>NC_091950.1:339611072-339950282 GCF_031021105.1 Erythrolamprus reginae | reverse complement strand
ACAGGAGTTATCTACAACATATGGTTTAAGGACTATAACAGACACTGTGTAGGACAAACAGAAGACCAACAGAACACATATGAACACTAGCAGTTGAAAGACATGATGAAAATTCCTTAATTATTCTGTGTGCTGCTAAGGAGAGTGCAAGCAAGCAAACATGGGGTTAAATTTGATTGGTTGCAACATGCCCTCTCTCTGCTCTACCGAGTCAGTTTTCAAACTCAGTCGAGCCTACAGGGACATGTTTGATTTTTCTGTCAGTTTACTTTGATGATTGACTGACCATTTCTTCCAGCTTGGACTCTCCTTTACTTTGGTCTATATCCACACCTTATGGAGGATGTCTTCAGGGTTTTCTCATTGCCTCACGGCCATTCTTGCTGCCAGCGTGTGTGCAGGTTTGTCTGGTACACTGGCAAGAACCGCAACTGCCAAACAGCTAAGGAAGCCGGAATTCCTGCCCCACATGGATTAAACTCCATCTAAGCAGAGAGGCTTATGCTCTATAGGAGCTTTGCTAATTGCACTGCCGGTATTGGCTGAAATGTCTGGCCAGGATTCGTCTTTCAGCTCAGAGATTTCTAAGGCATTTGTGGCTTGGAGGCTTGCTTTGCATCCGTTTCTGATGGCAGCCATTTTGAGAGCCACAAGTTGCAAAAACCAGTAATTTCAATGCAGTGGTGAAGGTGCTAGCAACAATCCACCAGTCACTGTCCTGGTGATTGTCTCTGGCCAAGAAACAATCACCAACATGATTGTGACTATAACCACAGATGCCAGACTGTTCGGGTAGGGAGCTCATGCCCAGTCTCAGGTGACCCAGGGACATTGGCAACACCAACTTAGTCAACACCAACATCAATTTGTTGGAGCTTTGAGTGGTATTCCTGCCTCTATAACTCTTTGAAGCCCTGGTAAAGGGCTTTCATGTCCACATTCTGATGGACAATGTGGTGACCCAGTCCCATATCAACCATCATGAGGGCACGAAGTCCAGAGGCCTGATGAATGAGGCAGAGAAAATCAGACTGTGGGTGGAGCTACATGTGAGATCGCTTCAAGCGGAATACATCTTGAGCACCTAAAATGTGCAGGCAGACTGGCTAAGCCACTCCACAATAGATCCTGCAGAGTGGCACCTGCACCTACACATATTCAAGACTCTGTCCCAAAGGTTTGGACGACCAGTAGTAAACTTGTTTGCAACTCAGAACAATATGCAACCACCACGATTCTTCACCCCGCACCGGGGTGAAAGGAGTCAATGACCTCCACAGTCCTTGGCCACCAGAACTCTTGTATGCCTTTCCTCCCCTTCCCCTCATCTTGAGAGTGATTCAGAAGATGCTCACAGATAAGGCATCTCCTTGTCATTCCTCATTGGGCATGATGTTCTTGGTATGCAGTTCTAGTAGAATTATTGGTCTCTCGTTCTTGGTGTTTTCCCGACCTCAGGATCTCCTTCAGCCAGGGGACTCTGCTCCATCCAGACCCACAATGGTTACATCTGACCATTGGGCACTTTAGAGGGACCTCCTGTGGAATGACAGATTGTCCAACGAAGTAATCTTCACCATCCAAGCATCTTGACAATAATCCACCACTTGCATTTACAACATGACTTGGTTGGCCTATTGCAACTTTCATTCAAAGTCTCAACTGGCTCCACTGTCCATCTCAATTACACAAATTCTAGACTTCTTGCAGGTGGGATTTAATAAAGGTTTGGCTCCCAATACCATCTGCATACAAGTGGTATATATGCCATATGTGTACATAATATTATAAACTGGCACACAAAAATATACATTATCTACTATATAAAGTGTATGTACAAACACACACGCACAGGTCTTCTAAAATTATACACATTCAACCTCATTTACTGTGATAGGAAAAACATACTAGAAGGGGAAAAAAGAAAAAAATTCAAAAATTTTCTACTGGTTTGCGTACCTGACCGTACCCGTAGGAGCCCATCAATGCATTAGATCAACAGTCAAGTAATAAACTATACCCCAGTCAAAGAACTACCAACTCACAAAAGCAAGCTAACAATAAACAATAGCAATAATCAGGGATACTCCGACCAACACTGATAGGATAAAACAACTAGTATAGAGAGAGAGCAGGCCCATTCCTTCTAGCACTGTTCATATTATATAGTTCGGTAATGTAGCATCTGAAGAAAACAACCAAGCTTAGAGAGAGCACTGAAGACTCTACATAATTTATTTTATTTTTATTTATTTATTTATTTGTTTTGTCAAGTACGTATTGGTGGTGTACAAAGATATAATAATATATTTTTCTACGAAAACAGATATAATAATATTTATATACATGATACTAGTAAAAGAGAAACATTAAGACATGGGATGGAAGGCACACTGGTGCACTTATGCATGCCCCTTACTGACCTCTTAGGAATCCGGAGAGGTCAACAGTGGATAGTCTAAAGGAAAAGTTTTGGGTGTTAGGTGATGATACTACAGAGTTTGGTAGTGAGTTCTATGCATCAACTACTCAATTACTAAAATCGTATTTCCTGCAGTCGAGTTTAGAGGGTTTACTTTAAGTTTGTATCTGTAATGTGCTCGAGTATTGTTGTGGTTTAAGTTGAAGCAGTTGTTGACAGGAAGGAGGTTGTAGCAGATGATTTTATGGGCTAGCTTAGGTCGTGTTTAAGGTGACGTAGCTCTAAGCTTTCTAAACCTAGGATTGTAAGTCTAGATGCATAGGGTATTATGATGCAAGTAGAGGAGTGGAGGGCTCTTCTAGTGAAGTATCTCTGGACATTTTCTAGAGTGTTTTTAAAAATTAAAATAGTAAATTTTACTCAAATTTACTGTCAATATATTTTAGATTCAGGTTGCTTACCCAGCTTTTAATGACTTTATATGAATGTTCAGTAGTACATTCAGTAGTGCTATACATTTGTTAGAGCTATTAAACAGGTTAGAATCAAATAACTCACTATAACTGTAACATTAAATGGCAGGCAGTTATTGATATTAAGTTAGGCACATTCAGCTATAATTATTATGGAACGCAATGTCAAACTCTCATATGATGTTACTCAGTCATTCAGTTGCTTTTCAGCCTTCACAACCTGATCCTTTCACAAGGATTGTCTGCCATTAACTGTTTCCTTGTAATTCATTTTGTATCATCAGTGATAGTATCTAACAACCTTGTCTCTCATCAACTTTGTTTGATTTCTTCCCACCCCCCACCAAGCATTGGAGCTTACTCTTGTGTCTTTTGCCTTTGCATTATGGTTCTAAAATGTTTAAACATTGGGATCCTTATTAGTGTTTCTTGCAAGGCAACCAGTTTTGTGTTTTTTTAGTACTGTAATTATTTGCTTCCTATGGTCCAAGGTATTCTCAACCATTTTTCTCCAGCACCATAAATCAAAGGCATTAATTTATCTGCCCTTGGCCATTCTGATGGTACAGTTTTCATAGCCATATGTTTCAATTGGGAAAAAATATATTTTTTTTACAATTCATGCTGTTATTGTCAGTGTGATGTCTCTGCACTTGAATATTTTGTCTAGATCTGTCATCTTTCTCACAAGTAGCAGATGTCTTTTCATTTCATGGCTACACCATCACCAAGCCTGTGAATTTTTGAGCCTAGGAAGATAAGCATCAGCTTCTTCTCTGCTTATATCCAATGTTGGCATAATTTTATTTTTTTAGTTGTTGTTTTTTAAACCATTGAGCAGCAGACTGTCTTTCGCAGTGTTCTTTTCATCTTCAAGAAGAAATTCCTTAAATCTCCTTCATTTCCAGCCGTCATAGTGGTATAAACAGCTTTTTAAGGTTGTTGATATTTCTTCCAGAAGTTTTAATTATAATTTTTTTTCTAACCAGCCTTTTTATTTACACATGCTGCATGTAAGTTAAATAAATAAATAAGGTCATCATGCACAACTTTAGTACATTTCTGATTTAACTGCTCCATTAATTGCTGTAAGACATTTCCTGGTTATCATACAAATTGTTCACTTGGTCCAGTACACCTGTGTTTTTAAGAGTTGTTCACAATTTGTTGTTGTAGCCTATGTAGTCATTTTTTAATATGTTTGTTAATGTTATAAATTTCAGTCAGAAATTTGCAAGCATTCAATTTATCAAATTTATTTATTTTACTTATTCATTTTGTCCAATACACAATGGAGGTTATAGAGGATATACTCGTAGTAAAATATATCAAAGAAAGAATAGAAGAAAAGATATAGGAATAGAAGAAAAGATATGGGAGATATAGGAGATACAATAGAACAGGGGACGGAAGGCACGCTAGTGCACTTATGCACGCCCCTTACTGACCTCTTAGGAATCTGGAGAGGTCAACCGTGGATAGTCTAAGGATAAAATGTTGGGGGTTAGGGGATGACACTACAGAGTCTGGTAATGAGTTCCATGCTTCGACAGCTCGATTAGTAAAGTCTACGGAGAGGGGCGGCATACAAATTTAATAAATAAATAAAATAAATAAATATTTTTTTTACAGTCAAGTTTGGAGCATTTAATATTAAGTTTGAATCTGTTGTGTGCTCTTGTGTTGTTGTGGTTGAAGCTGAAATAGTCATTGACAGGCAAGACGGTGCAAACCTAATCCATTAAACTTATTCTTTATCTTCACTGCAAAATCAAAGGAAACATTGCTGATGTTGCTTCTTGTGAATCTGGTGATCTTATTTCTTTTCTTTAGTGTGGATTTTGCAAGAAATTAATGGTCTAGCCCAAAGACAAGATTTAATTTGGCTTTTTCTGGCTGAACATAACTTCTCCATCTATGCATATAAAGTGTATTTGTATAGTGATATCAAGAAATTGTTAGAAGGTGGTAGTTTTAGACTTCTTAAAGAAGGAATTTGCTACAAATATTGAATTTAATTGGCAGAACCATTTGTTTGTTTGTCACCTACTTTATTTTAGATGATATTTTCCTTTCAGCTTAAGTATTCCAGTCTGCTATAATTAGCATGTTGTCTTTTTTCGTTCTGGTGTTGTGCTGACATAGCGCTGTGAACTAGCAAGTTGCCTTCGACTTGAATTGAAATCATTAGGTCATTTGGGAGTTAATATTTGAGTATTAATTTTGATATCCTTTTGTTAACAATGATTATTACTCTATTCTTCTATGTGTTTTTTTGTTTACAGTAGAAGATCTACGGTTCTTCTGATGCGAGCTAGCACATTCCAGTTCATTTCAATTCACTGACTGATTCAGTCTTGTTTTCTGCTTTGAATAAGATCTAGATAGTTTTAAAGAATTGAGGTTGAAAGAAAGAAATTAACATATATTTCAGTACACAGATGGCAGTTTTCTCTACAGATAACATTTAACTATAGTGGGGGAAATGTGTGGTTTGCATTTGAAAAAACAAATCCAAGTTCGTTTGCAGAATAATTTATTATGTCTTCTGTCGTGCTATCAAAATAAATATATTAGGGCAACCTCCTCCAAACTAGATATTTCCTGATACGTTAGGATTGCAATTTTTCTGTTTCCAGCTGGTAGTCCTAAGACAGCAAGAGCATAGCAGACGAGGGAAGGTTGCATTAATATTGTATATGTTCAATATGGCTAAGGGTTCTTAATCATCTCAAATATATATCTTAGAGAAACTCACTAGAATTGGTGACTTATGCGGGATGAAGAATTTATATTTAAAATATAAATTATAATTAAGAGCTGGAAAAACAATTGATTCACGTTTGAACAAAAGGAAGGAAGCCATCTAAGATGGTTTTTAAATTTTAAACCTAAATCCAAAAGAACATATTTCAGCATGGAGGTCTATGGTTTGCTATTTTGCCTCCAGTTTGATTTGCACTAACATAAAACCATTGTGATAGTTGTCTACACATTCAGCAATATACAGTACTTATATATGCATTTTCTAGTATTGACTCCCAGTGACTGCCTGAACTAGGCAATATTCTGCAGGTTTCAAGGCAATTTTTTTTTTTAAAATGATTTTTAAGATGATGATATTTTCCCCCTTGGAAATGATTTTTAAGATGGCATCATAGAGATAATCTGTTTTTAGTGAAAGGCAGAGTTTATGTTTAGGTTAAATTAGGGAGATTTTTTAATTATTTTGGCTTGCTTGTTTTGCAAGTTAGTTTTGTTATCTGGTGTGTGTGTTTTTAGGATATTAGTTCCAAACTCTGGGAGATTCTTGCAACAGTTTTTTGTTGCTCCATGGAACTTGCCAAATTCCCCTGGGAGACTTTCAGGTTGTTTGCTGACTGGAGATCAAGCTGCATCATTGTTGGATGTTGGAGAAAGGCTGCGGGACATTACTGTCCAAAATAATCTGGACATGTCCCTCTGAGTGTGGAGATTTTTCTTTTCTCATTTGTGGCCCATGGCTATCACTGTAATTGTTCCAGCATCTAAAGTAGGCTGCTTTCCAAGTTACAAGACTAAATGGATCTCTCTTGGTTGCTGAGGCTAGTAGGGCTGAGTTGCCTAATTTTTTGACATTGGCCATTTAGTCAAAGGTTGGCCAAAGGATGGCACCACCATTCTCCATCCTGCTGGCTGGTTAGATGGCATACAGTGGTTAGTGCTGACAGTATTTACTGTCAATATTCATCATTATCAAGTTCATTTCATTGTTCGTCATTTCTGGAATTCCATGGACTCTGGCATGATCTAGGGGAGAGAGAAATGGCTGAGGCTGCATCTCCAGAATTTCTTTGGATGGATCATTCTGCTGGAAGAAATTAAGGCTTTTAATAATTTCTTTTTAAGAAATTATTTTCTCACGTTGCTTCTGATCTTTCTTCCAACTAACCTCAGATTGTGCCTCCTTGTTCTTGTGTTCACTTTCCTATTAAAAACACTTCCCTCCTGAATCTCATTTAATCCTTTAACACATTTAAATGTTTTGATCTTGTCTCCCCCCCTTTCCCTTCTGTGCTCCAGACTATACAGATTGAGTTCAGTAAATCTTTCCTGATAGGTTTTATGCTTAAGACCTTCCACCATTCTTGTAGCCCGTCTTTGGACCCATTCAATTTTATCAATATCTTTTTGTGAATATAAATACATAATATATAGTAAAAAACAAAAACCAAACATTAACATGGTTGTGGTAAAATAATCAAAATGAAGACAATGATTTGCGTTTTTTAGATGTGAGTGATACAAATTTGAGCAATTTTTAGATCAAAGTAAACTATTTTTAGACTGAACTATATAGTGTTTGCAATAACTGGAAAGATAATTGACTATTCTGATATCAATTTCTTTTCCTTAATGTCTTTCAGTCCCAGCAAAAATGCATCGTGATTTTTGCACTCGTTTGCTGCTTTGCAATTCTGGTTGCACTAATATTTTCAGCTGTGGATATTGTGGGAGAAGATGAATATGGACTCACAGAAAAAAACTGTCAAAATAACTGTCGGTAAGAGGTAACAAACAAAGCTTCTTTTTTGGGGATAAATGGCTGTGATGCAAAAGATACATAGAGAAAAAGTTTAAAATTGTCTTTAGAGGTACATGGCTCAGAGCTAGGTTATCTTTGCAGTCTCTTGGGGACTGGGCGGCATAGAAGTATAAATCAATCAATCAATCAATCAATCAATCAATCACACTATCACACGTACCCGAGTTCTGACATCCATAATTCGATCCTTTTCCTTTCTCTCTCCTCCTTCCTCTCTCATCTCTTTCCTTTCTCTCCCTCCCTTTCTCTTTCCTTTCTCTCCCTCCCTCTTTCTCTCTATCCTTTATATCTCTCACTCTTTCTTTGTTTCTCTTCCTCCTTCATTCCCTCTTTCTCTCCCTCCTTTTCTCTCCCTTTCCTTTCTCTCCCTCTTTCTCTCTATCCTTTATATCTCTCTCTCTCTCTCTTTCTTTCTTTCTTTCTCTCCCTCCTTCATTCCCTTTCTCTTTCTTTCCCTCCCTTTCTTTTCCTCCTTCTTTCTCTCTATCCTTTATATCTCTCACTCTTTCTTTGTTTCTCTTCCTCCTTCATTCCCTCTTTCTCTCCCTCCTTTTCTCTCTCTTTCCTTTCTCTCCCTCCCTCTTTCTCTCTATTTTTTATATATCTCTCTCTCTTTCTTTCTTTCTTTCTTTCTTTCTCTCCCTCCTTCATTCCCTCTTTCTCATCGAGCTGGCGGCGGGGTCAGTGGATTCGCCCACCTCCCGCACCTTACAGGGAACTATGCCTCCTACTACATAGTTCACAATGGTCGGTAAGACCCCACAGAGTCAGGCTCCTTCAGGTTCTGTCGACTGGTGGGCCCACGAGGGATAGCCTTCTCTGTAGCTGCCCCAACCCTCTGGAATTTGTTGCCCCTGAGATTAGGACTACCCCTACCCTACTGGCCTTCTGTAAAGCAGTGAAGATCTGGCTCTTCCAGTAGGCCTGGAACTGTTGATCTTACTATTAAATCTTTATAAGATCTGACAGAATGAAAGATGTATATGTTTTTTTTAAATGTTTTAATAGCAGTTTTTAAGTGTCTTGATAATTATGATGTTTTTTTATCTTTGTTGTGCGCCACTCAGTCCTTCAGGAATTGGGCAGCATACAAATTTAATAAATAAATAAATTTAATAAATTTTTAAAAGGTGAATTGAAATTCATTTGTAACAACAATGTGAATGTCAGATTTTTAAAATCATCTCTAATTTGACAACACCTTTCATTTCAACCCAAAGCTCAATAGTGAATGTGGGTTTAAATTGATCAGCTTGCATAATCATATTGCTGTTTTTCTTTTTTCTCTGCGTTAAAAACATACATACAACATGATATACCTTCAATACAACTTAGTAAGCATATTATCATTTATCATAATTTCATGTCCATTCTATTTGTATCGTTATTTATTGTACATGTCATTTATATCGTGCTACCTCATTCTCTAATTTCATTACCTGGATTACACACAAATTTGTTTTATCTTCCAATTAAGTTTGTCAGTATTGCTTATTTCCACTACCAGTTATTACATCTCTTGATTCTTAAATCTAGGCTATGTCGTGTTTCATTATCTTCCTTGTATCATTTACTTATCATTTGTTTTTCTTTATACTTATTTTTTCATAACTAAATACTCCTAGGCAGGTCCACATCTTCAAAAATAAAATATCAATTCATATTAAATGTTTTATACATTAGTAATGTACTTTACAATATAGGAGAAGATAAAAATTATTCAAGTTCAAAAATCTCAACAGACTTACTTATTTCATGCATTATTCATTATATTTCCCTCTGGTTGTAAAAATATATGGTTAATTCATTTCATCCATTTTTAATTATGGTTCTTCCCTCTTTGTAATACAGATATACCTTAACCAATTTTAAATTTAATCCATCAAATCAAATTTATATCAACCCTCTATTTATATCCATAATTATATTAGTACTTGTCTTAGTGTTTACTTATTTAAGTAATTCTTATACATTATCAATATTAATTATTATCATCAAGAATATACTACATTATATGGAAAAAAGGGAAATATAATATAATTTAATAGCAATTAAATATTTTTTAGACTTCCATCCTCTCAACTCCCCCCTTTTTTCTTCCTTGTAAAATTGTACCCCCAAGTTTTTCCCCTCTCTCCTTTTCTCTTCTTCCTATATAATAATTGTTTATGCTTCCCTTTCTCCATTTTCTTTTTTCTTTTTTAATTTGCTATCGCCAATATCTATATTCTCGCCTTATTCCTTTTATTATTTATTATTTTTTTATTTTGTCCAATACACAATAATATACAATGAAGCGTATAGAAATATAGTAGAGAAGATATAGGAAATATAGGAGAGTCTATAGGACAGGGGACGGAAGGCACTCTATGCCCCTTACTGACCTCTTAGGAATCTGGAGAGGTCCACTGTGGATAGTCTAAGGGTAAAATGTTGGGGGTTAGGGGTTGATACTATGGAGTCCAGTAATGAATTCCATGCTTCAACAACTCGATTACTAAAGTAATCATCATAGCATTCAATATAGTCATTAATCTGTTTATTTTCAAGGTTCTTTCCCTTTTTATCTTTTATCATTCACTATTTCTTCTTCCAGCTATTCTTCCTTTTTTGGTTCAACAACTTCAATATAGTCATTGATCTGTCCATTTTCGTAATTCTCTTCTCTTTTTATCTGTATTGTTGTCTGTATCTTCTTCCACCTGTTTTTCTTTTCCTAATTCCTTCTCCTCTTTGCTGTTTTGTTTTTTTAATTCCTTGTGATCATATTTTCAAATTCCTCACTGTGCTCAAAAGCTTTCTCTATTGCTGCTTTAAATCTGTATTCACATTCCAAGATCTCTTCAAAATAGTCCTTGAGAAAGGTTATAAGTCCCTCTTCTTCTGAAACATCCATATTACCAAAGTCACCATTCACCAATCTTTAATATCAGTTCAGCTGTGAGAAAATATCTGTCTCACAACCTAGTAAAATCCTCTTATCCAATGTTCCCAGTCCAAGGTCAGCAGCTGTTAAAACATCCACCAGTTTTCCACAATAATAATTCCCCCATCAAGCAGGTAACACTCCTCACCCACTCTCTAAATCCGTTCTTCCTGTTAATTAATATGCTAAGATATTTTCAATCAACTCATGTTAATTTCAAACATTTCTTGGTTCAAAATTAATTCATTATTTCAATATTTCTAAAATTCTCAAAGAACGGGCTTTAGTTAATGCTCTTAAATTTTTTTTCTCTTCCATAGCCTTCTGTGCTAAGTAGCTGCCTCCATTAAATTTTTTCAAGTCGTTTTCTTCCCATTTTAATTTTTTTTAAAAAAGTTGCAAATCTTCTCTTCAGCAAAGTAATTCACCATTGCAACCTTTATTCTTCAAGAGCGCCTGTTTGAAGGTGGGAGTTGTTCACTATTGTTGGTGTTGCCCCAAGTCTGCGGAGAGGGGCGGCATACAAATCTAATAAATAAATAATAATAATAATAATAATAATAATAATAATAATAATAATAATATGACTTAGACGCTTTTGAAATGATGCATTTTTTGTATGAGAGTAATCAATATAGCTTATTGGTCTTGAAATAGAAAAGATCTTTCCAAATGAATTGAATTGATACAAAAATGTACTGGACTGGTGTGTTAGCGACCCCAAATTATATACAGTGGTACCTCGACATACGAGTCTAATTCGTTCCAGTCCCGAGCTCGTATGTCGATCAACCCGCATCTCGAGCGAATGCCTTTAGACTTTGTTTTTCATGCCGAGATAACTGGAAGCAAGGAATTCTTGCGCCACCTAGTGGAAGATCGGCTCATATCCCGAATTTGAGCTTGGGTGTTGAACAGAAAATTTGCTCGCGTATCGGCTCGTAACTTGGAATACTCGCATGTGGAGCAGCTTGTATCTAGAGGTACTACTGTATTTACAATTGATGGCCATGTACATTTTGTAAATTAATGCAAACCAGATTTAAAAAGTATCTAAGGGGTAGAATAATTAAAAAGAAAAGTGGAAAATGGCATAACCAGAAAAAGTCATCTCATGTATATGTAAGTATGTGTGTGTGTGTGCATGCGCTTTTGAAAAGAGCAGTAGCCTCCAACCTTTTGGGCACCAGGGATCAGTTCCATGGAGAGAGTTTTTTCTGTGGACTGGAAGGGTTGTGGTTTTGTGTGCTGCCTGCATATCACAGATGGGGCTTTGCATATTTACATGGCCCAGTTTCTGCTATGCCACAGCCCAGTGCTGATCCGTGGACCAGGGTTTGGGAATTTTAGAGAAAGTATAAATAAGAAATAAGAGTTGAATATTAAACAAAACTAAATATTAAAAAACTAAAATGTCATAGATCTTAAAAGTCTGAATTATCATTAATTGCTTATAAATATTTAAAATGTATTATATCTCTTTAAAAGAAAATGAATCACAATTAAGTTTGAGCTGAGAATGAATATCAAGGATTTCAATCAATACGGTATAAATCACTGTCTAAGTTATCAGCTATAATTAATTAAACCCATTCTGAAAATCTATTCTAATTTGAATATCTCATGAAGTTAAATATAGACTGTCTGCATAGAGTAATTCAATTTTGGCTGCAATACAAATCTATATTTCAAATTATAGTCAAAGAATGGTTTTTAGTTTGAGCTGAATTCTATCAGATTTAAAGTACACAGCTATCCTGGGCATTGAAACATAGCCTCACAACTAAGTTAATCATTCCTCTGAGGAGATCAAACAGCTTTTCTAATAAAAAGGATTTAAGATTTTGTGCAGTTAGCATATATAAAGATAACTCAGCATACATTAAAACAGTGCTTCTCAATTATTTTGGGTTACACCCCCTCCCCCAGGAAGAAGTAAACATTTTATGTGCCCCCAACTCGCCATGACTGTTAAGACTCCCCAAATTGCACTTTATTGTGAGACACACATCCTATCTGACACTTGTACCAATACCTCCATCATGTTCCTCAGCATTGTGTCCAGGGCAGCACATTTTTAAAAAAAATGTTGCGCCGGTTAGAGAAGTTTGATATTTTTTAGAATGGGCTCCCTGGACACAACACCAAGGAACGCGATAGAGGTACAGGTACAAGTGTCAGGTAGGATGTGCATCCGACTCCCTGCAGCAAAAAAAAAAAACCATGTTCCCTATGGTCACATGCCCTCCCTGGCATTGCTCGACTATTTGAGAAGCGCTGCATTAAAGAAATGTGTTGTTAGTAATTATTAATAAAAATATTGCAAGTTAATATGTTAATATGTTAAAGGGTTAAATAAGGTTCAGGAGAGAAGTGTTTTTAATAGGAAAGTGAACACAAGAACAAGGGAGCACAATCTGAGGTTAGTTGGGGGAAAGATCAGAAGCAACGTGAGAAAATATTATTTTACTGAAATAGTAGTAGATGCTTGGAACAAACTTGCAGCAGATGTGGTTGGTAAATCCACAGTAACTGAATTTAAACATGCCTGGGATAAATATATATCCATCCTAAGATAAAATACAGGAAATAGTATAAGGGCAGACTAGATGGACCATGAGGTATTTTTCTGAAGTCAGTCTTCTATGTTTATATATTAAAAAGGAAATTTGGCTTTTAAAATTAATTTTATTTGTAGGAAGGAGTTTTCCCCGAAGTATTGATATCAGAATATCAGATATGATAAAATGATCCAATTGCTCATTACATCTCCAGCAATTTTTAGAGAATAAATGGTCAATTTTGGTAAACAATTAGCAGCAGTAGACAAGACTGGTATTTAATAAACTAATGATTAAACCTCCTATATCACTCAGTAAAATTTGAAGTGAACTTAACATTCTTCCACTGGAATTTCCATCATTTTATTTGTGTGTGGTTGTCCATGTGGGTGTGGGTGTGCACGCGTATGTGTTACTGATTCAAATTCTGTATCCATTTAAGCATAAAGCCTTCTTTATAAATTTTGTAAATAAGGGCTAACAGGCCTTCTGCTCTATCTATCTATCTATCTATCTATCTATCTATCTATCTATCTATCTATCTATCTATCCATCCATCCATCCATCCATCCATCCATCCTTCCATTCATTTGATTTAATTGCACCCTTCTCCGAGGACTCGGGGCGGCTTACAACATATAAAAGAAACAATGTAAACATCCTAGTCTAATTCATTTAAACTCTAAAACCCCAGTAATATTAAAAATCAATCATTCCCATTCATACAATAAACGTACATTACATTTGTCAGCCAGGGAACTAGAGTTTAATGGCTCCAATACTCGTGACATAGATAAGTCTTTAGACTCTTGCGAAAGGTGAGGAGGGTGGAGGCACTGTGAATCTCCAGGGGGAGCTGATTCCAGAGGGCTGGAGCCCCCACAGAGAAGGCTCTTTCCCCTAGGCCCAGCCAAGTGACATTGTCTACTTGATGAGATGTGGAGAAGACCAACTCTATGGGACTTAACCGGACTCTGGGACTCATGTGGCAGGAGGCGGTCCCGCAGGTAATCTGGTCCGAGGCTATGTAGGGCTTTATAGGTCATAACCAACACTTTGAATGGCATTCGGAAACCAATCGGCAGCCATTGCAGACCAGGGAGTGCTGGAGAAACATGGGCATACCTGGGAAGGCCCATGACCGCTCACGGGGCTGCATTTTGCATGATTTGCAGTTTCCGAACACTCTTCAAAGATAGCCCCATGTAGAGAGCATTGTAGTAGTCAAACCTCGAGGTGATAAGGGCATGAGTGACTGTGAATAAAGACTCTCTGTCCAAATAGTGCCGCAACTGGTGCACCAGGTGAACCTGGGCAAACGCCCCCCTCACCACAGCCAAAAGATGATGTTCCAAAGTCAGCTGTGGATCTAGGAGGACACCCAAGTTGTGGACCCCTCTGGGGGGGTTAAAAGTCCCCCCCCCCGAGTGATGGACGGACAGATGGAATTGTCCTTGGGAGGCAGAACACACAGACACTCCGTTATGTCAAAGTTTGCATCCTCACTTTTATAACTTTTATTACATCATTTGTTATTATCTTGCAATATTTTATAAGATAACTTTTATAAGATAACTGATATTGTATTTTTATAGTGTTATGTATTCTGTTCTGCATTTTTTACTGAATGACAGGTGGCTTACCATTTTTATAGAGAAATAAATATATAGATAAGTAAGATATACATTATCATTTGCAACAACCATAAAAAGCAATGCGCACTAATATTCATGTGAGCTGAAACTAGATTTCATGTGTTTAAATTAACAGATAATAAAATGACTTATAATCTAGTGCCTACATTTTGAAATGAGGGCAAGAATATTTTTTTATTTTTAAAAAATATTCCTATCTTTTTCTTTTTAAATTATAAATGTATGTATATGTATATCTTTAATTGGTTAATTCAAATTGTCTTCTTCCACTACACATAAATTTGGTATTTGTATATTTCCCCCCTTCTTTTTCTAAGGAAAGGGGCATTTTTAATAAAGCACCTAGCTTCTGTTTAAAACAATAAACCATGCAATAAAAGAGAATATCAGTAAGTTGAAGATCAAATTTGTACTGTAGAATCTTTGATAACCTCTGAGCTGGGTTGTTTACTTGCAGATGTTTCATTATCTGCCTGGGTAATACAATCATTGCTATAGTTTATTATCTGCCTAGGTAACATAATCATTGCTAAAGTTACCTAGTGATGCTACCTTATTGATAATCAATCAAAGGGTACCAAGAGCTTCACAACAAAGCAGGCATTTTGTATTATTATTGTGCAAACTATGCGATTGAGGCTAGACACAGACCACATTTTTTATATCTGAAGAATATATTATTATTATTATTATTATTATTATCATCATCATCATCATCATCATCATCATCATCATTCACACACACACACACACACACACACACACACACATACCAACCATTTTTATGCCAGGCGAAAACTGCCCTGTCAAAAGCATATGACTTAGCTGGATTTCAGAAGAGAAAAAGGATTAGAACCAACAATCCAAATAATTCTTGCACATCAATGGATTCCGTGTATATATACAGAAGAGGGAAAGCATTGATAAACATAATACAAAATTTGGCAATTGTGTTACAGAAATACCCACCGGGGGGGGGGGGCACATGACCTTGGGGAACATCCTTTTTTTGCCTCAGGGAGTAGCAGTTTTTTGCACCAAACAAGAGCACACAGCACAGAGTAGGAGATATGAAGTGCATATAACAAACCCTTAAGAGACACCATGGAAAAATATTTAACAGGGATGAAAAGAAAGAGGGAGGGAGATGGAGATAATGAGACAAACGTAAGTCTCCTGAAAGCTAAGATGAGGAAATATGAGGAAGCATATGTAGCACTTGGCTTCAGTGACTACGATGGGAGATGAGGAAAGACCAGCATGTTTATTGTGTCTCAAAATGTTGCAGACAGCATGAAGGCAAATAAATTAAGGCTTCACTTAAACACATTACACCCCGATAAGCTGATTGAGTTTTTTCAGTGAAAATGTGTGAAATATTGCAAATAATCATACCAATGGAGAATTTGGGGGGGGGGCGCAAAATGTTTACTTCTTCCTAGGGGGGCATAACAGAAAATAATTGAGAAACACTGCCTTAATGTTAGAATTAAGATGACCAAACACATCTCTTGGGAAATGTGTCTGGTCTTCTGGCCCATGATCCTTTTGCCAAGGAAGGACCTTTAGCAGACCCTGACTAGAGTCCTCATCAAACCATGTTAGGTAAGGCAACCCCTTAACAGGAAGGTTCTTTGATCACAGACTATTATTTGCCCATAATACTTCTAAACCTTAATATTCTTAAATAGATTTGAAAAAGCGCAACCAAAAGAATCCAGTAGGCACAATAGATATGGAATCTTTCATTTCTGTTTCAATTAGTACATTAATGTTGTGGGAGAATTGTGGTATTATACTTGAAGGGCAGAGAGATTGAAATCTGGGCATTTTTTTCTTCTTTCATTATTTTAGAGTTGATGGGTATAGGAAACTAGATGCTAAAAACTCCTGGCTCTTCCATACCCTGTACATTTGTTCTTCTTTCTACATAGGTTTCTAGATCAAGATGATACTGGATACATAGTATATCTATTATGTATTCCATTTGGGGAAACAATATAGGGAGAGTGCAGAAAAGGGCAAAAAAACGTGAGCAAAAGAAATTAAAGATCTGAGATAAGAAAAAGAAACAACATAATCTAATTTACACCAACAGATTCACTAGATATTTCTCTGTCCTTGAAAACTGTCATTGCTTGCAGCATATATATACTGCAACTACTTCATACATATTTTCTATATTAACTTCTCATATTTTTAGTTTTCTCTATCCTCTCAACTTATCTTGGAGCAGGATTCTCATTCATTCTCTCAATATGACCAAACCACCCCAACATATTACGTTTGTATTTGTCATTTCACATCGATATGCATTTAGTAACAATTCATTTGTTTTTTTCCTTTCATTCACTGGCTGTTGCTATCCCTTACTTCTTAATACTTTTTAAGTGCATTTAAATACATTTGCATGCTTAGAATACATTTACAGCAAATACATTTCTGGTTCTACATTCAAGTTATTTTTATGTTTTTCTTGATACATCCAACTCTCATTTCCAAATAATGTACTAGGTAAAGCATATTGTCATACAGGAGAATTGTCACATTTTTTGATGAACACTCATTCATCATAACAAACCACATATTATCCACCATCCCTTTACCACTATTTATTTGTACATCTTAAATTTTTCATTAATAATATTTTTCATAAACATTCCAACAAGGTATAGGCATTCCATCTACTTGCTGTAATTTTCACCATTTATTTATAATTGGTGCTCACTCTATATTTTTCTTATCAAGGACTAAGACCTATCTTGATGATACTTCATCAGTTTCCGTACAAGTTAATACAGTGATCTCTCGGTTAGCGCGGGGGTTACGTTCCAAGACCTCCCGCGCTAACCGATTTCCGCGTTATATTGGATGCGGAAGTAAAACCACCATCTGCGCATGTGCGCCATTTTTTTCATGGCCGCACATGCGCAGATGGTGGAGTTTGCGTGTGGGCGGCGGGGAAGACCAAGGGAAGATTCCTTCAGCCACCCAACAGCTGATCTGCTCCGCAGCGCGGAAGCAGCGAGGAGCCGAAGATGGGGTAAAGGCAAAGGGGAAACCCCATCTTCGGCTCCTCGCTGCTGCCGCGCTGCGGAGCGGATCAGGTGTTGGGTGGCTGAAGGAACCTTCCCTTGGTCTTCCCGCCAGATCACTTGCCGCTTGCCGCTTGCCAGTCCACACACGCCCCCCTGGATGAGCTGGCCACAGGGGCGAGGGGTGGGGATGAAGGGGCAGGACTTCCCGGGCGGAAGGCATGCTCGGCTCTGCCGCTCCAGCCCCTTTTGGTCGAGCCTCCCTAGCCAAGCGACTGCCTTCTGTCGCAGCGGGGAACATCGGCGCAGGAGGCAGGAGAGGACCGGGCGACCGGAGAAGCAGCGCTGCCGCCGCCACGCCTGGCTCGACTTCCCTGGCTGCTTGGCCGGGGAGGCTCGGCCGAAAGGGGCTGGAGCGGCAGAGCCGAGCACGCCTTCCACCCAGGGAGTCCTGCCCTTTCATCCCCGCCGACCACAGGGGCGAGGGGTGGGGATGAAGGGGCAGGACTTCCCGGGCGGAAGGCGTGCTCGGCTCTGCCGCTCCAGCCCCTTTCGGCCGAGCCTCCCTAGCCAAGCGACTGCCTTCCGTCGCAGCGGGGAACATCGGCGCAGGAGGCAGGAGAGGACCGGGCGACCGGAGAAGCAGCGCTGCCGCCGCCACGCCTGGCTCGACTTCCCTGGCTGCTTGGCCGGGGAGGCTCGGCCGAAAGGGGCTGGAGCGGCAGAGCCGAGCACGCCTTCCACCCAGGGAGTCCTGCCCTTTCATCCCCGCCGACCACAGGGGCGAGGGGTGGGGATGAAGGGGCAGGACTTCCCGGGCGGAAGGCGTGCTCGGCTCTGCCGCTCCAGCCCCTTTCGGCCGAGCCTCCCTAGCCAAGCGACTGCCTTCCGTCGCAGCGGGGAACATCGGCGCAGGAGGCAGGAGAGGACCGGGCGACCGGAGAAGCAGCGCTGCCGCCGCCACGCCTGGCTCGACTTCCCTGGCTGCTTGGCCGGGGAGGCTCGGCCGAAAGGGGCTGGAGCGGCAGAGCCGAGCACGCCTTCCACCCAGGGAGTCCTGCCCTTTCATCCCCGCCGACCACAGGGGCGAGGGGTGGGGATGAAGGGGCAGGACTTCCCGGGCGGAAGGCGTGCTCGGCTCTGCCGCTCCAGCCCCTTTCGGCTGAGCCTCCCTAGCCAAGCGGCAGCCTTCCACCGGGAGGCTCAGCATTCCGTCAGTCGCAGCGCTGGCTGTCAACTTTTCTTTTTAGCATTGGGGAGGCAAGTCAGCTCCTGCCCAGTTTTAAAAAGAAAAGTTGACAGCCAGCGATTGTTCCGCTGCTGCCAGCATGGCCTGGCTGGCAGCGGAAGATGTAACGGAGCCCACGGGGGATTCGCCTTCCTCCCACCCGCAGCCGAGACTGATCGTGGGCTCCTTCGCAACCTCGGAGAGCTTCCGGGGCATGAAAGCTCACGAAAACCAGGAAGCTCTCCGAGGTTGCGAAGGAGCCCACGATCAGTCGGCTGCCGGCGGGAGGAAAGCGAATGCCACGGGGCTGGGCTCGGCTCCCCCCTCGGCTCCCCCCCTTACCAGCCCCGCCGCGGAAGGCTCCATTCTGTTCCCTGCCGGCCCGATTGAGCGGCCGGCGGTCTCCATTCAGGGAACAGAATAAAAAAAAATTTATTTTTTAATATTTTATTTTTTTTAATAATATTTTTTGAAAAACCGCGTTGCAGCGTTTCGCGCTAATCGAGAACGCGCAAGTCGAGGGACCACTGTATATCATTTTAGTATGTTCAGCAGTATACAGATGTAGATGTCCTTGACATGATTGTCTTTTTTCTTGTTCAAATTTATCTTTCTTGTAATGTGTAGTACAGACAGTCAATGTTTTCATTTTTAATCATCAATATTTAGTCACCCTTCCTCCAGAAGCAATTTGCATTCTTAATCTATTGCCACTTAACCAGAAAAAAAATCATTACAAGAAAATTTATTCTGATGCAAAAATATTTTTTGTCTCTTAGTGAAAATATAATACAAAACCTGACCCTGTGCCTTTTGTTTCTATTGTTGTTGTTTTTTAAATCTTATTCTGGGAGATGGTAACCTTGGAAGACAGAACTCAAACAATTGATCTATCTAACTCAATGCTATGTGCACTGAGTAGCAGAATCTCTTTAGAAATTGTACTTCAATATATTTTAGATTTTATTTTCAACCAGATTCTATTATAAAACTTCAACATTTCTGAAATCTAAGGCATTTGGCTTTAAAAAATAAAATAATAATTAAAATTTAAAGCGGATAACATTTGTAATCATTAATGCTAATTTGGGAACAAAATATGGCACAACAAAGAATGAAGGATAGCAGAGATACAAGTATGTGCAGAGTAATGTACCACAATTCCCCCACCCCCATCCAAACCCCAAATCTTCAGTTAAGGAAGTGTAGTAGATGACCAGGTGAGACTGAGGGAAGGGTCAAAGGTATTACAAGGCACTACTCCCTGAACAATTTATACTGATTTTAACTGCCTGGATCTCCTGATTTCCCTAGTGCTTGACAGGAAGAGATTGAAGATCCCACCATCACTCTACCCCAGAAAGTTAATGCATTTCTAAAATGGGAACATTTGAAAACCTGTCTTGTGTTTTCTTTGTGTCTTCTCAGAGTCACTCTTGTGGAGAATATTCCTGAGGGCATAAACTATTCAGAAAGTGCACCATCCCATTTGTCTCTTTTCCAGGGGTGGATGAATTTACTTAATATGGCTAAATCATCTGTTGACATAGTGTCTTCTGAATGGAACCTCAGTCACAGTCATCCAACTCCATGGCAGGTACATTTTTCAAAATTTTCAAGTCTTATTGTCTGCTTGTTTTACAGTTTTGCAGTTCAATCTTGCTAAATATTGATTCAGACTCATATGGTCTGAATCCTTCAGGTTGTATTTAAATAAGAAAATAATTTCCAGTTATTCTCATTGTGAGATTGAAGCATTTGCCTGTAGAATAGTATTTCAAAATAAGTAATATTTCAGATCATATAAGTTTAATACTGAAAATGGTGATACCAGATTATAAAGAGTTTCTTAATTTGATCATGGACTTTTTCATGTTTTATTATAATAATATTTTTCATATGTATTTAGGCAGAAAATAGAATCATTTTTAAAGAAATTACTAAATTAGTTTACATATCCTTATAAACTGTCCTGGTTGTTGGATTGCAATGATGCCAGCTGGGATTCTGGGAATTGTTATTTAATGAGGGTGGGAAGGTTCCAATAAAGAATAAACAGTGCCCATTTTGTTAGTCAAATTCCTTTCTGCTTGTTTTTTTGATAATGTTAATTTATCACAGTGATTTAAAACAGTCCTGTTTTTTTTTTACTCTGGTTAGAATAAAAAGTTTTTCTAATATATGGCAAATATAATTTTTGTGCTCTTTGTGAAGTATCCCAGCCATACAAACTGAAAACAGACTCAGAACACACATTGCAAAACAATTAAGTAGCCTGCAAGCTCCAACTACTCAGGATATCACCCCCAATCCACAAACATCAACTAATCAGCATACCTCAGTTACATCAACAACCCCAGGTGTTACCCCACTGACTCACCAGAAAGTTTCAACACAGCATGCAGCTGCTGAGCCATCAAACCACACCCACCCACTAGTATTTATAGAGGGAAGGCACCCACCCACCAGTATTTATAGAGGGAAGGCAGCTCAGGTCTCGCTGTGTTCACCCTAGAACAAGGACAGAAACACCAGTCTGAAGTTGACGAGTGGGACCTCGTCGAAACGTTGCCAGAAATCTCTGAATCCTACACAGGAAGAAACCCGAATATGCCAAGACCGTCAGAGAGGGAGAGGGAGAGGGAGAGAGAGGGAGAGAAACAAATTTATCCTTTTCCCCTTTTTCATTAAAATTACACAATTCTCCTCTTTCCATAATCAACTCTTTTTAATGAGGAAATCATGGGATTTGTTATGGGATGCGTGAGAAGCACCTACCCTTTTGTGTTTTAATTCCATGTTAATACATTATTTTTATTTTGGGGTTGTGAACTGCCCAAAGTTTGGTTTAAAATGAGTGACCATATCAATGTTTTACATACATACATACATACATACATACATACATACATACATACATACATACATAAATCTATCTATCTTTTCCTTATAGGGGCAGCAAATTTTTGAAAAATTGGAAGAATTATTGTCCCAAAATATTGAAATCAAATTGGTGAGTGATATTCTTCACCAGAAGTCCAAATTATTAAATGACTTGGAAAAAAAGGGTAAGGGCATGGACTTTGTTTTGTCTTATTATAGTGATAAAGCTTTATTGCTTATGTCACACATATGGGTTGTTGATATGATATACAAAATCATTGCTGGATTATGCCTTGCAAATTTAGGCATTTTTTATTTTCATTTTGTTCTGTGGAAAAATTGAACATGATTAAATACATTACTAAATAAATAGTAATATATTTATTTTACAATATTTTAGAATTTCTGTTTTACAATTGAAATTGTAACTAATATAATTTATTAAAAATGCAAGGCTAGTAAGGAGGACATTGATGGAATTTGCATAAATTGTAATCTGTTCTGTTTTATAGAGAAGCTTTAAGAATGGTAATGTTTAGTAATAGGAAAAATAATGTATACACCTTTTAAAATTTCAATAAATTTAAATCAGGTGCTGATTTCTCCTTCTAATAATCCAACTGTTCTTCATACTGCATTTACAGAAATGCAAAAATACTACAGTTATCTATAACTTTATCTTGTTACTATTTTAATAGGATTTTTATGCTTTTAGGTAACTCATAATTTACTCACATCATTTACTGTGTCCATGTCAGGCACTAAAAGGCTCTACTGTGTTACCTAGTGAAGATAAACATTCATCAACATTCAACTCACCAATACTTTAAACCATTATTGTGTCAACATTCAATTATTCAAGATGCTCTATGGGAATGTTAACTAATTTTTAATAATATTTGGTTTCATTAACCAAATATTAAAGAGAGAAAAACAAGTTTTGGGATTTTATTGTTAGCAAATATTCTGAATCCTAAGGTTAGATGCACTGTATCTATTTGGGAGGTGGGAGGTAAAAGTTAAAAAAACAACAC
The DNA here is from genome assembly GCF_031021105.1 of Erythrolamprus reginae. Classification (NCBI taxonomy): domain Eukaryota; kingdom Metazoa; phylum Chordata; class Lepidosauria; order Squamata; family Dipsadidae; genus Erythrolamprus; species Erythrolamprus reginae. The sequence continues at coordinate 339,927,480 of NC_091950.1, read as the reverse complement.
TCCCATTCTGGAACTTCCTTGTAATTCACGTCAAAATCAGGCTCATTTTCTCATTCACTTTGCAGGGAGGTGTGAAACCAGATGCTGTGGTGAGATGGCCAACAGAATGGTGGTAAGTTATCCTAGAATGAGAAAATAACATCGAAATTTAGACATGCATAAATAAAAGAAAAAGAAATTTGGAAAATAAAAATTGGAAAATATCCCTTAAGTTCCCATGGAGCTTCTATATTTGAATGTTGACGCTTGTGGATTCTGTGTGATCCAGTGAATTGCATTTGTACTTGGATGTAAACTTTAATTTTACTACAAGGTCTTTCATAGACTTGTTAGCTGACCTGGCGCCATTAATCTGCCAGTCTGCATAAATGGGGGGGGGGAAATTAAATCCTATTCAAATGAACAAGCAACCTGAAATCTACCTGAGTCTGCCTTAGAGTAGTGGGCTTTTCATATTTCATGCTGCTACTATATAAAAGTTTTCTCTCCAAGTGCCAGTAGTATTTCAAAATTGCAGATCCGTATGGTGAGTTCTTAAAAACAAATGTAAAACATATGATAAGTATGCCCTGCAGATTCTGTTTTAAGATATCTATAAGTTGTCAAGTTGTATCCGAAATGGGGAAGGATGAAAGAGAAATTCCAAATTATAAAATAAACCTATTCAAATGTCTCATAGAATTAACCTAAAGTATTTATAGGATATTCTGTTCAATGTTTCATAACATTGGGAAGCTGTGACATCTATTGGGCAAGGGATTTGCAGGCCAGACTTCCACTCTTTAGGAGGTTATTCAGACACACAGTAATATGAGAAGGAACATTGTGTTAGAGAGAACTAATTATAAAAGTGAATAAAAGAAATAAATAGTGGAAATAAACTTGTTCCAGAGTAGATGGAATGGTTCAAAACAGGCACAGCATTGAGCCTGTGTATCATGTATGTGATAATACTTATATATGATATAGGCATTTATGGAGAAATGCATAATAGAATACTTGTAGTGACATTAGAAATATGTTAGCATGTGAATGTCTGTATAGAGTACTTTTGTATGCAGAGGATGCCCAAACAAATTGCAGCAAATTTAAAATAGATTATATGAGACAATAGAGATGTATGGCCCAGAGGTAATGCTTCAAATAATCAATTGTATCTGACAGGAAAATGGAGTGACTCACTGTATCTGTTATACTGTATATAAATGTGAAGAGTTAAAGCAAGTAGATGAATTTATGTACCTTAAGATAGTGCTTATTCAAGATTAGAAGATGAATAGATAAGATTTTAAGACATGCAGATGTCAGCAGTGAGTTGGTTCTGGTTTAGACTCATTGTTAGATCTGGTAGTGGTAGCGGCAGGAGGCTTGGCCCACCTGCCTGGGATACTCCGCCCACCTGCCCGGGATGCTCCGCCCACCTGCCCAGGATGCTCCGCCCACCTGCCTGGGATGCTCCGCCCACCTGCCCGGGATGCTTTTGCGCATGAGAACCTGTGACGATCTAATTTAAAACCCACCACTGGCAGATGTGGTAGAACATAGTGGGTAGTTAAGCTGTCTGTTGTAAGGTATCTGTATTAAGGTGTAGTGAACTATAATGTAAATTAGATATTTTAATATTTCTTGTACATGTATGATGTCATGCATTAATTCTTGTAGCTTCCTAGTTTCTGCTCCATTTTTGCACTGTGAAAATTCTGCTTACTGTTAAAAGGTATAGAATAATGTATGTATGTTAATCAGAGATGGATGATGACCTTAACAGATGAAGGGAAAACAAAAAACCAAAATCGACCATGCAAATTTAAGTCTAAACTGGGAAATATATTATGTGTGTGTAAGAGAGATATACAGCTTTAATTCTCAGTAAGACAGGCCATATTCGTCCTTCAGCATAAATACTTACAAAATGCTTATTGATTATGTGATTTAGTATAGTGAGGTAGATAAAGAAAACTTGGCACACAAGAAAAAAATATAGCAAACATTACTTTTTCTATGATTGCAGAAATATACTGTGGTACCGGAAAGTAGGTCAATATTAGAAAATATTAAGTTGCTAATACTCAAATATATGAACAATGTCAATTGACTTGTATGAATAGTTAAGGAGAGATACAGAATCTATTTTAAAAAATGGATTTTACTATGCAGCTGTTAAATAAATCCAAACCATTGGAACACTTTTTTCAACCATGCTACTTGATAATTTATGGCTTGTTATATGCCCATCTCTTTTTTGACTAATAGCAATTATTACAAAAAGATAACCAATTAAGGAAGGAAGTAGTGTTTTCCTTTCAAAATTGAAGCAGTCCAAGAAAGTGAAATCTTGTGAAATGAGTCCCAAAAAATCCTTTCCTTGCTGGGACCACAGAAATATAAATCTGTTTATACTTCTGAAGCTTTCAGTATGTCTGTCAGTTCTAGCAGTCTTAATTCGTGGTGTTTACACAATGAGGTTCTATCCTATCACATTAACAGATACAGTATGTGAAATTATTAAATGAGGCCATCCAGGATCTAGAATGGTGTATTATTATTATTATTATTATTATTATTATTATTATTATTATTATTATTTCAGTACAACACAGCAAACGAGATCACTATGCCGGATTTCGCATTTCATCACCAGTCGGGCGCTTCCCAAGCACCTAGGACTGCGTGATGTAGCAGCGAATTATGTTTGCCGATCCCAGTAAAGCGGCCTTTTGCAATTGACAGATGGAGATTTTGTTAATTCCGATGGTTTTCAAATGTCCGCTGAGATCCTTTGGTACTGCACCCAGTGTGCCAAGTACCACTGGGACCACTTTCACTGGCTTATGCCAGAGTCGTTGCAGCTCGATTTTTAGATCTTCGTATTTCACTAATTTCTCTAGCTGCTTCTCCTCCATTCTGCTGTCTCCTGGGATTGCAATGTTGATGATCCATACTTTCTTTTTCTCCACGATCACAATGTCTGGTGTGTTATGCTTCAGAATTCGGTCAGTCTGAAGTCGGAAGTCCCCCAGTAGTTTTGCTTGCTCATTTTTGACCACTTTTTCAGGCTTATGATCCTACCAGTTCTTTGCCACTGGTAAATGGTAGTTCCGGCACACGTTCCAGTGGATCATCTGTGCCACAGCATGATGTCTATGCTTGTAGTCAGTCTGTGCAATATTTTTGCAGCAGCTGAGTATGTGATCGATTGTTTCATCTGTTTTTTGTTTTTTATTTTTATTATTATTATTATTATTATTATTATTATTATTATTATTATTATCATCATTATTATTATTATTTAGATTTGTATGCCGCCCCTCTCCGCAGACTCACAGCAATAATAAAAACAATGTATAACAAATCTAAAAATTAAAAGTCACTAAAAAACCCTTATTAAAAAGCAAAACATACACATAAACCTACCACGCATAACTTGTATAGGCCTGGGGGAGAAAGAATATCTCACTTCCCCCATGCCTGACGACAGAGGTGGGTTTTAAGGAGCTTACAAAAGGCAAGGAGGCAAATGGAATATTTGTATATAATAAAACTTCCTGTGCAGAATTTTACACTGGGAGAGCTTCATGAAAACAAGGTTCCTGCACCAATAAAATCCCTGATTATATTGGAGCTTTAGCACGTTCAATTTATCAGGTGCATTATGGGTGCTGGCACGCGGGAGTGCTGTCACGCACATGCACACGTACTTTTGGCACACGGCAACAAAAAGATTCGCCATCACTGGACTAGAAGATCTCCAAGATTTGGTTCTGTTTTGAAAATATAGTGTTTTGGTTTTGTGTGTGTATAGAAAAGAAAAGAAAAGAAAACTTAGAGGGAGAAAAAATTATTCACAGCTATTACTAAATGAGAAAGCAGTGAGGAGAGACAGAGCAGTGAGTTTTCTTTAAATAGAATGTATTACTAGAAATTAAACTATTTTAAATATCATAGTCTCAGATAACATAAAAATAAATTTTGGTTTAAAAATTGGATAAGCAATAAAATAGCTTTATGTTGTTAATATGACCATGCTATTTTTATGCTGATTCAATTCGAGTACAAAGATTTTGCATTAATGGAATCTCTGGAACATCTCCAGACCTTTCACAAAAATGCTAAAAGGAAAGCTTAAAATGTCTGGAGATATGATCTTTGAGCCATTGGAACACATCCAAATAAAAAGGTTTCCTTGCAGTTAATCTCTTTTTTAAAAAATAATTTGTCTCCTAAGAAAACAATGAATTCTTTTTTTCTGAGAACTAGTTAAAATATCTTGCTTTCTTTTTTCAGAAAGTTTTTTTTGAAATTAGTGATACACAACTATCAATTAAATTTAATTTGGGAAGAAATTATACAAAGTATACAAACTTTACTGTATTGAATTGTTTGTCTCTAGTGGGATAAATAACACATTTAAAAGACAGTAATACTTTTACATCTCACAAAGTTTTCATTCTGATTTAATTTTTCTTTTTATTACAACCAAGGCCAGGTGTAGACTGCCTATGATCCCCAGCCCCATTTTATTTCAGCACCCAGTGGGGCCAAAATAAGGAAATAATTCAGGAAACCTTCATAAATCTTAACCCTCTTTAATATTTCAAAATGAGCACCGGAGGTTCTATTACCGTGTTTCCCCGATAGTAAGACCCCCCCGATTGTAAGACATATGGGGGGTTTCAGGGGGGTCGGCTTATATAAGCCATACCCCGAAAGTAAGACATATGTCTTACTTTCGGGGAAACACGGTAGATAAACGGTATTGCGGGGGGGGGGGCGATGACATTGCTTCCAAGCTCCCCGCGTGCCCCTCGCCTTCGCTCGCCGCGGCGCCACCGCCTCTTCCCCTGCCGAGGCTCAGCTGCAAGCGGCCAGCGAGGCCGCTCGGCTCCGAGGCGAGCGGCCAAAGCTGCGCCCTCCTTTGCCCGCCTCCTTTCCGCTCGCCTCAGAGCCGAGCGGCCTCGCTGGCCGCTTGCAGCTGAGCCTCGGCAGGGGAAGAGGCGGTGGCGCCGCGGCGAGCGAAGGCGAGGGGCGCGCAGGGAGCTGCCGGAAAGGAGGCGGGCAAAGGAGGGCACAGCTCCGGCCGCTCACCTCAGAGCCGATCGGCCTCGCTGGCCGCTTCCCCTGCCGAGGCTCAGCTGCAAGCGGCCAGCGAGGCCGAGTGGCTCCGAGGCGAGCGGCCGAAGCTGCGCCCTCCTTTGCCCGCCTCCTTTCCGCTCGCCTCGGAGCCGAGCGGCCTCGCTGGCCGCTTGCAGCTGAGCCTCGGCAGGGGAAGAGGCGGTGGCGCCACGGCGAGCGAAGGCGAGGGGCGCGCAGGGAGCTGCCGGAAAGGAGGCGGGCGAAGGAGGGCACAGCTCCGGCCGCTCACCTCAGAGCCGATCGGCCTCGCTGGCCGCTTCCCCTGCCGAGGCTCAGCTGCAAGCGGCCAGCGAGGCCGAGTGGCTCCGAGGCGAGCGGCCGGAGCTGCGCCCTCCTTCACCAGCCTCCTTTCCGGCAGCTCCCTGCGCGCCCCTCGCCTTCGCTCGCCGCGGCGCCACCGCCTCTTCCCCTGCCGAGGCTCAGCTGCAAGCGGCCAGCGAGGCCGCTCGGCTCCGAGGCGAGCGGCCGAAGCTGCGCCCTCCTTTGCCCGCCTCCTTTCCGCTCGCCTCGGAGCCGAGCGGCCTCGCTGGCCGCTTGCAGCTGAGCCTCGGCAGGGGAAGAGGCGGTGGCGCCGCGGCGAGCGAAGGCGAGGGGCGCGCAGGGAGCTGCCGGAAAGGAGGCGGGCGAAGGAGGGCACAGCGGCGGCCGCTCACCCTTTTTGACTGCCCATCCACCCCTTGACCTGCCTTTAGCCAGCCAGCCGAGCGTCCGTGTCGCCGCGGAGTTGGCCTCCCCTGCCGAGAAACATTGCCGGGAGCGGCGAGGGGATGCTCCCTGCAACCCGCCGAACGTCGAGGTCGGCGCCCGCCTCCTTTCTGGCAGCTCCCCGCGCCCGAAGACCAGCCGGCCCCGGTGCCCGGGACAATGTAAGACATACCCCCAAAGTAAGACACAGTGGGGCTTTTGGGGGTAAAAAGATAGTAAGACACTGCCTTACTATCGGGGAAACACGGTAGCACATCAAAAGTTACAATTATCAATTAGTTCCACAGACAAAACAGTTTCATCATCATACTTTGAGTCAGTTTTCTGGAAACCACATTTACAATATGTTCTGTCGGGCTCTCTGGTAGAATCCTCCCAAAAATTCACAGGTACAAATTTCAGACACACGTTTGAAAATTCAAAACAATGTTCTTTATAATGAAAATTCACTTAAATCAAGCCCTCTTTTGGTATAGCAAAGAGCACTCGTCTCCAAACAAACTGGTAATTTGTACAAGTCCCTTATCAGTTCTGTGATACTTAGCTTGCAGCTGTGAGGTAATTCACAGTCTTTCTTCTTTCACAAAGTGAGACACACTTTGCTCTGGTTTAGTTTCAAAGCAGGGAAAAATCAGCATACAAAAATTCAAAGTCAGTAAAGCAGTCACGAAACACAACGATCAGATAATCCTCCACAATGGCCAAACCCACTAATTACCTCATTAATTACCACAGCCCCACCCAACCACAGGTGGCCTCATTTTCTTTGATAATAATCTCTCAGTTGTTGCTGCCTATGCATCCCTCTCCTCATGGGTGGCTGTATCATTAACTCTTGTTCTGAATCCAAGGAGGAGCTAGATAATTGATCTCCTTCTGAGCTGTCTGCCACATTCTCCTCCTCCCTGTCACTCATGTCTTCTTGGTCAGAGGAGCCTTCATCAGCACATTCCACCAGGGGCAAAACAGGCCTGCAGCATGTGGATGTCTCCCCCACATCCACAGTCCTTGGGGCAGGACCAGGGCCAGAGCTAACCACAACACAATATACCTCAACAACATCAACATGTATTCTTAAAATAATCCCAAGTATGTGTTGGTACTTTGTATGTACCTTGTAGTTGGCAGGAAATAAATTGTTTTTTGGCTTGCTTGTTGGTAGTCTTTAGAGATCCTTGCTAGCACAAATTGGCATACACATGGATGAGACAAACCAATCTTTGCTTTGAACAGGAAATGCTGCAGGTGGCATGGATAATAACAAGTCTAGGAATTGTTTATCTTACTAAGAAAGATTATTATTGGCAGGGAAGGTTAGATCAATACTTGGAGGTCTGTTTGAGGGCAATCTTGGTGTAGAAGATTCCAACATGGAACGTAAAGTCATGATCAACAAAGAAATGAAAAAAAGAAAGATACTTTGGATGACTGAAGGGGAAAATCATTGTTGGGCTGTTTTGTGAATACTTTTTTGGATGGAGCAAGACTGAAGTAACATACTGAATTATTTCTGCTGCGTGTTCTTTTATTAGAGTCACTGCTATGGAATGGCATGCTGTATAAATTGTTTAAATAAATAAATACATGGACATCGGGCCAGAATATCTCCGGGACCTTCTGCCGCACGAATCCCAGCGACCGGTTAGGTCCCACAGAGTCAGCCTTCTCCGGGTCCCGTCGACTAAACAATGTCATCTGGCGGGACCCAGGGGTAGAGCCTTCTCTGTGGTGGCCCCGACCCTCTGGAACCAGCTCCCCCCAGAGATTAGAATTGCCCCCACCCTCCTTGCCTTTCGCAAACTCCTTAAAACCCACCTCTGTGGTCAGGCAGGGGGGAATTGAGATATTCCTTTTCCCCCAGGACTATACAATTTATGCATGGTATGTTTGTGTGTATGCTTTGTTTTTTAATAACGGTTTTTTAAAAATGATTTTTACTTGTTAGATTTGTAATATATTGTTTCTATTATTGTTGTGAGCTGCCCCGAGTCCGCGGAGAGGGGTGGCATACAAATCTAATAAATAAATAAATAAATAAATAATAATAATAATAATAATAATAATAATAATAATAATAATAATAAATGTACTTTAGTACTGTCCCAAGGTAATTTTTGAAAAAGCAACTGGACTTTCTGGTTTTTCTTTGAAGACATTTTGCTCCTCATCCAAGAAGCTTCTTCAGCTCTATAGACATACCAGCATTGTGTTGAAACTCTGACCCCTCAGCTGCATCTTTCTAGCCTTCTTCCTGTACTTCTGGTATGGCTAGCTGATGAGAGCTAAATAGCTTGAAATAGATCTATACTAGTCTCTCTTTATGTCTTTGTTGATAAAATATTAATTCAACATTCTGGCAGTTTATAACTAAAGTAGTATCTTGTTATCTCTTCAGCCAGTTGCTTTTCTCTTGAATGCTTTCAGAAGAAATAAACAGATATTCCTTAGCAAAGAAAAGTGATAGGATGTGATTTTTCTGGGGTTTTCCTCCTTTTTCTGGCCTCCATTGAAGCTTTTCCCATCTCAAGTTCTGAGAAAAATTATATAGGATGTTTGCCACTTCAATGCAATCACTAATATTTTTCCTCTAGTTTCCCCACCTCTTCTAGATGGCCTATGTTTCTTTCTCATCACAAAGTTGAACAAGAAGACAAGACTTTGTGGGAATTTAAGTTCCTCCACCTGCTCACAAACCTTTTCAGATTAATGTCACCATCTTCTCTCCTTGCCATCACACAGCATTACCATTAATCATCAGATAGCTGGACTGGTTTGGCTGGGCGACCTCAGCTTCTTTACAACTGAGATTCTTAGCGTTTTCTTTTGGAAGCTCCATACTGTATCTGCAAGCTGGAATAGCAGTGTTCCAATTCTTCTGTCAACTCCGTTTGCAGCTGGCCAAAATAACCAATCAGTTTCCTTTAACATCTTATAGCTGCTCTGCTGGCTTCCTTTCATGTGAAAAATCTGTCTGAATCAGCTAAAGCCTCAGTATTCAGTCCATTTCATCTCTCTAGAGCTTTTAATTCATTCTCTTTCTGGGACTGGGTTACCTAAAATGAAGCCACCAGACAGCAATCTATGGATGCAATAAGAGCAGAAAAATAACTACATTTTGCTGCTTTAATTGTAATACTATTGTTAATAAAGGCTGTTAGCAGTGTTTAAACTACTTAAAGGTTCATTTCTCATCATTTTGTAGCACTCTTAAGCGTCTCAGCCTAGAGAAAGTAATTGGTAAAGGCAAAAAAGATGTGACACCCTGACAAAAATGGGAGTGACTTAAATGCCACACTTGATTCCAGCTGGGTTGCTTATGGCCATCCAGCTGCAATTACTCCATCTTCACTTGGTAAACATGCTTTCCTTCTTTAGAAGGATTTCAGGAAGAATTGTAGGTAACATTCCATTATTCCATATTTTAAATAATACTTTCTTTTGTTGATCTTCATTTAAAGTTCCAAGAAAGTTGACACTGACAGTGTTTTGTGCAATTGCTTTTTAAAAAATCTGTATTGTGCATTATAAAAAATATTTGAATATTAGAAATACCTTTTTAGAACAGAACAGAATAGAATAGAATCCTCCTAAACCTTAATATTCTTAAATAGATTTGAAAAAGCACAGCAAAAAGAATCAAGTAGGCTCAATAGATATGGAATCTTTCATTTCTCTTTTCTATTAGTGGATTAATGTTGTGGGAGAATTACAGTATTATATTTGAAGGACAAAGAGATTGAAATCTGGACATTTTTTTTCTTCTTTCATTACTTTAGAGTTAATGGGTATAGGAAACTGGATGCTAAAAACTCCTGGTTTTTCCATACCTTATAAGTTTATTCCTTTCTCTACACAGGTTTCTAGATCAAGGTGATACGGGATACATACAATATCTATAATGTATTCCATTTGGGGTAAACAATATAAGGAGAGTGCAGAAAGGGATAAAAAAAATACTGAACCCAAGAAATTAAAGATTTGAGATAAGAAAAAGGAACAGCATCATCTAATCAACTATATTTCTCATTGTATTTCTCTGTCCTTGCAAACTGTTATTGCTTGCAGCATATCTCTACTGCAACCACTTCATACATCATATAATCTTCATTAACTTCATTAACGTCTCACATTTTCAGTTTTCTCTATCCTCTCAACTTATTTTGGAGCAGGATTCTCATCCATTCTCTCAGTATGATGAGAAGACTAATAGTAATGCAGCCTTAGTTTGGCAGTGGTGAGGGAATTATTTGTTCAGCAGAGTGATGGCATTCAAGAAGAAACTGATCTCATGTCTAGTTCTCTTTGTGTGCAGTGCTCTATAATCCTAAACATAATTAAAACCTAAAATGGATAGCATTTTTATCATTAATGCTAATTTGAGAACAAAATATGGCATTACAAAGAAGGAGGGCTAGCAGAGATACAGGTATTACAGAATAATGTACCACAATACCCCCCCCCCTCACATCCAAGCCCCAAATCTTCAATTAAGGCAGTGTAGCAGACGGCCAGGCTGAACCTGAGAGAAGGATCAAAGGTATTATAAGGCATAAGTCCCTGAACATCCGTAAGAGATCTAAGTCCAGCCTACTTTAAATGCCAAGCTCCATCAGAGTTGAGAGTAGCCATTGGGTCATTGACCTTTGGTGAGATAGTGACTTGTCTATCCCGTGCATGTGAAGAAAGATTCCAGCAGACTGAGCGGATGAAATATACTAGATTAGGACAACAGTCATGAAGCCAGTCTCTACAAGCTACATGGTATGCTAAGAGCACAGCAAAAACATGAAAGATGCCCTGGTCAACCACTGCGCCCAGACCATCTCCAACTGTCTTGACTATTGGAGCAAAATGGAATCTGGGAAGAGAGAGTGAAGCTGATTATGTGTACTTCTCCCTCACTTTAATCCAATTCACACACAAGTCTTAACAACCCCTTCAAGATGTCAAGGTCCTCTTTGAAAACAATGGACGAACATCATCATCAGAGTTAAAAATTTAGTTAAGAAATTTAGGCAAAAAATTCATTGAAAAGCTAGAAATGTTTTCCCAAATGTATGTATGACCCAAAACAAAAAAGCCTATGGGTTTTATTTATTTATTTATTTATTCTTTGTCCAATATACAATACATATGAAAGAGAATAGACATTAAGTAATATATATAAAGATAGAAAGTAAAAAAGAAGAGAAGTAGATGGGAAGCAGAGAATATATATGATATATGAGATAAGAAAAGACAATTGGACAGGGGACGATAGGCACATAGTGCACTTATGTATGCCCCTTACTGGCCTCTTAGGAACCTGGAGAGGTCAATTGTGGAGAGTCTAAGGGAGAAATGTTGGCGGTTGGGGGTTGACACTATTGAGTCCGGTAATGAGTTCCACGCTTCGACAACTCGATTGTTAAAGTCATATTTTTTACAGTCAAGTTTGGAGCGGTTAATATTAAGTTTGAATCTGTTGCGTTTTCTTTCATTTCAGAGAGAACATAAATCATTTGCACTATGTCAGGCTTCTAAAAGAAAATAACCTATCTTGTACTACATCCTAAAACCTTTGATATAGCAATTTTTTCATTCTTTCTTTGTTTGGAATGTATTATAACTTTGTTCCATTTAGCCACTTTTTGTCAGGGTCTTCCAAGTAGTACATTGTAGTATAGTAACAATAGGATATAGTATATTTTTAGCTCAGTGGGATCGTAGCTTTTTAAATCAAGATATTGGACAGTTATTCCATCTTTTTCTTCCTGGGCAGGGTTTTTTTGTGTGTGTGTGCTAAGGAGAAAACAGAAGGGGAAAAGGTTAGAAGTTGAAGGATTATGTCTTTTGTAAAATTCAAAAAATGTGGCAAGACTGTTGTATGAGAAAAGCTTCATTTACAAGAATTCAAAGTTTAAGTTTAAGTTTAAGTTGAATTAGATTTGTATGCCGCCCCTCTCCGCAGACTCGGGGCGGCTCACAGCAATAGCAATACAATGTAAGACAAATCCAATATTTAAATTAATTTTTAAAAAAGTGCTCTGTTTACCCTAATTTTCTTCCATGTGTCAGTCAATACTTAATTACTAACTCAAGACTATCTTCGTAATCAAAATGAATACAATGAATTAAGAAACATTTTCTAGACACATTTTAATCTGTGAATGTCTGCAGATGGGTAATTAAAATTCTATAACTTCTGCCAGTCTATTTTTAAAACAACTTCAGCCTCAGATATTTTGAACTATGTCTCACTGAGATCTATGTGATATTATGTGATCATTATCTTTAAGAGAGGATGATTTAATTATCTGGTCTAATTGTTATATTTTTTTTATTTTGTTTAGGTGCAGAAGTGATATATGTAAATTTAACTGCTTATAATGATGGTCATTTGCAGTCATCATTCTGGATTGTGGATAAGCAACATGTGTACATTGGAAGTGCCAGTTTAGATTGGAGTTCACTGGGGCAGGTATTAATTCTTTAAACTGCAAAATAAATTCTTTAAAAAAAATCATAATTAACTTTGTTATGGAAGATAGAGCCATTGGCTTTTGTATATGTGGATCATTTATGTTTATAGTTATTTCATTTCATTACATAACTCCGTAAATTGTGCTATTCTTAACTGAATCTTCTAAAATTACATAAAGTAATATGATACAATAGACTAAATGGCAGTGATGGTGAACCTTTTTTTGTTCACGTGTCAACAGGGGTGTGGGGGTCACGTGTGCACGTGCCCAAACCCATAATTCTATGCCTCCCCTGCGTGCCTGACCCCCGTCCTCATTCCCGGCACGAAATGGCATGCCTGTTTTTTCACTCTCCCCAGGCTTCAGAGCCTTTCTAGAAGCCTGGGGAGGGCGAAAACAGCCTTCCCCATCCTCCCCGGAGGTCCTCCAGAGGACAGAAATGAAAGACAGAAATGAAAGACTCAAGTTGGGTGGGGAAGGCTGTTTTCACCCTCTTCCAGCTCCTAGAAAAGCTCTGGAGTTTGGGGAGAGCAAAAAATGGAACTTCCCCACCCCCCGAGGTTGGAAACAGCTTGTTTCCCAATTCCCAATAGGCCCAGAAAGCCTGAAAATCAGCTGGCTAGCAAGTGCATGTGTGCCGGACCAGAACTTGCGTCCCCACTGATATGGCTCCATGTGCCACTTGTGGCATGCGTGCCATAGGTTCACCATCATAGCTATATTGGAACCTCTACTACTATTATTAGTATTATTAGCTTTAGTAGGTTCAGTTTCAATTGCCCATGTACTAGTTTGTACATTATTCTCCCATGTACAATTCCTTCAGCAGTTAGAGGCTTGAATACAAAACATTTTCATCTAATAGTCCTCTATTTCTACTTCTTACTGCTGGTGGGAAATTCCTTTAAAGAACCCTTCTGCAGTTAATAGTCTATATGTAGAATAATTACATCCGAGGGCAATGTAGCAGGTTTATAGGTTTATGGTCAACAATAAAATGATGTCATTTTCTAGACCTAATGCTTTTGTCACTGTGGGTCTACATAACATTTTACAGATGCTAGCTTCTTCACTACTATAAAATGCACAGATTGGATGACATTTTTTCTCAACATCCATTACCTAAATAATTGATTGTTTGAAGCAACAGCTGCAGGCCCAAATGAGAGAAATAGAGAGACAGAATCCTGACCCTATTCCACTACTGCTTTTCTTTTTTGCCCCACAAATCATCAGGCAAAAGTATCAGGTTTTCCTACATCATCTAGATGACAAAAGGAATGTATGAGCTTTGTACAAGCTTCTCTTCAGCACATCTCTTTGGAAATCAAGATGATCTATCCCTTGCCTGCAGTAAAGCATCAGACACAAGTTGTAACTATTAAGGCGGAGGTAGTTCAAATGGCTACAATGCAGAAAATCACTGACTGAAGAGCCAGACAAATGAACAAATTGTATGGCCACTCTAGATGGATATATAAAAATGTCTCATCAGGCAGTGCACCTTCACATGACCTTCTGATGAAATCACTACATCTGTCAGGCTTCCACAGAGACACAGTCAAATATGGTTAGCGATTGTATCTCAGGGAATGAGGCTACAACAGATGATTACCAGACATTGAACTAATTTGGATCTAATTTAATTCACAAATTAGAAAAAACGGGGTAGGTTACAACACATGCAGATGGATAAACAGTTGGCTGTCCAACCGCATGCAATGAGTTGTCCTCAATGGTTCCAAATCCACATGGAAGAAGGTAGGCAGTGGGGTACCACAGGGTTTCGTCCTGGGCCCTGTACTCTTCAATATTTTCATCAATGACCTGGATGAGGGAGTAGAAGGGGAACTAATCAAATTCGCAGACGACACCAAGCTGGCAGGGGTAGCCAACACCCTAGAGCAGTGTTTTTCAACCAGTGTGCCGTGGCACACTAGTGTGCCGCGAGACATGGTCAGGTGTGCCGCGAAGCTCAGAGAGAGAAAGAAAAAGCAAGAGAGAGAAAGAAAACAAGAGAGAAAGCAAGCAAGAGAGAGAGAGAGACAGAAAGCAAGAGAGAAAGAGAAAGAGAGAAAGAAAGCAAGAGAGAGAGAGAAAGAAAGCAAGAGAGAGAGAAAGAAAGCAAGAGAGAAAGAGAACAAGAGAAAGAAAGCAAGAGAGAGAGAGAGAAAGCAAGAGAGAGAGAGAGAAACAATGGGAGGGAAGGTGGGAGAGAAAGACATAGAGGGAACTAGGGAGTGAGAGAGAAAGAGCAAAAAAGAGGAAAGAAGGAAGAGACAAAAAAAGAGGGATGGAGAGAGGGAGGAAAAAAGAGGGAGAGAAAGCGGGAGAGAGAAATAGAGCAAAAAGGAGGGAGATATTTTTTTGGTCCAAACGTTTTTTAGCGCCCCCCCCCCCCAATGTGCCCTGTGGTTTTGTAAATGTAAAAAATGTGCCGCAGCTCAAAAAAGGTTGAAAATCACTGCCCTAGAGGACAGACTCAAAATACAGAAATATCTAGACAGATTAACACTATGGGCCCACACTAACAACATGATGTTTAACATTGACAAGAGCAAAGTACTTCACCTTGGTAAAAAAAAAACCTAGACACACATACAGCCTGGGAGAAACTCCACTTAGCAGTAGTGACTGCAAAAGAGATCTTGGAGTCTTGGTGGATCAACTAAACAGGAGCCAGCAATGTGCAGCAGCGGCCAAAAAAGCCAACACTATCCTAAGCTGCATCAACAGGGGGATACACCCCAAGACCAGGGGAGTATTAATACCACTCTACTATGCCCTGGTCAGACCACATCTGGAGTACTGCATCCAGTTCTGGTCACCACACTTCAAAAGAGACATTGAAACTCTGGAGAAGGTGCAGAAAAGAGCAACAAAAATGATTAGGGGACTTGAAACCAAGACTTACGAAGAGAGATTGCGGGAACTGGGCATGAGAAGAGGAGGGCCAGAGGGGACATGATAGCTGTATACAGGTATATGAGGGGTTGCCACGGAGAGGAGGGGGCACTCTATTCTCCAGAGCACCAGAGGGCCGGACAAGGAACAACAGCTGGAAGCTGACCAAGGAGAGATTCAACCTAGAAGTAAGGAAGAACTTCCTGATGGTCAGAGCGATCAACCAGTGGAACAACCTGCCTGCGGAGGTTGTGAACTCCCCAACTCTGGACACTTTCAAGAGGAGATTGGACTGCCACTTGGCTGGGGTGCTTTAAGATGCCTGCTCAGGCATGGGGTTGGACTTGATGACCTGCATGGTCCCTTTCAACTCTAACAATAAAGAATAAATAAATAATTGTAAATTTAGTTTACAATTAGATCAAATTAGATCAAATTTTGAGCTTTCAGAAAAGGAGACTTGGATTTGATCTTGCCTCAAAATTTCTAGTTTATTAGTAACAAATGCCTGTTTATATTCTCTGTAATCCTGATCTGCCATTCAGTATAACTACTAAACTACTTAGGAAATCACAAATTAAGCTCTGATACCCCAATAGCTACTTTACATGTGTTTAGCCATGGTTTTATTTCTGTGTGTACTTTGTGTGTTCTATTTTATTTCTCAGACAAATTATCAAATGCAAAAGTGCATTTGGGCTTTTAAAAATGTCAAAAAGTGAGCCTTGTGCATGTTTAATCCAATGTATTTTTATGGGTGTTGTTCAGTCTTGATTTTATTGCTGGCTACTGTTCTTTAGGAAGACTGTAAAAACTTCTTCTTCTTTTTTTGCATTGTTTGCTGTCCACTTGTTTTCAGTCCAGCAAGCAATGGAAGCAGCAGGGCGTTACCAGCATTGGGTGGATGGGACGTTGGCAGCATTGGCAGGATCTTGGCAGCAGTGATGGGGTGTCAGCCCTCCACAATAGTTCCAGTTTTTCATGTACCCTCTTGGAAAAATTAATTTCTAAGTCCTGCTCTAGATTCCAAATCCTGCTTTTGATTCTAAAAGAACAGATTAGTGCTGTTGTTTCAAAGGGGAGATAAGCTCATATATATAAACAGCCTGCATAAGATGTGACAAGTGTTTTCATATGTTATGAAATTTAACTAATTTACTAAGAAATAGCAATAGCACGTAGACTTATATGCTGCTTTACAGTACTTTACAGCCCTCTCTATGCAGTTTCCAGAGTCAGCATATTGCCCCGAACAATTTTGGGTCCTCGTTTTACCCACCTTGGAAGGATGGAAGGCTGAGCCAACCTTGAGACTGATGAGATTTGAACTTCAAAATTGCAGGCAGTTGGCAGGCATCAAAAGTAGCCTGCAGTACTGCACTCTAACCACTGCATGAGTTAAAATTAGCCCAATGAATATATTCAGCTTCTGAAGGTATAAGATTGTCAAAGTAGAAGAATGATCATTTCTGCATATATGTTTTAATATTGAAAGCAAATAATTTATTCAGGAGTGCATAATTTTAAACTTTACTGCCTCAAAGCACCCCTGAGATGATATGCTGTACTCATATTTTGCTTAGCTCTTTCCCCAATCATCTCGTCCCACCTGGAGGGATCAGAATCAAAGTTTTAGGACTGTCTGTTCCTTATCAAGCATTGCTCTGGTACTAGAGCAGCCTTCCTTGTAGGTTTGACATGCTAGTTGAGATTTATAAGAATTGGTGAAACATACAGTTTGTGCAGAGCATCAGATTTGATACAGAATGATTGGAGTTGATGTTAGAAACATAATGTCCTATGTTGAGCTGCAGATGTAAACCAAGGAGAATTTTCTAAATGAATAATTTTCCAGGAATTGGAATTGTCGTGCAATAATTTAATACATATATTGTATATTCACTGTATTAATTTTTATTGTAAAATAAAATAATTTAAATTAAATTATAAAATAGGCATGTGCTATAGCTCTGTCCTTCTCAGGACAGAATTTACTATCTGCTTACAAGTTATTTGTTATAATATGAAAACTTGTCCTATTCTTTTTGCTATTTATTACTGATTATTTGCAGCACCAACAAATAAATGCATTTTTATTTTATTTTATTTTATTTATTTATTTATTTTATTATTTATTTTATTTTATTTTATTTTATTTATTTTATTATTTGTATGCCGCCCCTCTCCGTAGACTCAGAGGATTCCAATTTAGACTGAGGTGCTTAATATGTGCATATATATTTCAACATTAGTAATAGACTTAGCAGCAAAAGAACATCTAATAACCGTATCAACCTGTCATTTGAAGCTCTTATAATAGGCAATGTGCCTAATAATACATACTTTGATTTCACAGATGAAGGAGCTTGGCATCATCGTATACAACTGCAGTTGCCTGGTTTTAGATTTGCAAAGGATATTTGCCTTGTACAGTTCCTTGAAATCCAAGAGCAAAGTTCCACCCACTTGGTCTAAAAGACTGTACGCAGTGTATGGCACTAAAAACAAGCTGCTCCTTAAATTGAATGAAACCAAGTCAGAAATCTTTGTCTCAGTGAGTATTTTTGTTCTTGTTTTTAGATAATTTTTAGCGGCTACCTCAGTTGCTCCTCCCCTAAAATTATATCCCTAGCATCCCTAACTCAATATTTGCAAACCCAATAGTGCAATAAATTTATTTATTTGTAAACCAAACTTCTTACCCACATATCTCCCTGATCAATGCCATCAGTATGAAAACATTTTTAGGAGAAAGCAATATATTCCTCTAGTGAAGATACGAATCTTTATGTGTGAGAAGAAAGTTTGTTGGTACATGATATCATCTGAGATGTCCTTAGAGTCTACTTTTCAATGATTTCCTTTTTCCCAGAAAAATTCTGGCAGCAATAAGGAATAAAAATGAACTTAAAGGGAGAAGATTTGATTCCAAGGAGGTGCAGATATATTTAATATATGCCTTATTACTAAAGCAATGTTAGGAATTATCTTGGTGGTAATATAGTGGCCTTCCTATGAATTATTTTGGGCTCCTGAAAGGAGACAGAAAATAATATCTTTATATAGTAACCAAATCAAACACTGTTCTGTTATTGATAATTTTATTTCTAATTATAGCTAAATACTACATTTTTCACCATCGCTTTTATCTTTCTTTGCCTTTAAAACATTTCTTACCTTAGTTACAGCCTTAAAATATTTCTTTCCTTAATAGATACTTAAATTATAAGATTTAGAAGCCAAGATACTCACGTCACTAATCAATTGTAATTTAGCTAAAATAGAAACAACTGCTAAATCCTTTATTCTTTTTGCAAAACAGTCTTTCTTGGCTGCAGCCTAAAATATAATTTTCTCTATAGTATTTTATCTTGTAATCCTAATATTAGCCTTGCAGGTGATCACAAGGGAAAATGCTGGATATTATTATGTGACTGATACTGTTATCTCAATAACAAGGGGAATTATTAGAAAAGTCCCATAAATTTGTTGAAGATATCCTACAGGTGAAAGGAAAGATTCTATTTCAGCTTAAGCACGACACAGGTGAATCCCTCCAAATTTGAAACTCAGGTCAGACACCTATCAGAGAATGTATTGAGTGTCTGAAAGCTGCCCTGATGAACATTGCTATGTAATATCTCTACTCCTTTTTAATATTGGTTCAGTTACAGACATTGCTCAAGGACAAAAGCCATGGAAGTATTTGACACCTAAGGTCATTGCTGATTTGAAACTTCTTCCCTTCTTTAAAAGGGAAATGTGGATTTTAAAGTATTTCTTTGTGTGCAAACTCATGTGTATAATCATGGTGCTCCCTACTGCCCTATTCCAAGACCTGGAAGAATAACACATTTTTAGTAATTTCCTAAATGTCATACAGGTGGGAGCCAGGTGAATCTCTGGGGAGAATGTTCCAGAAGACGAGTTGCAACATAATAAATCTTGCACCACAACTAAAACATAATTAATAGAAAATTATTTTTTGCCTTATACCATACCATTAAATATTTTTGCTAATGATATTCCTGAAGTCTTTTTTATTACTAAATGTTTTTATTTATTTTTATTTTATTCTAATGTACATTCCCTAGAATCATTTGATTTGAATTAGAAATTAATCAAATAGCACAAGAACCCTTCTGGTCACACAAATGAAATTATCTTCAGTTTTTTCATTCCTGCCCCTCCAGCATTTACTCTAGAGTTTTCCCAATTTATCCAGAGAAAATTATGAATTTTGAAATTGCAAACATATATTTTGACATAAATTGTTTCAACTCCTACCCTCAAAACAACACTACACTGCACACCAGAACAACTAGATACAAGAACAGTTTATTTCCCCAAGCCATCACGCTGCTAAACAAATAATTTCCTCAATACTTTCAAACTACTCACTAAGTCTGCATTACTATTACTATTAGTCTTCTCATGGATCCTATCTATCACCCATCTCCTCCCACTTATCACTGCATAACTGTAACTTTGCTGCTTGTATCCTTACAATTTATATTGATTGATTCCCCGGTATGATTTGATTGCTTATTTGGACCTTGTGACTATCATTAAGTGTTATACCTGATTCTTGATGAATGTATCATGTCTTTTTATGTACACTGAGATCATATGCACCAAAAGACAAATTCTTTGTGTGTCCAATCACACCTATTCTATTCTATTCTATTCTATTCTATTAATTATATTCAAGACTCCATTACAGTTAATGATGGCTTTTGCAACTACATAATTTAAATAACTTAGCATTATTTTATGCAGAATAATTATCAATTCAACCAACATCCTTATTAGAGAAATCAGAGATAACAATTGTATCCCACTTTTCAGAACAGAAATATTTTCATGATAGCATATAAGTAACGTAGAACATATTGATAAGTCATCATGCTAAACAGTATTAAAATATTAAAAGTTATACAGGCCATCTTGTTACAGGTGTAAATATAATGAGTTTATAATTCTACACAAAAAACCTGAAATGAGATCTTCTATATTTCTGTTAATATATTTTAAATCTTCTCTCCACAGAATTCTCCAAAGCTCCTATGCCCTAAAGGCAGGACTTTGGATACTGAAGCAATCTATAGTGTGGTAGATAATGCTGAACAGTTCATATATATAGCTGTTATGGACTATCTTCCTATTGTTAATATAATAAATGAAACAAGGTGAGTAGACACCAGAAATCTTCATTATGTATTATTATATTATTATAAATACATTATATTTTCTGAGGAAAGTATTTGTTAAGAACTCTTTCCCAGTTTAGCACATTCAGGTGCTTTTGTTGTAGTGATTAAAATGTTAGAATTAAGAGAAGAGAAGAACCAATTTCAAACCTACCCTGTAGCATTCAAATTCACTGGATAACTTCAACCAACTATCTACTTCATAGGTTTGTTGTAACAATGGAATGAAAGAACATCTCCTTATGTATTCCCTGGAATTCCTGGGAGAAATACAAGATATAAATCTAACAAATAAATAATTTATTTTAATAGTAATTGGACTTCTATTTCCAGAATTCTTATTATATTTGTTGGCTGGAAATTGCAGAAGATGTAAGTCCCAACTAAACTGAAAAGTAGCAAGCATGCAAAGGTTTAAAGATTTTGTACATTTTGCTGAGTACGCCTGATATTCAGTCACAAAATCCTGCAAATTTTTCTTTCTTTCTTTGCAGTTCTATAGCTACCATATTTCATTATATTGATAAGTCATGTACTATCAAAAATGTAATTCATTTCCTAATTTTCCAACTTAATGTTTATTTTTAATATATCATTTATTCAGACTTGTTACTACTACACATTATGTTTTCAATGGGAAAATGTATAACTTTTCCTAATGTGACCTGTCATTTACAAGTGATTTCTAGCAGAATCACTGTTTTCTTATGAGCAAATGAAGTCCTAAGGAAAAAAGATTTTACCAGCCCTTGTATCCTTGAGTCTTTTACTATGCAAGTAAAAGAAAAGAAACTATACCACTACCCCCAATTCTAAAATTCCTAATAAAGTTGATTAGATGCCATTGAGATTCACCCCTTTATTAATACTATTCTAAATTGTGACTGAAAAAAAGATTAAAATATCATATACTTACCAGACTGATTATAGAAAGTTCTCCTATACACTTCTATTTAAAATAACAGAACCAGGATCATTACCACATTCCTAGCTCTACTTTTGTCCATTCTTGGACTTCTACTTCATTGTCTAGCTATACAGTTTGACCTTGACAATGCTTCTATATATTTTTGTTTCTCAAGATTGATAAGATCTACTGGTTTTTTAGCTTTCAGGAGTTTCAATGTGAGAGATTGAGAGTCATGATACTTCACAATTGCTTGGTTGGGGTTTTATTTGTTTTTACATCAGAATTCCTGGCTTTTCATTTTTTTCAAAAAATCCTAAATAACTTAGGCTGCTTTTTTATAGGTATTGGCCTTTTTTGGATGGAAAGATCAGAGAAGCACTGATTCTACGCAATATTAAAGTGCGACTCCTTATAAGTTTCTCCAAAGAAACAAATCCCCTCACTTTTAACTTTATTTCATCTCTTAAAGCAATTTGCACAGATGTTTCTGACTGTAGTTTAAAAGTTGTAAGTATTCCTTGTATTGTTTGTTTATATAACTAAAATAATATTCTAGTACATTTCTTTAGCAATTGGTCTCTTAACTGTTTTTCATACATATAATCATTGCACCATCCATCTAGTCATGTGTTCAAAATTCAGACGCTTGGCAATTTACTCATATTTATGACATTTGCAGTGTCCCGGAGTCATGTGGTCCCCTTTTGCGGCCTTCTGATAAGGAAAGTCAATGGGGAAGCCACATTCACTTAACAACTATGTCACTAACTAAAGAACTTGAATGTTATTAACTTAACTGTGGCAGGAAATGGTGGTAAAATGGGGCAAAACTCAGTTAACAAATGTTTCACTTAGCAACATAAAGTTTTGGGCTCAATTGTAGTCATAACTCAAGGACTCGTCTATTAATATGGAAATTTTGCAAAATGCTATTATAACTCATCTTTATATTTAGGTTATTTCATAATGTTTTAATAGATGTTATTTTCCCTTTTCCAAATCTGATAAGTCAGCATGTTTAAATTTCAAGTTCCTTCAGCAAAGTGGAGATTAGCTATCTCTAAGTGAGGGTTCTTTTTTTTTCATTTAATGCAGAAATTCTTTGATCTTGAATCAGAAAGTACATGTTTTATTAAGGAGCCAAAAGACTCTTCTCTTCTCAAGCTAAATCGCAATAAATATGTGGTGACTGAAAGAGCTGCTTATATTGGTAAGTAAAGAAATTGAATGAGCCAGTTCCAATCTGAATATTTGTATACTATTTGTAGCTTTGGATCAAGAATAGCCAATTAAGTGTAAAGCATTTGAAGAATGAAAATCTAATTGATACATTTATATAAAATTTTGTTTTGCTAGTAAACATTAGATCTGAAAAAATAGCACGTGACTTAGTCTGCTTACATATGAAGCTGAGATTCTCATGGAGAAAGTAAATTCAATCTATATCTATATTAAATATAAAATGTCAAAAGTGTTCAGCCTGAAGTTTAAATAAGAAAAAGAGTTGTTTTTGAGGAATGTTTTCCAATTGTTACATAACTTTGATTGTCCTTTCATTTACCTTATAGGTAATTTTGACTGGGTTGGGACCTATTTTAATCAGAATGCTGGAGCTGGTCTTGTCATCAACCATAAAGACACAGGGAACAAAACCAGCATAATTAAGCAACTTAAAGCTGTGTTTGAAAGGGACTGGTATTCACATTACGCTAAAAGTTCAACAGCAAAGATCTCAAACTGTCTAATCTACAAACACAGCAAAGCTGCAGCCAATAAGTCTGCCATAAGCAATATGAACTGATGTCCCTTGTACTGTTCAGCATCAGAGCCAAGGGAGAAATAGAGTAGGACTGATGCTGATTCCCACTTTCTTATTTATGGACAATGGACTTTTTTAAAAATTAAAAAAAATAATTTATAGTAAAAAAGCACACTTACATAAAATGTCCTTTAAACTATATTCTGTATACTGTATTATTTACAAATGTTAGATTTGTTACTGCTGACAATGAATGTCTTTTCTGCTTTGCTGTTGGTTTGGACATATGTCATTCATATTTAAAAGCATGCTGGATTCTTTAGTTTAAAGGTTATTTCTACCTCTCTCTGCTATATAGTAAAATGTATATACAAAGTAAGTTTGATTACGGAAAAAAATTCTTAGAACAGTTTATAGTAAGCGCACATTTCCCTCAATCCCACAATTTAAGTACACACAAATCCTGTATTGTATAAATAACATATCCCTAGTTTAAGAACTTATCGCCTAGCTGAATTTATAATACTATGTCCAATCGATTTATATTTAAATGACCTTTTATTACTTGAACCTCTAAAACAAAATTGTAAAGGGAATAGTTCTAATCCACCATAAGCATTACCTTCTGCCAGTCATGCGCTAATCTATTTCGATTTTCTGATTTTTTAAAAGAATGTTGCTTTAATCTCTAAAAAATACATTTTTATTTTTAAAAATATGATACAACAGTAGTTTGCATGTAACTTTACCTGCCATACTGAAGCAAATACTTGTCTCTGCGTAAAATTGTTTCTGCAGGGCTAAAGCTTACATTTGTGAAGAAATGGGGAACAATCCATTAGGATGATGTTTCTCAACCTTGGCAACTTGAAGAATTCCTCAACCACTTCCCTAGAGGCTCAGAGGCAATTCATCCATTCTTTCCTTCCCAGGCTGCCCACAAAGGAGGATGGGCATTTACCCATGGGTCCCTCCTCAAGTTCCACATACTGTAATCCATTAAGCAACCCCTGATCTCAGTATTGTTTTGATGAGCCCCATGAAAACCCTCTTTATGTCAGCAATTGTGGTGCAAATGAATTGTGATATGAGTTTACTCAAGCTTCTGGTCTTAAAATGAAGTTAAAAGTTAAAATGACTTTGGCTGCAGTTGATGGTTGAATACCATGTTACCAGAAAAGGGCTTTATTTTTTTAAAAAATATCGTGAGTTCTGTTATTTAAAATGTTTCTCTTTACAGTTCATGGAGAAATAATTGTTCCCACTTTAACATTTTCCAGATAAATATTCTTAAACTAACTTTTCTAACATCTAAATGACTTTGTTTATTGTTTTTTTAAGCCAATTATAACAATGTCACTTGAGTACCTCTTTTTAATAAAAACAAATCCTTATAGATTTCTAAAGCTTACAACATAATCTATAGAATTTCTGATCATAAAGTGGATTTAATTTTAAATTCTTCATTTTTGAGAAAGAGAAGCAGACTAATTAACATGAGAAAAGATTTTTTGTAGGCAAATGTAATATTTTGCATTCAAACTACTTAACACTGTATTAGCAAACCTATCATTAGTATTTAAAATATTTTTAAAATAAATTCCTACTAAACTAAAATTAATCCAAAAGTTTACTCTACATCGTGAAAATTCAGGAAAAATACCTATACCATAGTTCTAGAGCAATGTTTGCATGTATACAATTATATTTTTAATTTGTGGTTATTATAACAGCCTGTCTGTTGTGATAGGTTGGAAAGTTTCTGAGAAGCTGTATTTTCATTTCAAATTCTGGGAAATTCTGCAAATTTTATGAGTAGCTACTTGTCAAAAACCCATCAGTCCCATTCATATTCTTTCACTATAGATATGAGCTTCCAAATTTCAGCTAGCTTAATATTGAAAGCAAGGTATTCAGCATTGATAAATTCAATTACTTTCTTCTGGCTGAGCAGGAAAGTTTAATTAGTTTGAAGTGAAAGTGAAAACAACAACCTCAGAGCTAGTGATATATGGTAAGGATTGCAATGACGCTGGAAGAAGATTAACAGGACACCAAAACTTTAAAACTATTCATACAGTCTCTTCTATATTACTTCAGTCTCTGAAGTAAACTGACGTCAGCAGGGTGAATGTGGTTAGAATTGCACTGTAAAGCTTTCTTTTAAACTGATTTCCTAAAGTTACTGATTGCAGACATATTCCCCTCCTTTTGTCCATCACATCCATTATTTTAATCAAGAATTTTTATGTTCTAATGATGTTGAGCTCCTTCTAGCAGTCTCTGGTTTCTGATAAAACCAGAATATTTGTAGCTCAGGGTTCAGGAGTGGGCAGTTCAGTTCAGACCTGTTCACCCAAATCGGTAGTGACCTGCTGGTGATGTCATGATAACATAACCAAACTGAATCGGTTGGTGCAGGTCTCTGTATGCTGCCATTAAAAAAAATATGATTTTTTAAAAATTCCATCTGAGCGTGTGCAGTGGCCGAGTTCCAGCACTGTGCATGCAGTCACCATCTTTTTTTCAGCTTTGTTTTTTGCCATACAGTGCAGGAGGAAGTGAACCTGTAACAAGGTAAGTTAGAACCCATCCCTGCTTCCAGGGTCAACCTGCACCCCTTTTGGCTCTGAGGAGACTGTAGGGAGGCTTACTAGGCCCAACAGGGGTATGATGGGGCTTAAAGGGATAAAGAAAGAACCCCCTCACTGTTTGGGGATTCCCACATGCACTGAGTTTGAGTTGAGAGCTTATTATAAGTGGCTGCTAAGCTATCCCTGCTCAGGCTAAGCTAATCAACAGTGGAGCTCTAAGAATGCCAGATGATTGGTAGGCATGTGCTCAGTTTCAAAATGTCTGTCTTTTCTTTCTGCTACCAAAGACCTAGAGCAGCGTTTCCCAACCGGTGTGCCGCGGCACACTAGTGTGCCGCGAGACACGGCCAGGTGTGCTGCGAAGCTAGGGACCTCCGACCTCCCGGCTCCTGCCCGATGCCACGGTTTCTGGCGCTCTCCTGCTGGGCCCCAAAGAAGGAAGGCAGGAAGAAGGAGAGCTTCATTCTTCGCACCTTTTTCCCGCCTTCCCTGGTGTCGGCGGCAAGTGTCCTTTGGGGCCTGGCGGGAGGGCACTGGCAGTGGGAGCGGGGGGCGGGGGGGCGGCTGCAGCAGCCCCGGGCAGTTGCTGGGGGATGGCAGCGGCGAGCAAGAGCTCCAGGGCGGAGCCACCAGCACCACCCCGCCCAGCTGGAGCTTTCCTGGCGGGGGGTGGCAACAATTGTCCTTTGGGGCCCGGCGGGAGGGCAATGGCAGCGGAAACAGGCTGCCGGCTGCAGCGGCCCTGGGCACCGTTCCCTGTAGGCTGCGCATGCCAACGCACCCCAAAATGCCCCCCCACGCACCCTTTTCCAGGGGTGCGCAGGGAGCCGCGGCCACCCGCCCGCCTGCCCGAATTCCCTCCGCATGGCTGGGGACGCGGATCCACCGCCCTCGCCAGCCCGATCTCCCTCCACCCGGGTGGGGAGGTGGATTCGCCGCCCCCGCCAGCCCGATTTCCCTCCAGTGGCTGATCTCCCTCCGTGGGGGGGGGCCACGAACCGATGACCGGGGGCTGTCCGTCCGTGTTGGGTGGTGCAGGGCAGGCACAGGCAGCCCCAGGGGAGAACAAGGGAGAGAGAGAAAGGAAAGAGAGAGAAAGGGAGGGAGAGAAAATTGAATGAAGGAGGGAGAGAAAGAAAGAGTAAGAAGTAGAAAGGATAGAGAAAAAGGAAGAGAAAGGGAGGGGGAGAAAGGAAAGAGGGAGGAAGGGGGGAGAGAAAGAAGATATGAAGGAGGGAGAAAAAGAAAGAGAGATAGAAAGGAAAGGGAGAGAAAGGAATGAGAGAGAAAGGGAGGGAGAGAAAGGGAATGAAAGAGGGAGAAGGGGTGAGAGATAGAAAGGATAGACAGAAAGGGAGAGAGAGGAAAGAGAGAAAGGGAGGGAGAGGAAGGAAAGAGATATGAGAGAGGAAGGAGGAGACAGAAAGAGAGGAAGGAAGGAAGAGAGAAAGAAAGAGGGATGGAGAGAGAAAGGAAGGAAGAGAGAGAAAGAGGGAGGGAGAGAGAGAGAAATAGAGCGAAAGGGAGGAAGAGATATTTTTTTTGTCCAAACTTTTTTTAGCCCCCCCCCCTCAATGTTCCCCAGGATTTTGAAAATATGAAAAATGTGCCACGGCTCCAAAAAGGTTGGGAAACACTGACCTAGAGTACTTCACAGGAAGGGAGAAGGGAGGGGGGGAGGATGAGAGAGAGACAAGAAAGAAAAAGACATAAAGAAAAAGAAAAAGAAAGAAGGAAAGAAAGGAAGGAAGGAAGGAAGGAAGGAAAAAAGGGAGGGTGGGAGAGAAGAGAGTGAAATAGAGAAAGAAGAGGAAGGAAACGCCACAAACCCTGCCACTAGACATGGCTTCAGAAGACACTTTGAAACAGCACAGCAATTCAGGGCTGGAAGATATCTCAGAGTTCATCTAGTCCAACCCCCTTTTTCAGCAGGAAACCTTATATTGTCTGGATTATTTTGGTGCCTCTAACAGAGAAGAAAATTGCGAGAAAGAAGTGTGCCTGTGTGTAATATATATGTACACATATGGCATATATACATAGGATTAAATAGTATATTTTTGATGTTCAGTAGTAGTAAATAAATAGGGAAATCTTCTATCCCTTCTCTGATATTTACTACTACACGTTTTTATTCTCTTTAACTTTCAATTTGTATTGGACAAAATAAATAAAAAATAAAATAAATCTTGTTGAGGTTTTTGAGGCAAGGAGAAGCCTGATACCCTAACCCTTGACATGAGTGATGCCAAGTTGGCCATGGTCACCTAGTCACATGATCTCCCAGTCACATGATCACCCAGCAACCCTCCCAGTCGCATGACCCCAAAGTCACTCTCACCCAGTCACATGACTGCCAAACCATTCCCACATAGTCACATGACCATGAAGGCATGCCCACAAAATAAGCCACACCCACAGAACCGATAGTAAAATAATTTAGAACCCACCCTTGTCAGGGTTGAAATAAGGGATCCTTGGTACTCTTGTAGCTTGCAAATAACTCTTTGCAGACATTTCATTATTCAATCTAGGAAACATCATCAGTGCATTGATGATGCTCCCTAGTTTATGTAATGAATTGTCTGCAAGAAAACAAGGTCAGAGAGACCAAGAACCCCTCAGTCTGTGATTTACCTATAGAAAAACCTTTAACAATATATAATTCAGTTATCATTTTCAATGTTTATTGAAACAATTGAGATGTTCATGGACAAAATATGCTTTGTTTCCTGCACAGAACATAATTATTTAAAAGAGCATTGTGATTTGCAAGTTTTGTCATGGATGCCCAATCTATTTATTTTCCCATAGATAGATGTATTTAGGTAAAATACATACATTTTACATCCATATTTATTTAATATATAAATACATAATACATAAATACATAGATATTGGTATCACAACGTTTTCCATAAATTTGGAATCCAAAGCAGTTTTACATTATACAGACATAGCACGTGACATTTTCAGGCTGCAAAAGTCAAGGAAGGCAGCTAGATAATTATAAATAGATTCAGAAAAATTTTAATTTTTGTTAACTGATCATTGGACTGAAGAGTCAGGTTCTTAAGATATTTTACCCCCCCCCATTTTTATTTTTATTTTTTTGTGATCAAGTGGCAATCTAGACTCTCCGAGTCTACGGAGAGGGGCAGCATACAAATATAATAATAATAATAATAATAATAATAATAATAATAATAATAATAATAATCCCTTTCTATTCCTAAAAAAAGGATTGTGGTTTCTATATGAAAGAAAGCTAGACGTATTCTGAGAACAGTGCATCTTTGCTGGCTGCCATCCATGCTAAATTCAAAATGCTTAGCAAATAACTCTTTGACACTTGAAGTGCTACAGAGAATCTGCCACAGCCATCAAACCAATTTCAAAACCTTTGCAGCAGAATGCACTGCTAGCTACATCACATAAATATATGGGTAGAAGGGGCTTTGGAAGTCATCTAGTCTAGCAACTTCCAGGAGCCTCAAATTCCCACCAGATGGCTCTGTTTAAACGCTTCTGTGCAGTCCACAGTGCACAAGAGGATGAATGCATACTTATGTATGAGATACAATTCATAATCCAGAGGGTGCATTTAGTGACACAAACATCACAGCTAATACTCCAAAAGCTAGCCAAACACACTGAATCCTGAATTTTGCATTCATTCAAAATTCTTTTATAAAAAAAAAAAATCCAAAGATAGAGTCAAACCAAAATAAACTCTTCATCTACAACTTCAGAAAAAAACAATGCCTGAACTCCATTGATGATAATTTGCTGTGTTTAGCAATTGTGGAGCTATCAGAGTGCCTTGCGAATCCCAATAATTACAGTCACTGATTTCATAGAGAAAGACTTCCTGAATCTCCATCAGGAAAGCAGACTGGGTTTGGGACAGATGGAGCTCAGCATGGTTCTGATGTAGCATCTGCCTTCTCTTCACAGGCTTTCATCTTCGTGGAAGGGAATAGGCTGGCTGTTTGAAATGTCAACATCATCCTATCTTTTGCTGTCAACACTCCCCTGATCTTGTCCACAATAGTACAAAGTAGAAGGCACCACTGCTGGTTCAGTAGGCAAGGTACCAAAACCAGGTTTCCTCACTGGCTTTTGACACATACATCCTCTTTTGACAATAAATCTTGGCTTGGTTTACCTTCTGACCGGCCTTGCTTTCTCATCCACAGTTTATTCAGTGGATTGTAAATGGAATATTTTTTCTCTTGCTAGATAAATTATTCTAGATTAAATTGGCTTTTTTATTTTGTATTATATTTTAAAGTTTTTAAAAATTATCATGATGAGTATTTTTTTCTCTATTCTGACCTTTAAAAAAGAATGTCTTTCCTGAGGCCTGGGTATAAGGTAATAATTTAATGAAGAAATGTTTTTTTTTACAAATGAACCTCACATATTCATAGTCTATTTTCATGATTAACCAAGAAAAAGGTATTAAGAACCTTCAGGCCAATATATAGTAAACATACATGCTGCTCCATACCAAGTCATTGATTTAGTCATGAATTGTTTGATTTTGGCTTTGGCCAGTGTATATTGAGAATACCCATGCAGGAGACTGCACTAAAAATAAACCATATTTATGAGATAACTGTAGTGAAGAAGTATTGTGAATATATACAGGAGGACCAAGCTATACTATAAAGAAGTCCAGTTAAGCATTGTTCTCCTCAATTCTTATGTAGGCACTATAAACATCATTTTAATAAATACAATACATTACTTTTCAAACAACTCCAAATATACCCAAATTAAAAACTCTTTGAAACATTATACAATTGCATTGATTTCTCCATCTCAGATTAATAGGTATGAGGCAATAATTCATCTCTTTATTTTGACAGAATCCTAGCTCTAAACGTCATAAAATAATTTCATCCCTTTTTATCATTTTAAAAACTTTTCTTTAACTTTTCTCATGAAAATATCATCTTTGTGAAGTGCACTTTTCAGACTATTTAGTGTACAACTTTTATTTTATTCAAACCCTAATCATACACTTAAGCCTTGTGTATTATTTATATCGGACTTATTTTGAACTTTTAACATTTGACTTTATTATATAAAACTGTTTGTTTGTTATATCCTGTCATTATTATTTTTATAAATAACTTAAGGTGGTGAACACACACCTAATCTTTTATAACTTCATCTTTCATTGTCATAATTAAAGAAAAAGGAGAAAAGTCCAGAAAATTATGTTTTGACTAATATGATCAAACTAACTCCCCCAAAATGGTCCCTGTTGTAAGTTTACAACAATAGGATTTTGTTTCTTTCTTCTTTAACACCTCCATTCCTTTGGCCATAAAAGATACACCTGTTAATACGGCAGGTACATAGGTAGGCAGATTATCTTTTGTGATAATCTGGATCATTTTGCTATTTCATTTACTTTTATAAATTTTAATATCAATCCTACCTCAGCAAAAGATACCTTTCATAGTTGAATAATTACCACGTTAACATGGGATTTAAAAAATAGGTTGGTATGGATGTTGCATTTTGTTATTATCTAATAAATAACGGATTCCACTATCAACATGCTTTCAACGGGGTGCTAAATTAGAAAATTATGCCAAGGGGCCCCTTGCTTAAGGGTTGGAACTTTATAAGCCAAGACACTTAGGAAATCCTCATGCCATCTTTTTAGAGACAAATAAATCCACTTTTTGTCGTGATCAGAATCACTATTTGGGAAACAATAGAAACAGAATTTAGAAGCGGGAGGAATAGAACTGTATGTTTGTGTGATACCTTCTGTGGTCAAAGAGTAGAAAGGTCTAAACTCTTAAAATAACATGGCTACCTTGCTCAGTAACTAGATATGGGAAAAATTTTAAAGTTCTTTTTGATATGGAATTGTAACCAAGGTTGAAGGACTCTGAGCCATCTGTTGACTTGAAATATTTTGGAGCAACCCTCAGTTATAATTAAAGTAAAATGGTCTAGAGCAGGACTGTCAAATTCGCGGGCCAGGTGCATCACACACTGGCTACGGCCAGTTTAGAGAAGGAGAAATAGTCCTGATGTGTCACATGATGGCGCGAGTTTGATACCCCTGGGCTAGAGTGTTACGGGAATTCTCAGAGGAAAAAAATATGAAAAACAAATAATTTACCCATATGCTTTACCCCTAGATTGACATTTATTTTATGTGAACTATTTATCATATGAAAAGGATAGCTCTGCTTCAATACTTTAGTTACATGAGATAAGCCTTACCTGTTTCCCAAACAAGAGTTCCTTGCATTGCTTAGACCAGCTGTGGTCTTGTGTTTTCTAGTGCACCTGTGGGAAATGTAATTTGCAAAAACAAGTTGCTGCAAACTATATCTACCTTGTATTTGAGCAATGCGCTTTAATTTCCAAAGGCGGAATACAAGGCAATTGCTGCATGCTTATGTAATTCAGTTTTACGATATGACTTTGACGAATGCCTATGCACTGTAACTGCTTTATTACAATAATATTCAATGTTTTATACTCTTTTTTTTTTTAAAGTATATATTGCCTGATTCCATAATTGTTCTGTTGGCTGCATAGAATACAAGCTACCAAGCAACATGTGATGTTGAGAACATAATAATTACAGTAGTTAACGTCAATCCATTACAAGATCTACGTAGATGTCAGAAGACTTTAGAGGCAGATAAGAGACAACGTAATAGGAAGCCCATTTCAGTAGATGGTGGGCTTGGTTATACATGAGTCAGTAATCAGTATATGTGTGTTGCACCATGTACATATGGAGTTAGAGGCCTTAGCAAATCCTGGAGACACTTGCATAATTCAATAGGGCTTTGAATAAATTTGTGTTGGCAGAATCATTATGGTAATTATAAAAACATGGGATTTCTAGAATAACCCCAAATGCTGTGAAATTCTTTTTTTTTTCTTTTGAGATATGCTGGTGAAAGTCAATTTTGTCTTCAAAAATGGAAATGTATAAAGTCAGCATTCCCCATGGTTGTGCCCAGGAGTGGGCAGCAGGCAGGACAGGGTGGAATGCAGTTCCACCGGTGGAAATGAAGATAGGTGCGCAGCTCCAGCTGATCAGCAGCTGTCACTTCCTGGATTACTGGTCTCGGCTTGGCTCTCCTTTTCCCCCCTGCTGCTGCTGCATCTGCGCTCCTTGCTTTTTTCTTCTTTCCTCCTTCCTGGCCTCGGATGAGCTTCCCTCTCTTCTGCCTGGCTCCCCTGCAGCCTCACATGGCCACCTCCAGTCTGAGTTGCAAGCAGAAGGTGTGGGTAAAAGCAGCGCTGGCAGCACTTATGCTTCTGGCAGCACCCGTTCACCCAGCTAACCAGCTTGAAGTGGGGGGGGCGACCCAGGAAGGAGAGCATGGAAAACGCGAAGCAAATTGTCACCCCAGTGAGCAACACGTAAGGTTTTAAGTTGAGGACTTAACATTTCATGATGATTGTCCAAGCCACTCCCACCTGATCACATAGCTGGCAAGCCACTCCTACCCAGTCACATGACCATTAAGCCACACCCACAAAATAAGCCACACCCACAGTGTAGCAGTAAAATTTTTGGCTGCCCATAACTGGTTATGCCCAGCAAATATATTAAGATTCAGATTCTGGAAGGATGGCCTGGCTAAGAACCCTGAGTTGTAGTCTAAATCTATGAGGGAAACTATATATTTGAGGACAGCTAATTTAAGTAATATTCTTCAGTGTTGTCAGACTCAAACTCAACCCGGATAAGACGGAGTGGCTGTGGGTTTTGCCTCCCAAGGACAATTCCATCTGTCCATCCATCACCCTGGGGGGGGAGTCACTAACCCCCTCAGAGAGGGTCCGCAACTTGGGCGTCCTCCTCGATCCACAGCTCACATTAGAGAAACATATTTCAGCTGTGGCGAGGGGGGCGTTTGCCCAGGTTCGTCTGGGGCACCAGTTGCGGCCCTGTTTGGACCGGGAGTCATTGCTCACAGTCACTCATGCCCTCATCACCTCGAGGCTCGACTACTGTAACGCTCTCTACATGGGGCTACCTTTGAAAAGTGTTCGGAAACTTCAGATCGTGCAGAATGCAGCTGCGAGAGCTATCATGGGCTTTCCTAAATTTGCCCATGTCACACCAACACTCCGCAGTCTGCATTGGTTGCCGATCAGTTTCCGGTCACAATTCAAAGTGTTGGTTATGACCTATAAAGCCCTTCATGGCACCGGACCAGAATATCTCCGGGACCGCCTTCTGCCGCACGAATCCCAGCGACCAGTTAGGTCCCACAGAGTTGGCCTTCTCCGGGTCCCGTCAACTAAACAATGTCGTTTGGCGGGACCCAGGGGAAGAGCCTTCTCTGTGGCGGCCCCGACCCTTTGGAATCAACTCCCCCCAGATATCAGAGTTGCCCCCACCCTCCTAGCCTTTCGTAAGCTCCTTAAAACCCACCTCTGTCGTCAGGCATGGGGGAATTGACATGTTCCTTCCCCCTAGGCTTATAAAATTTGTGTATGGTATGCTAGTGTGTATGATTGGTTTTTAACTTGTGGTGTTCTTAAAATTAATTTAATATTAGATTTGTCTTGTATTGCTGTTGCTGTGAGCCGCCCCGAGTCTGCGGAGAGGGGCGGCATACAAATCTGATTAAACTAAACTAAACTAAAGAACTCTGAGTTGTAGTCTAAATCTACGAGGGAAACTATATATTTGAGGACAGCTAATTTAAGTAATATTCTTCAGTGTTGTCATTCATGCAAGTTGCGGTGGCTATTTTTCTTGGCATTGTAAACAGTACATACTAAACAAAATGATAAACATTAAATTGAAATGCATACTAGAACATTTACTCAAATTATTTTGATTTCATTGTTGCAAAAAGATAACCCCAAATCTAGGTAGGCTTTCTAGGGTGAGGAACTCTTGAAAATATTAAGCATTTAAAGATATTCTGTAGGATTCAAACTATTGTTTAGGTTGACCATTAAGTTGGGTTTTCTGTCATCAGTCATCAGCTTTAGGAGCAATGACTGGCTGTGAAGTGGGCCATTGTTTAGAGCAGAATTCCCTATTTTAAGTTCTCAGTTTCTAGGAGAACTCATATCATCTCATACACCGCCCAGACCTTATCTATGGTAATATGGTCGGTCAATAAATTGGACAAATAAAGAAATCTCCAGCACAATCCAAATGGGTTAGGAGTGAAGAGAGAGATAATTCAACTTCTCTGGGGAAAATCACATTGGGAAAACTGATTTCAATGTTACTAAATGTAACCAAAGATAAAATACTTGATTATTTGTTTGAACCCAAATGGGAATACCAAAGGGATGGATTGATATAGAAATCTCTTCTTGTCATATTTCATATTTAAAAATCATTAATTTAAGTCTCCATAAAATTGGAATTCGTGTTTGAAAGAAACTTCATTATATTTATAATGCTAATTATAAGTTATATTTATAAGGCATAACAAGTTGTCAATTATATAATATTAATGTTATTATTGTATATTGCATTAATTTAAAGGTGTGTAAATATTACTTTTTAATGCAATTATTAATTTTTCCTCATAATTTTATTATGTAAATTTCCTGATATTACCCAGAATATATGTCTCATAGCATGTTTGATCCTTCATTTTATTTTCAGGTGCAAATTTTCAGGCTAAGCCGACTAACTTTTTATTTACCAGAAATAAAAGCAAAATGTTTCACTATATCTCAATGCCTTCTCTGTCACTGCCAACATCTCAGAGTGGATGGAAGAATTATGTTTGTTTTATATATATATAAAACTCTCTCTCTCTCCCATACTGCTTCCTTTTTGCCTATTGGCCCCTCCATGGCAGTTAATTTTTACAGCTGACAAATTATATTCAATATGTGAAACATACAGTATTTTTGCTGATAATGAAAATGAAGGGAGACTAGTATAGATCTATTGAAGCAGTCCAATCTCCCTTTGAAAGTCTCAAATGTTGGAGCTCTTACAACCTCCGCAGACAAACTGTTCCACTGGTTGTTCACTCTCACCATCAGAAACTTCCTCCTTATTTCCAGGTTGAATCTCTCTTTGGTCAACTTCCATGTACACATGCAGATTTGGAAGATCTGAAGAAATAAATCTTGTAAGAGAAACATGGAACACCAGTAGAGGAGAATGAAATTAGAAAAGATTGTGATTGCTTTATGTTTTTTGTTGAGCTCTTGACAAGTATTCCTTCAAATTTACATTTCTCTCCAAAAGGATAGTTGAGATATCTTAATCACCCACTCCATACAGCTAGATTTTAATAAATTCCATTGATGTTTCTACAGAATTTAGCATTCTTTGGCTTCCTCCATGTTTACACATAAACTAACTGCCATCAAAACAATGGAGCCTTCCTTTTTCTTTCTTTTTTATAAAATAAAATAACCCATCTGTTAAAAATGCTTCAAGCAATTAATCCATAAGAGTGATATAATTTTATTTTCAAGTCATGTTTACCTATATACAGTACATAATCCCAAAGATGATTGATTGATGGAAAACCACAATGGAAATAAGGGACTTGGTCTTTGCCGTCATACTTTATAGTGCTATCTTATTGCACAAGTTTGGAAAAAGGTCAGCACAGCTCAGTGAAATCTATTTTGAAGTTAGCGTGTATAGAACAGAAGCTTTAATCTTTTCAAAATCAAATGTAGTAGCTTTAGATAAATGTGTCACTTTTTTTCTTTTCTGCTCATTTGTTTGAACTTCCAATGACAGGCTGACTCACAAACAATAAGCAAGGCATTCTTTCCTGAGCCAGTGGAGCAACTACAGAACATTGTTTTAAGCCTTGAACTTTACAGTGTGCTTGGGGCCCCTTCATAGGTGCTATATGTATAGCTTTAATTGCAAAGCATACAACTAACACTTTTTGCTATTCCAGGAGTTCTTGATAAAAGAATGTAGAACAAAAGGGAAAAAGGTGATTCTGAATAGGCAGCTTTGCATTTTAATTTCACTTCAATAATGGCATCGTGTGTCTGCTGAAAAAATATAGAATTGCTTCTGCTGGTTTGAAATTAAATGCATTTACTTGGGGCTAGGCACATATAAAACTGATGTATTTAAAAATGCATTGTGACTGGTTTGTTATCCTCAACAATTATTAAAATAGGAAGAGAGAGATGTTCTGGGGCAGGGGTCGGCAAACTTAAAAACTCAAAGAGCCAATTTGACAGGAAAAAAACCCCACCGGGAGCCACAAAATCTGGGTGGGCGTGGCCAACTTGACGCCACTCACTCCCGCCCAGTCATATGACCTCCCCTAGCCATGCCTATCCAGCCAATCATTAGGACAGAGAACTGGAAACCACAAAACCCTTTTCTCTCTCTCTGTCCCTCTCCCCCTCCCCCTTTTCTCTCTTCTTTCTATGTCTCTCTCTCCCCCATCTCTGTATCTCTCTCCCCCTCTCCCTCTCCCTCTCCCCCTCTTTCAGTATCTCTCTCCCTCTCTCTGCATCTCTTTATGTCTCTCTCCCCCTTTCCTTCTCTATCTCCCCCTCTCTCAGTATTTCTATCCTCCTCTTTGTATCTCTGTGTCTCTATGTCTCTATCCATGGAAGTTTCATAATAAAATCTATTTGTCATTTAGGCTTTAAGTATTGGTCTTTAAATATTCATTATGCTTGGTTCTGGTCACCTTTCTGTGTTTTGTTAAATACGGATCCCAGGGAATGAACTGAGAATGAGGATTTCAACAGGAGGGTTATCTCATCTTTTCTCCATGAGATTTATATACAAATAGATTGAAATCCTAAATCTATCAAGTATACTGTTGACTAACATCTATATCAGTGATGATGAACCTCTTTTTGCTTGGGTGCCAAAATGGCATCTGTGCCTGCAATAGTACGCATACACGTGCCCACACCCATAATGCTGTGCCCTCCCACCATGCATGCAGAAACCCCTCTGCACCCCTCCTGCGCATGCACACAGACCTCATTGAAGCCCCCAGAGCCTATGGATGGTGAAAAACAGGTGCAATGAGCCTACTGGAAGTTCATCTCTGAACTTTCGATAGGCCCGTTGTGCCATTTTTCACCTTCCCAGGGCTTCAGGAGGCTTTCCTGAAGCCTGGAGAAGGCAAAAATGACTCCCCCCTTGCCCTCCAGAAGGTGGAAAATCAGCTGGCCATTGTGAACATGTGTGCAGGAGCTGGCATAGGGCAACACCTCTCGTGCCCAGATATGGCTCTGTGTGCCACCAGTGGCACCCATGCCATAGGTTCACCATCACGGATAGGCATAGGCCAAATCATGTTTTTGCCAAGTCCCTGCTCTGACACCAGAGATAACCAGACAGTCTCATTACATGCAGTGATCCATATAAACACATTTATTTAACTCTGAATCACCCATCTTTCCTGCACTAAGGAGCTGGGATGTAAAAAGCAATCAGAGTGCATCATTAATTAGGCCATTTCCCCTACTGTCTTCCTATAGGGCAGTGATGGTGAACCTTTTTTTTCCTTACGTGATGAAAGAGCATGGGTGCATGCTATCACGCATGCGTGAGTGCCCACAACCATAATTCAATGCCTAGGGAGGGCGAGCCCCTGCAGAGATCCTCTGGAGGCTGGAAACAGCCTGTTTCCCAACTTCTGGTGGGCCCAGGAGGCTCCTGTTTCAGCCTCCCCAGCCTCCAAAGGGTTCCCTGGAGCTGGAGGAGGGTAAAAACGCCCTGCCCTATTCCCCCAGAGGCTCTCTGGGAGTGAAAAACATCCTCCCAGAGCCTCTGTGTAAGCCAAAAATCAGCTGGCCGGCACACACATGCAGGTTGGAGCTGAGCTAGGGCAACGGCTCGCGTGACAGCAGATCTGGCTCTGCGTGCCACCTGTGGCACCCGTGCCATAGGTTTGCCCTCACTGCTATAGGGGATTCCATGGTGCTCTCTGAGCTTAGTAGATTTCTTGCAGGTATTACATTACCTAAACTAGATATCATGATCAGTGCCCCTAGGACTTACCTAGTTGAGGTAATGAAACATTTGCAAGAAAACAACCAAGCTCAGATAGCATCAAAGACACTTCATTTCAACCATCATTCAACCATCATTCAGCATCATTCAGCTTCTCCCAGCAATCTGGGTAAGGATTTTTAATTGGTGCTATCTGACTAAAGCTTCAGAAATCTGGATGATGTATAGAAGGCAGTATTTCTTTGCCGCCCTCCAGATTTCTATAGCCAGATCTGGCAGTGTTTTCTTTTTCAAAACGTGTTATCTACCAAGTACCAAGCTTGCAAACGCTTCATGCCTAATGAAACCTGTGAAAAATGCAGAAACTGCAGACAAACTACAGAACTATTAAAATGCCAAAACGTTCCCTTTATTTTTTTTAAAAAAGATACGGTAAGTCAAGTATGAAAATTTCCATAAATGTACAGAAGTTATTCTGCTTCTTTTGATTTCAGTATGCATTATTCCTTGGCATTCATTTGCAGAAGGCAAATTTTTTTTAAAAAAGAGGGAGAAAGAGAGAGATAGGTTCAGCATTTTAATGAGATTATTCTTATTTAAAATAACTCTGAAGAGTTCATGAGCTGTTATTTCACATCTCAGTCTAAGAGAGCCCTAAGTTGGCAGAGATGGATGTGTTCAGGGTGCTGCTCATAACAATTACTATAGGAATTTTTTTCCAAAGTGCTGGCCAACTTCAAAGTTTAGGTTTGCAGTGAGCTCGTACTGGCTTGGTCTCCCAGATGCATCAATTAGTATTTCAGTCCTGTTGCCAGTTATGGAACTGGCAACATTCATTCGTTTGTTTGTTTATTATTTTATCAAGTATGTATTGGTAGTATGCATAGATATAACACCGTTTATATATGTGAGATGGGTACTAATAAGAGAGAAATATTAGGACTGGGATGCTAGACATGCTGGTGCTCTTATGCATGCCCCTTACTGACTTCTTAGGAATCGGGCGAAGTCAACAGTGGATAGTCTAAGGGTAAAGTTTTGGGGTTTAGTGAGGAAACTACAGAGTCAGGTAGTGAGTTCCAGGCATTAATTACTCGGTTGCTGAAGTCATATTTTCTACAGTCAAGCTTGGAGCACTTTACTTTGAGTTTGTATCTGTTGTGTGCTTGTGTATTGTTGTAATTGAAACTGAAGTAGTCGCAGACAGGAAGGACATTGTAGCAGGTGATTTTATGAGCTATACTTAGGTCATGTCGAAGACGATGTAGTTCTAAGCTTTCTGAGCCTAGGATTTCAAGTCTGGTTGCATAAGATGTTCTGTTGAGAGTAGAGGAGTGAAGGGCTCTTCTCGTAAAGTATCTCTGGACACTTTCTAATGTATTTGTCCAAAATGTGGTATGGCTTCCAGACAGATGAACTGTATTTACGGATTGGTCTGGTGAAAGTTTTGTATGCTGTGGTTAGTAGTGTGATATTACTGGAGAAGAAGCTACATAATATTAGATTAACAACTCTTGAAACCTTTTTGGCAATGTTGTTGCAGTGGGCTTTGGTACTTAGGTCATTTGATATGAGTATTTCAAGGTTTTTTAAAGAGTGAGGGTTGTCTGCAAGCTCTTGTCTATTCAGCTTGTTCTGATTCTTTTTGCCAATGGGTAGGACAAAGCATTTGTTGGTTGAGGTTTGGAGTTACCAGGTATTTGACCATTCGGACACAAAGTCAAGGTCTTTTTGTAGGGTAGCAGTGTTATTTGTGATGTTGAATGTTTTTACATCATCAGCAAAGAGAACACAGTTGCTTTTAATGTGATCTCACAAAGGTTATTTATATAGAGTATCACATCTCAAATCGGTCTTGGGGTGATAGAGTGCTCCAGTTTTCCCGATGATCTTTTCTGAGCCTCACGGAGCCTCATAGAGCTCCATGGTGACTCTCACGAGATAGGGATGTAGTGGGTGAACTTTTCCTAGATTCACGGTGCTTTGTGCCAATCCTATTGTTGTAGGAATGAGATGGGCGCTTTAAAGCAAGAGCTTCACCTCCTACCTGGTCATCGCCATCTTCATCCCCTCTGTGTTAAGTACTGTGTTAAGCACCCGTCTCTGTGTTAAGCTCTGCATGCCAGTCAGGAGCTGTCAGCTTCTCTGAAATTTTCTGAGGGAGTTTAGTGATCAATTTGCCCACTGGGCACACTTTGGACAAAGTTTAAAAAACTTATCTTCCTGACATTCTACACAGCTGCAGAGCAGCTGACTGGCACTTCATTTAGCTGTAAACCCTCCTTGCAAATATGATGTTGGGAGGGGACCTGCTTTATGCCACAATAAATTGGTTAGCTTTTAAAATGCCTCCTGAGATGATTGGGTCTTGTTTTTCCAACAAGCTAACACGTTTAGCTTCCTCTTCCATACATCGTCACAGGTAGACCAGAGTTAACAAACATAAATAAAATGTATCCGTGTTGAGCAAAACTGTATATCTGATTTCAATTCTCATAGGGGCTTATTAAAAACAATTTATTTTTCCAAAGCAAAGAACTCCCCACTCCTTTCTAGTTACATTATGCCAGCATCCCTAATTATAAGACTGGCAATTAGTGTTGGGAAAGCTTTTCTATGTAAATATGCATATTTAATATCTGAAAAGTGCAAGGTAAGGGTTATTCTAGAGATGCTATTTATCCAACTGTCAGAATGACAAAGAGAGCATCACTGAGAAATTATTATCCATTATTTTTGTTCAGAATAATGCAATAATGTCAGAAGGAAGGGAAAGTCTTGATTGACATGTGAATGAATACAATCCAGAGCACATAATAACAATAACAGTATATGCTAATTGTATTGCATATATAGAAACAAAATCAAAACAATGTAAATTTATCAAAAACTGTATCTTCCTATATAAGAGGTAAAAAAAGGACATATTTCTGCTGCAAGAAAAATCTAGACCAGAAATCCACGATTGAAATAGTTCTGTGAATGGGTTTGGCAACATTAATGAAAAAAAATTCTGAGTTTGTTCTGGACATTGACCTTGGAAATAGAAATAGAATATCTTGGAAACCAATGAATCTAGGTATAATAAAACCCCCCAATAATTTCTCTTCTCCATGGACTATGGTTCTACTTCAGAAGTTGGAAGTCTTCTATACTTCAAACCACCTGAAGATCGTGAGTAGCTTGAAGATTTTTCTTGTGTACAGCAAATGTAGCAAAGGGAAGGACAAAAAAATGTCTACTGGCATTGATGGAAGTCTGCTTGCAATCTAAGTTTGCAACTGCAAACATTTATTTTATTTATTTGTCAAAACATGTACAAGATAGCAAGAATTGGTATAAACATAAAAAAAGCTAAGAAGGTACAGGTAAATTTGGACAACAGGAAAGTGGACAGGTATGGTAGGCACAATGGTGCGTTTATGCAGGCCCCTTACAGACCTCTTAGGAATGGGGTGAGGTCAACTGTAGATAGTCTAAGGTTAAAGTTTTGGGGGTTTGGGGAAGAAACCAGTAATGTTTCGAGCGGTTTACCTTGAGTTTGAATCTATTGTGTGCTTCTATAT
Source organism: Erythrolamprus reginae (assembly GCF_031021105.1). Lineage (NCBI taxonomy): Eukaryota > Metazoa > Chordata > Lepidosauria > Squamata > Dipsadidae > Erythrolamprus > Erythrolamprus reginae. The sequence continues at coordinate 339,885,292 of NC_091950.1, read as the reverse complement.
TGTTGTGGTTGAAGCTGAACTATTCATTGACAGGTTGTGCTAGATGATTTGATGAACTACCGTACTTTTAGATCGGATCGAAGGCGACATAGCTCTGAGCTACTGTATCTAAGCCCAAAATTTTGAGTCTGGTGGAATAAGGTATTCTGTTGTGAACAGAGGAATGGAGAACTCTTCATGTGAAATACTTCTGGATTCTCTTTATTGCATTAAGACACACATTAAGACACAATTCTGGATCATTTATTTTAACCACAGGTTATACACAGCAGAGTTTTGTTCACATTGCCATTTGAATGAAATCATTCAGAAAAATACCCAAGCAGAGGTAGAAAACCATTTGCACTTACCATGATGTGTATGATGAAAAAGAAATAGCACAGCACATTCCACAATGAATAACATGTCAAGAAAAGTCAATGAATCCTTTGCTAAACCATAGGCATCACCTAGAGAAAAACACTGAGCTCATGGCAATACTTGCTCAATACATGTTCAATACTAAAGGCAACATAATTTCTAAGTTAGTTTGATATATTAACCTGTTTCCCCCCAAATAAGACATCTCCTCATAATAAGCCCAATCAAGCTTTTGAGTGCATGGCAATAAGGCCAAACGCTTATTTCAGAGTTCAAAAAATATAAGACAGGGTCTTATTTTCAGGGAAACACAGCTATATTTAATTTCCTTTTTTTCCACCAAAGCAAAATACCACAGGCTTCAATTCTGTTTCCCCAAATGTCTCTCACAATAGTCTCCTGCACAAAAATGAAATTACATGTAAAACATGTCCTCTTTGTAATTTGAATACTCTTTAAAAAAAATCAATGTGAACTGAATTTATCAGGAATTTAATATCTGGGAGCCATCTGCTAATGTAAACATTAGTTTTACATACCGTATTTCACAACCTCTGTGCTATATTCTCTATGCATACCAATCAAGTTGGGGAAATGCTGGCTTGGAAAATCTCAGAGGAGCTTTGTAACAAAAATGATAACAAAACTGATCGGTATCATTTCCCAGCAGATAACACTTTTCTTTTTGCCTAAATGTGACAACATTTTTTTAGAATAATATCTTTTTCTGGTTTGTTTTATTATTTTTTCTCATTAAGTTCCATAGGAACCCTGTAAACAAAGATACAAATGTATGTCTTTTGCAGAACTATCTTCAGAAATTACTCTTATGTCTGCAGCTGAATCTAAACCAAATTATCCAGTTTCATTGTCTGCAATGTAGTACATCTGTGCTGGTCCTAGGATTAATAAGAAATCCCCTTCATACCCCCAATACAAAATAATTTTGTAGCAGTTGGCTCCCATACACACCTAGCCTACTGACACACTCCTTCTATAGTCTACTATAAATGTAAATACAACCCTTGGAAAGCTAGGCAGATGATCAAATGGATAAATAAGGGCAAGGATTGTAAACTGGCTAGAGAGAACAGGAGAAGCAAAAGAAGAGAGAGGTACCAAGATGAATGGACTCTTTGGCAATGGAAATTATATGGGAAAGTCCTATAGAAGTCTGCTTTGAAGGCTGTGAAAAACTTCCTTTAAAAATGCCCCAAATGTTACTTTTACAATTGAAGGCATATTATGGGATATTATTATTATTATTATTATTATTATTATTATTATTATTATTTATTGGATTTGTATGCCGCCCCTCTCCGCAGACTCGGGGTGGCTAACAACAGTGGTAAAACAACATGAACAATCCAATTAATAAAAACAACCAGAAAACCCTTATTATAAAAAACCAAACATACACACAAACATACCATGCATAATTTGTAATAGCCTAGGGGGAAAGGATAACTTAACTCCCCCATGCTCTTCCCCTGGGGCCCACCAAACGACATTGTTTGGTCGACGGGACCCAGAGAAGGCCAACTCTGTGGGACCTTATCGGCCGCTGGGATTCGTGCGGTAGAAGGCGGTTCTGGATGTACTGTATTCTGGCCCAATGCCATGTAGGGCTTTAAAGGTCATATATGAAAATGGGGCAGGTTTCTAAGGAAAACTTGTAGATTTGTGACACATAAGACAAGGAGGAATTGTTAGAGGGTGTTAGATGATATAGCATCAACAGCAAGATGGCAACCTTTGAATAAAACCTAATGCTCATCAGGAAGTTAATGGTAGTTGAGGACTGAGAATAATATTGCCTCTTTAAAAGGGAAGGGAAGAAGGAAAGGGTCAAAGTTACTTTATACTCAGAATATTATTATTCAGAAAACTGATGCTTCTCTTTAGAACCCAACCTGCATTTTAACTGCTGTAGTCCAGCCTTCAATCCACAAACCAAATTATCTCCTTGATATATAAAATATAGTAGGCTATAGCTATATCAGCAGGAGGTCTCTCTAGTGTTAGATAGATAATAGAAAAACATACCGTAATTGGATACCAATTTGTAAAAATGAAGCAGCCGCCTTCCTAATATTAGTAAATGATGATATTGTGCCACCTAGTGATCAAGTCGATATATGCCATTCCATGATTCATTAAAAATTAGAGAATTGAGATGTGTCACTGAGCTTGACTAGTGAACCTGAAAGAAATCCAGCCCTTAAGTAGTGTTACAAAAAGAATCTGCGGCACCATGACACATTGTCCAGATTAGTTACCTAATTTGTAGCTACTGGGCATCTTGCAGTATCAAAACAGCTGGACCAAGGTTGCATAAATCACAGTCAGGTTATGCTGCATGAGGCTCCCAGATAAACTTGAGATTAGCAGGCTAGTCCCACGACATGACTAAGTGCCCAGGCTTAAGCAGTATTCAAATGGTCTGATGTGCAATCCTACGACTAGATGCTTCTCATTGACTGAGATGATCCAAATTCACACATAAATAGAAACAGGCAGAAAGTCTCCTTAAAGAATACTATGCTGAGAGAGGAGATTACATTGCCAAATCAGCCTTGGGCTGGAGAGAAAAATAAAGGAAATCCTATCATTTATTAATTCATTCTATTAGCCTAGTTGGCTCAGAAATGTTTAAATATTCTCTTAAAATGGATTTGTTAGCTCAAAAATTGCTGAATCCCATTCCCCAATATTTTCTGGAAAACTAGTAAAATGCTCTTATATAATGTAATAAAGAATGGATTTAAGGCCTACCAGTTTTTAAAAAAAATGTTGGACTACATCTCCATAATTCCAAACCAGCAAGTCACATAAAATATTATGCAGGGATAAGTTTATAATAAAGTTTTTATTGCATGAAACTATAGCAGAAGGTAATTTTTATTTCACCAAGCATTGTTTTCTGGAAAGGAGTTCACATTATGAGGAGGTCACTTCATTTTAGCAGTGCAATGTAGGAGAAAAGACATGCTGGTTTCCTGCTTAGAAATGAAAAATAGTAACCTATTTTACACCGTGGCACACTAATTGTGCAAGAAGTCAAAACTAGCTATGGATATAACAACTTGGAACATAGAAACTTGAGAGTAATTGAAGACTAGATTCATAGCATTAGGAGCCACTCACATAAGTCACCTCTTTTGGTCAATAAAGAATTCTATTCTATTCTATTCTGTTATTTCTGATTTAATGGTATTATTTATCCAAGTAGAAGACAAATTAATAAAGCAGGAAGATACACTGTCTATTTAGAGAGCCTAGAAAGCATCAACATGCCTGGATTGGAAGCCAATGACAAAAATGCCTCAAATAAGAAGTTTGAGAAAAAATGAGGAAAAGTTCAAAGCAGCCCTTATAGACTGTGAATCATAACATCATAGATTGTAAGAGCAAGGAGCCTTGGGCCTATTTAGACTAATCCACTGCCTAGTGCCAAAATCTGCTACCACAACATTCCTGGCATGATATAGAAACAATTCAGTTTCTGTATAAACACTTCCATCGAAGAAGACTCCATGACAAGTTCCAAGTAACACCCCCAATGCAATAAGACTCTGAGATTTGAAGTTCCTCAATATTCCATTTTATTAGAGATGTCATATTGGCACATCTGGAAAAAATCAAATCTCAGAGCTTCCAGGTTTTCTCCACCCAAACCAAAGTTCAAGTCCCTGTCCAGCATCCACATGTCCATCACACAATCCAATCAGGCACCGTCCAAAACTGAAGATGCCCCCCCTGTTAAGTCTGTATATAACCAATGTAAAATCTGTAAAAGAAAATGCCTTGTAAATACTGTTTAAACTATGAATAAACCTTGGCCGCGTCTGATTGGCTAAGACGCACGGCCGTTTCTTTTAGGCGCGAGCCTTAAAGGTATAAAAAGGGCTGTTCTGACACTGACAGCTCAGATGCGTTCCTTGCTGAAGTCACTTTCGAGAGAGCTGAATAAACGGAACCATCTTGTACTCCTGTCTGAGTCTCATTCATTTCACTGGCGACGAGAGAACGAAGAATCCACGAGTCAAGCATGAATCACCTCCAGATCGGCCGGGCTCCCGACTACTTCGACCCCGAGAAGTCGTCTTGGGACGCCTACATGGCGAAATTTGAAATCTTCCTGGAAGCGGCAGGAATGGGAGAAGCTGAAGACGACAGGAAGCGGGCGATCTTCTTGAACTATTGCGGGACTGAGATTTTTGACCTCGTCCAAACGCTTACCGACCCGCTTCCAGCTAAATCCGTTCCGTGGGACGACCTCCAAGCAAGACTGGCACACCACTTCAAACCAACGAAGCCTGCCGTAGTCTACAGACATCAATTTTCCAGGATGACCCAGCGTGAGTCTGAGACAATCAATCAATTCGCCACGAGACTTCGCACGGTGCTGTCAAAGTGCAAATTTGACAGCCCAGAAGCTCGCCTCACAGACGCTCTGATCTTTGGGATGAAGAATGCGACCGTCCGGAACAAAATCCTAACAGAGGACGACCCAACGCTTCAGTCAGTCATCAAGCTGGCTCAAACAGCCGAAGTAGCTGACGCGGCCGCCAAAGAACTCAAGGAACACGAAAAGAAAGACACCGTCTCCAAAATCTCCGTTGCTGTTTCCCGCGCCGAAACCACAGATGACCTCAGCCCAGCTGCCACGGACGACGACACCTGTCTCCTGCTGCCTTCCGAGCAAGCCAGACAACCCAGATACCAACGCCCCTCCAACCCATGCCCCGGTTGCCGAGGAAATCACCCACGACAGCGTTGCCCCTTCAGGGACGCCATTTGCCGCCGCTGCAATCGACGCGGGCACATCGCCGAGGCTTGCAGAGCGCCCCTTCCAGAGGAGTCCTTCTCTACACCCCGCCAACAACGTTTCAACAACCAGGCACAACAACCGCGAGACAACAAATTTTCCAGAGGCTTCAATCGCAGACACGACTCTACCGCTAACCGTGACTACGCACGAGGTAAAGCACAAACTTACGTAAATTGCGCAACTGCTAAAGGAGGGAACAAGATTATCATCTCACTACTTTTAAATAACAAACCTTGTAACCTAGAATTAGATACAGGCTCTAAGCATTCTATTATGCCTTGGGACAAATTCAAAATGTATATGCCAAATTTTCTTAAAACTGATTTTGTTAACTCAACTTTAATAATAAGGGATTTTCAAGGTAATGTCATACCTGTTTTGGGGAAAGTAGATGTGCCTGTGAAATTTAAAAATTGTGAATATTTTCTTCCTCTGATTGTGGTTGAGGGAGCCAAACACTCCCTCCTGGGGTTAACATGGATGTCTCCTTTGGGAATTGAAATACTGGGTCTTTGTCATGTAAATGCTGAACCTGATATTCCTAACTTTATCCAAGAATTTCCTGAGGTTTTCAGCCCTACTTTGGGCACCTATAATGGGGCCCCTATCTCCTTCTCTCTAGATCCCAAGGTACCCCCAGTCAGACTTAAGCCTCGTAGGGTACCCCTACCACTATTGCCTAAACTAGACATCCAATTGGACAAATTGATTGCCCAGGGCATCTTAGTCCCTGTAGAACAAGCGCCATGGGAAACCCCCATTGTCACTCCAGTCAAACCTGATGGCTCCTTAAGGGTCTGTGCAGACTACAAAGCCACTATCAATAAGGCCCTTCAACACCATCCATACCCGATCCCAGTGGTCCAACAATTGCTTCATTCTTTGGGGGAAGGGAGAGTATTTTCGAAAATCGACCTGGCACAGGCATACCAACAGCTTCCGGTCGATGAGGCCACATCCCTGGCCCAGACCATAGTAACCCATAGGGGTGCTTTTAGGTGCACCCGCCTGCAATTTGGGGTCAGTACCGCCCCAGGTATTTTCCAAAGTTTCATGGAACGATTATTGGCAGGTATAAAAGGAACCTCCCCATATTTTGACGATATATTTATATCAGGAAAAAACCAAGCAGAATTAAACATGCGCATCAGAGAAGTATTGGCTAGACTGCAAGCTAAGGGGTTAAAAGTAAAACCAGACAAGTGTGTGTGGGGAGCAAGTAGCATAGAATTTCTGGGCTATAGAATAGACAGTGAGGGAATACACCCCACAGCAGACAAACTAGAGGCCATAACCAAAGCACCCGAGCCAAATAATAAGACAGAACTCCAAGCATTTCTGGGCCTCCTTAATTTTTATTCTGTCTTCCTTAAACAGAAGGCAACGGCAGCAGAACCACTACACCGACTGCTGCAGAAGGGAGTTCCCTGGACCTGGGGCACAATGGAGCGCGAAGCTTTTCATAAAATAAAACAGTTATTGACCTCTAAAAGCGTAGTGGTTCAATATAGCTCAACTTTGCCAATAAGGCTCACGTGCGATGCTTCGGCGTATGGGGTAGGTGGGGTATTAGCTCACATAATGCCAAACAATACAGAGGCCCCCATCGCCTTCTTTTCTAAAACATTGTCCATGGCAGAGAGAAACTACAGCCAATTAGACAAAGAGGCATTGGCCCTAGTCTCTAGCGTAAGAAATTCCATTATTATCTCTGTGGGAGGAGTTTTGAACTAATAACAGATCACAAACCCCTGCTTGGTCTTCTAGCTGCCAATAAACCAACTCCTCCCTTCATGTCCCCCAGATTAATAAGATGGGCCCTTTTCCTGTCAGGATACCAATACCATCTAACACATAAGGGGGGAAAATCAATAAATCATGCTGACGGGTTAAGTAGATGCCCCATGCCCGAGTTAGTCTCAGATCCAACCCCCACAGAGGATGTCTTACTAATTGACCTTGAGGAAAACTGCCTGACCACTGCCAAAGAGGTGGCTGAGCACACCAAGAAGGATTTACTATTGTTAAAAGTAATCAATTGTATTCTAAAAGGATGGTTGGGAGACTCTGAGGAAACTGGGCTGTCAGAATTCAAATCTAAAAGGTTGGAATTATCCTACTTGAAGGGATGCGTGTTATGGGGTGACAGGGTGGTCATTCCCAATACCTTAAAACAGAAGGTACTAAGTATGTTGCATGCAGGCCACCCAGGCATTGTCAGAATGAAAGGGTTGGCCAGGGGCTATTTGTGGTGGCCAGGTTTAGATAGGGACATTGAGCAATGGGTAGCAAACTGTGACCCTTGCCAGGAGTCACGGCCCAATCCCCCGAAAACAACACCTCTGGAATGGGAAAGACCCACTGGGCCATGGTCCCGCATTCATATTGACTTCGCAGGGCCTATTGGAACCCAAAACTTTCTAATTGTGGTAGATGCGTTCTCCAGATGGGTGGAAATCATTGCTATGCAAAACATTACTACTTGTGCCACCATCAAGGCACTATACCATTTGTTTGCCACACATGGGTGCCCAGACATCCTAGTTTCAGATAACGGGCCACAATTGACTGCCAGACAATTTGAGTGTTTTTTGAGCAACTTGGGGGTCAGACACGCACTCACATCCCCTTACTCGCCATGGGTTAATGGCCTTGCAGAACGTTATGTACGTGTGGCCAAAGAAGCCTTGCGCAGGGCAGGCCCAGGGGAAATACAACACAAATTAGATCAGTTTCTATTAATGCAGCATATCACCCCAAATTCTATCACAAATAAAAGCCCAGCAGAGATTTTAATGGGTCGAAAAATAAGGTCCCCCCTGGACAGGTTGCACCCTCGTTATTGTACTCAAAATGTAAATAATGAAACATGTATAACACCTGAAAGAAATATGTACTTAGGGCAACTTGTTTTTGCTAGAAATTTTGATGGGGGGTTGAGTTGGCTGAAAGGAAAAATATTGCAACAAACAGCCCCAAAATCTTATGTGGTACAACTGGAAGATGGCCGCACATGGAGGCGGCACATCGATCATTTAAGGGGGCGCATAACATCAAATGAAGTGCCGGCCGCTAATGGAAATTCTTCCCCCCAAGCAGACATTAATTCGCAACTCGAACTTTTGGAATTACAAAAGGACTTACCACGGCCAGATGCCTCCTCCAGCGACGCCGAGCCTTCCTCCTCTTCTGGGCACGGTGCACCATCAGCATACTTATCTCCGCAGGCCAGAGCCCCAACTTGGGCCCAGCCGCGGACAGGAGACAACGACGAGCCAACCTCCACCATAGACATACCAGCCGGTAATGATCTGCGCAGGTCTGAGCGCACGGCACGCCGGCCCAATCGATTGGAGGACTACGTCACTTGGCTCACTGAGTGACAGTTGTCTCAACTAATGAGGGAGGGGTGTTAAGTCTGTATATAACCAATGTAAAATCTGTAAAAGAAAATGCCTTGTAAATACTGTTTAAACTATGAATAAACCTTGGCCGCGTCTGATTGGCTAAGACGCACGGCCGTTTCTTTTAGGCGCGAGCCTTAAAGGTATAAAAAGGGCTGTTCTGACACTGACAGCTCAGATGCGTTCCTTGCTGAAGTCACTTTCGAGAGAGCTGAATAAACGGAACCATCTTGTACTCCTGTCTGAGTCTCATTCATTTCACCCCCCCCATCACTTCATCACAGCTGCAGGGCACAGTGACCTTGACTTTCTGGAAAGAATGTTATTTAGAGTGTACTACATATCACCTATTCCATATAATTCCCCATTTTTCCACAGTAGAAATTGTGGCAGGCCTGAATGCAAAAAGGTAAAAGATGGCTTCCAGGTCTGACACTCCACCACTTCCAGATCAGTCTGTTGTCATATCATTGAAAAGATGGGTACAATTAGGAAAGGGCAGACTAGATGGACCATGAGGTCTTTTTCTGCCGTCAGTCTTCTATGTTTCTATGTTCACAATAGCCAGTCAAAATCTGCTTCCTTATAATTTAAAACCATTGTTTCTAGTAATCTGGAATAAAACTAAAGTCAATTTAGTATCATGTATAACAGTCCTTTAGATACTTGAACATAGCAATCATGTCTCTCCACAATTTTATCTTTTTCCATGATAAACCTAACCAATGCATCCAACAGGGTTTTTTTTACATTTTTTCCTTCCAGTCCTCTTATCATCTTGGCTATAGTCCATGCTTCAATATAGATTAGATTAGATTAGATTTATTGGATTTATATGCCGCCCCTCTCCATAGACTCGGGGCGGCTCACAACAATGGTAAACAAAACATAGTAACAAATCTAATATTTCGCAATCTAAATTACAGTTTTAAGTTAAAAAAATCCAAAAGAGCCCCAATATATAAAAAAAAAACAAGCACACAATCGAATCATACACAAAAACTACATGGGCAAGGGGGAGATGTTTCAATTCCCCCATGCCCAGAACTGGACCTTATGTTGTAGGTGTGGCTTAATCAATGCAGAATAGAGAGTAACATTGACCTGGACAAAACATGGACAACATTCTTGTATTGATGCATCTTGCTATCTTGAATTGCATTTACTTTTGTTGGCTCATGTTGAGCTTGTGATCTGTTCCCAACTACATTGGTCACCCTCAAAAAAAGGATCAGGTGATTTGACTTAAGATGCTCTTGACAAATTCAAACTGACTCCTGCCACGTAGAGCTTTCTTGTTTAAATGCTCACAATCATCTGATTCATAGTTTTTCCTGTTTTCACATCGTTGACCAGGCTGTGGTTACCCAATTTAAAGATAGAACATTCAAGCTTCTTCATTAACTTTATCCTCTGTGATTTCTCAAAGCCCACAGAAAGCAAATCTGAAATAGCATATATCTGCTCATTCAAGACCTTCTGACAGGGGCATTAATGGGAAGGGAGGTGGAGTTCAAAATCTACAAGATGACGTACAGTACAGGTAGAAAAGGTGTATTCTTTTGATCAGGACATCATGTCTAAGCCCCCCCTGGACACCAGTGTTCTCATGTAACTGATGAGAACATCTGAAGAATTCAACTCATTCTTGGAAGCAAAATGTGCCTCACCTGGGTTGCTACTTTCTCATTATTCAATTGTTCTGTTTAGATCCATTTGAATATCAAATTCCTTTGAAGAGAAGGCAGAGCAAAAGAGGAGTTGTGATATTCTACCTTCTCCTGGTGCCTTGCTATTATCCTACTATCTTTTCAAGAAGCAACCCTACATCTCCCTTTTTCTACCTCTTACTATTGCCGTAACCAAAGAATCAATTTATTGCATTTAGCATCCCATGCAAATCTAAGTTCTTTTTGCACTTTAGCTTAATAGATTTTCTGCAAAAACTGGTTTCTTATTGGTTCACCTCCCTGGTGATTAAACCCACTTTCTCTTTCTTGTACCTTTTAATTCAGCTCAACTGAAAGCTTCTTACACATCTATGGTGTTTTTCTCTGAGGTTTTTCTTCTTCTCCTCAGTGGAATAGTATGTGAATATACTTGAAGAACCAAAGCAGGAAATCCAACAAACTGCTACAATAATACAGATGTGAAATAATCAGGGCATGAATCAAGACTTGGCAATCTGAGAGGTCAGGAATGGGCACATCTGGTTCGATTCCTAAACTGAAATGTAGAGGATTTTAAAAAGCACTCTCTTCATATATATAGGTTCATCTTAGCTTATCATCTATTAGAATCCTCAGAACTATGACAACTAAGTACGCAGACAGTTGATAAGAGTAAAAACAAACTAGAAGGGTAAACAATTAAATAACAGGGTGATTAGGATAAAAAAACAATAATGTTTGTTTACTTGGTGATATCTTTAGAGTTGTGTGATAGTATCCAAGCCAAAATTACCACAGGGCAAAACAACAAAGTATTCTCTTCTGTGTCATCTAAAAAAAAGGGGGGGGGGAGAATAAAGGCTTATGCCTAAATGACACTGGAATAATTAGAATACAAAATTTAAAAGACAAATTAAGGTGCCAAGAGTAAACTACTAAACTTATTGTATACAACAAGCCCTTGAGTTACAACTACATTTGAAACAAATTTCTATTGCTAAGAAGGGAGCTGTTCAGTGGGTTTTGCTCCATTTTATGACTTTTTGCCACAGTTGTTAAGCAAATCACAGTTATTAAATGAATCCAGCTTCCCCCCCCCCCCCACACACACACTTTACTTGATGGAAGCCAGCTGGGAAGGTTGGTGGGGGATCACACACCCGTAAGACAGTGCAAATGTCATAAGTACGTACCAGTTGCAAGTGCCATGGTCATTAAGAGGGAAAACCGGTCATAAGTCACTTTTTTCAGTTGTACTTTGGTCACTGAATGATTGATTGTAAGTCTTCCCCATTTTTAACAATGGGAAATAAGATCTTTCTAATCAATTGAAAATATAGAACCTGAAAGTAGTGTAAGCAGGAGTGGGAAGATATTGGAAATGAGGGGTTAAACTAGACCAGAAGCATAAAACTCGCAGGCCGTAGGCTGGATGTGTCAGCAGAGGTGATTTCAGCAGGTTCTGACCAGTTCTGGAGAACTGGAAGTTTTGAGTAGTTCGGAGAACTAGTAAATACCACCACTCCATCTATTCTGTCTCTTGAGTCCAAGCTGATTGGGATTAAATGGGAATTTTGCAGCAATCTTCCCTTGGAGTAAAGTGGGAATGGAGATTTTACAGTATCCTTCCATTGCCATGCCCATCAATCCACATCCAACAATCAATGCCCAGTAATAAAATTTTTGAATCACACCATGGTATGCCATGCTCTGGCCATGCCCTGCCCAATTTAATGAAGGGGGGAAGTTGCAAAATGTCATGTGGTGATGCCTGATGATGCAAGTTTGACACCTCTGAGCTAGATGGAAGCTCAGCAGGCAAATATCAGTAACAAAAGGTGAGGGGCTACATCTGAATCATTTGTTGCCTAAATTAGACAATATTACAGTTTTCCTGTCCAAAATATGCATTCTTGTGAATGGACTGGTGGATTTCAGTCAGTTTCACTCAAACTCTCCTCTTTACATTAGAAAATAGATGGAGGATGCAAAGAGATCAACTGGAATATTTTTTAAAATAATGGCCATGTGCAACTATGCTTGAAGGAAATTGGGAATTGTCCATCAATAACCCAACGAAAATCCTATGACATGCAAATGAAAGAAGGAACAGAATCAAGGGGACAAAAAATATATGACAACAATATGGAAATGGTGTCTCCTTGGCCTTCTTCAGCATTTTTAAAAAATCTTCTCAATCTAACCTGCAATTATAGTAACTCCTGGTGGTCTTTCATCCAAATATCACATCAGATCCAATTCTGATTGATATGCATTATTTTTGTGGAATGGTCAGGTTCTCTAGCATTTACTTGAAGAATAATCTCAAATTTTAATAAGGGTGGATTAAAGGGACAATTTAGACAGGAACAACTCTAATTATAGGGCAATTAATAGCACAAAGTTTTATATGATTGTTTCCAATTAATGGTAATTAATCATTGATCAGAAAAGGTACATTTTTCATCCATAAATGTCCAATACAAATAATTTCAAGTTGTCCACTCTGATATTTACAATTGCATGGTTTTAACATGTCAAAACAATGCAATCAACGCTATTTAGGCAAAAGAGTACGGTCATGGTTATTTTGTCTTTACTGACGTCCACCTGAAAGTAAACTCTTAGTTAAATATTTAGCTGCCCTAATCTGGCTCTTTTATACTTTTATAGAAGTCCTACAAACATGAAACAATGGTGTTGGCCAGGTCACTCCTATTTTTACACAAATACAATGTGGCAATATGTTGTAAAATTTCTCAGAGTCATTTAGTGAAGTAAGCAAAAATTGGAAAAAGAAATCTCTTTAAAAGCAGTATACATTGATACATTTGGAACAATGATATTTAAGAAAAACAAAGTGAAGATAAGAGGGATATAGATCAACCTGTCTATAGAATTCTACTTTTATGGCTCTTAGGTTTAAAAGTTATGTTCTGATTTGAAGATGGGTGCCCATAGGGTGTCAGAAAAAAGTCAAGATAGTGATTGTGTCTATCAAATTGGTTGGGTATGTAATGCCTATTTAGAGGTGACCCTTCAATCATGCAATCACAGCTGCCATCTTTATTTGGGAATGTTCCTAACAATTGTTTTATTGATTCTGACAAGTGTCAGAACGTGCAAGGACATTGCCATTATCCTTAGCAGTGGAGAAGAGGTAGTGCAGTGGATCATTTCTGATAAAGAGGGACCATATTTTGAATATGCATGCGCTGCATATTTTGAACATTTTCCTCTTGTTAAAAGTATCTCTCTGAAAGTAGAAAAACAGCTGAGTGAGGAGCAGACAAGAAAAAATATGAGCTGCATTTAAGTTTCACTGAAAATAGGAACTAGCATCTTACAATCATAATAGTCTGAGTTATTGCAGTAGGATCCAGAGATGAATTGATTGTAATATTGGATTACATGGATGAGAAGGGATATAGTTTTATGAATAAAGGGCCTTGAAAAGAGCCTAAATATTAATTATACCACAGCAGCTATCAGCAAGTTCAGCTTTTCTAACCCCTTTGATCAACTATTCCAATAGGGATAATAAAGAATCACATGTATGAGTAGAGAGAAAAACAAGAAAATACTGTTTTTAGACAACATTATTGCACTAGTCAAAAAGAGGGCTATGAAAATATTTACTGAACTCTTGCATCCTGGACATAAATTGTTTCAACTCCTACCCTCAAAATGACCCTACAGAGCACGGCACACCAAGACAACTAGACACAAGAAGAGTTTTTCCCCAAACGCCATCACTCTGCTAAATAAATAATTCCCTCAACACTGTCAAACTATTCACTAAGTCTGCATTACTATTTGTTGTGGTTCAGTCTGGGACCCCTCCGGGAATGGCTGACCTTCTGTCGGTTTCCAGCTCAGAGGGAGAGGCTGAGGAACAGGAGGTGCAGACTGACGAGGAAGAGGAATCCCAGGCTGAAGAAGCAGGACAGCCAGAGTCCCACCAGGGGGAGCTCTCCCCAGCAAGCAGCCTGGATTCCTTAGGGGAAAATGCTCAAGACATCATAGATATGCGACAAAGGAGAGCTAATCAGAGACGGACTCAATTGGCTAAGTATTTCCAGCATTAGAGGTCACAGCTGGGTTTGGGTGTGGTGCTCTTGGGAAAGGATAAAAGGCGGACCCACCCTTCCTGGCTTGTGGAGTTTTATCTTGGAGATTCGTGAGACCTGTCTGTGAACTTTGGTGGCTTACAATCCTGGTTTGTGCCTTGGACTATTGAAACCTTGGGGGGGGGGGGGGGGTGCCAGCAAGAAGCTTGGGGTATTGACTGGACATCAGGACCCTGCTGTAACGTATTATAGCCTGTCTGTTGTGAAGACAGGTTTTCCTTTGTGCTTATTTTTTCCAGCTATAAAATACTTTTGGCTTTTACCAGAGTGTCTGGCTGTTTTTTCAGTTGGTGTTGAGGTCTGGGAAAACCCAGACAGAACACTATTACTATTAGTCTTCTCATCATTCCTATCACCCATCTCCTCCCACTTATGACTGTAACTTGTTGCTTGTATCCTTACGATTTATATTAATATTTCTTGATTGCTTATTTGTACCTTATGACAATCATTAAGTGCTGTACCTTAAGATTCTTGACAAATGTATCTTTTATGTACACTAAGAGCCTATACACCAATGACAAATTCCTTATATTCTATTCTATCCTATCCTAACATGAGAAGTTCTGGAGAGATTTAACAACTTAACAATATTGTACATATAAAGTCTTCAGATTGGAGCATACCTATACTGAACTCAGCAGAGTTAGTGGAATTCACTGTCAGAAGAGTAGAATTAGATTTTAGGGCAAAAAACCAATATTGAGATTATAAAAGATCTGGAAATTTGAAACATTGTTTGGACCTAATTAAAAAGTGATTTATTATGTGCCCTCTTTCTATGACAGAAATGTATTCACTTCCTGTGTAATGATAGAATATATAGCATACAAAATACAAAATAGTTCAAAAACTGTGTATCTCAAACCCAGAATCTCAGACAGGTTACATTATGATTGTAATATACGATATGTCAAAGGCATTTTTGAAGAATGGGTATCATCGCAATTGTGGAACTTTCTTACAGAAGTTAAAATGGCTGTATATTTGTTTATTTTTCAGTAGGATATTAATTCCATGCTATGTAATGGTCAACTATATTCTAAAATGTGTTGTTGGCTTTGTCCAGATTGGAGTTCACTAGATATATTTTTTGACACAACAGCAACTCTTTATGATTGCACAGTACTAATGATTACTTTTATAATAATATTTAGCCAAGTTTTATGAAATTACTTGTGCGGGGAGGGATCAGAGGGAAAACAATCAAAACTGACAAAAATATTTGCTTTCAATGTTGCAAAAATAAAAACTAGAAACAATTCTAGAGAGTGGTCTTGGATCAGAATAACTACATAATTACTAGAAACACTAAACATTACAATATTGTTAGTTTAAAGAGAAAGGAAAAGGAAGTTTAATTATGAATTTCTAAGAACCAGATGATAGCTCTCCAAGAATCCTATCTGCAATTAACATGGGCTGAAACTTAAAAAGAATGACTGAATTGATTTTATCTGAAGTTGTGTCATTTTATCTAGATTTCTCCATAGTAACATTCCTTTATTTCCCCTATATTTCCTCTTATGCAATAAACTCCTTTTTTACTTTTTGCAACCAATGGGATGTTGGAAAGAAATTATGTTGATAGTGTTGTGCTTCTGTCCATCAGTTTAATAAATGTCTTTAAATCCTACAGAAACAGAAGAAGGAAGGAAGGAAGGGTGAATTTGAAAAGTGGGCTGCATCAGGGCAGGAAGAAAAACATTTCAGGAAAAAAAATATTCCTTCTTTATTCTTATGGTGGAAATGGTTATTTTCTAAGCTTCCCTCTCTTCTCTCTTCTGCCTCTTTCCTTAATCAGCTCCATAGGGGAGGATACAAAACTCATTCTATACTTCCCAGTTGGCACATTCAAACAAACACAAACTGGTTGCAAAGAATCCAGAAATAATGTTTGGCATGCTTTTCCTGGTCTTTCCCAAATGCAGGTAAAATGAAGTTTAGGGACAAAAGACTGTATAAAAAATAAGGCCAGACCCTAGAAAAACTTAGGAAAAACCAAAAGCAATTAAAAAAAAGTCTGACATAAAGTTTTAACAAATATGTGGGAATTCTATTTTGTTTTTAAGTTGACAATTCTTAGTTTACAGCCTCAACTCTTGGGAAATCCTCAGATTCCGATAGCTAAATGTTCTAGATAACATTTTGATGACACAAGTGCTATTCAAAACTTATTCAACTCTTTTTCCATATTTTTGATAAAATGTTGTAAAGATAGTAGATAATAGATTAGATTGATTAGATATTGATATTGAGATAGATGATAGATAATAGATAGATGATAGAGATAGATAATAGATGAGAGAGGGGGAGAGAGAGAGATAATAGAAATAGAGTCATGGAAATACCTGATTTTACCTGGGAAACATTTAAATATTGCAAAAAAGATTTATTACACTTAACTATCCTTGAACTGACCTTGCTGTTGTATATATAAGCAGAAAAAAGAAGGAGGAAGGTTATCCTCACATACAATTCAGACATTAGACACACAGATACACAATCCAGGGGTGGGTCATACTAACTAATTTCTTTATGGTAGAAGTGAAAGAAGCAGCTGCAAGTTCTATAGTTAGCAACAGGTATTTATCCACCAGCTTATTCTCTTTAAAAGCTTTACAATGATCTTGCATTAAATACTAAGGTATTTACCATACTTTCTAAGGTCAGGATGTCTCTGGAAGGAAATACATGGGCCTTGGAAAAGGTACAAACTGTGTGTGAACAGAAGGGTCTAAATGAACCTTTTGAATAACTGTGAAGCTCATGAGATAGCGTGGCACCTGAGCTTCACAGATGTTCATAATGTTCAGTTAGGCCCTTCTCTTCTTTGCTAATTTTTTCTACTGCTTCTCTGCTAATTTTGTTTTATTAAACTAATTCCAGTTAATTGGAGTGCCCATGTGATGTGACCTTGGCTTCCACTGTCATTTAGTTATGGAGCTGTTCATCAGGCAGTTTCTTGTGTTGGCATGCTTACTATTCTCTGCCCCTGGAGAAGGAGGAGTCCACTCCTATTACCATTGTCACAAGGCAACAGAAGCAACAGAAAGTACTCCTCTATTTCCATCATTTCCAGAACCTTTTTGAATGGATTGAAATTGTCAGTTGTTTTAGAAAGCAGTGTCAGCGTTCCAATTAGCATAGAGAAATAAATCAGAGTCCAAACCTTGGCCTTCTTCCAAGTTCCAATTTATTAACAGAGCCTTGTTGCAGGATGGGCTCTTTTGCAAAAAGTCTCTTGAGCCTCTCGAATGCCTTTTGGTATTCCATAGTCCAGTGACTGTGAACCTATAGCACACAGGCCATCTGTGGCACGCAAAGCTATATCTGCCGATACACAAGCCATTGATGTAACTCAGCTCCAGTGCGCATGTGCATGCCGGCCAGCAGATTTTCGGCTTGCATTGAGGTTCTTGGAGTGCGTTTTTGGCCTCTGGAGGGCCTCTGGTGGGTGGGGCAACCCAGAGATTCGTACTGCCCTCCCTCACCTTCTGCAAGAGTCTCAAGACTCACCTATGTCGCCAAGCTTTTGGCAATTAAACCTTGCCCCTCTGACCAATAAATGTAATGCATGGTGTGATTGGATTGTATAGGGGTTTTAGTCATACTTTTTAATATATTAGATTTGTGCTATATGTTTGTTTTATATCTATTCCTTTGGAAAGGGCAGCATACAAATCTAATAAATAATAATAATAATAATAATAATAACAACAACAACAACAACAACAACAACCTCAGGTCCCAAGAAAACCTCTGGAGCTTGGGGAGAGGCCCACTCGAAGTTGGAAAATGGGGGAGTGGGGCAACATGGGGGAATCACATGCACATAAGGCAGACAGGCATGTGTGTGGGCACTCATACACATGCAATAGCACGCACACGCATATTTTTGGCACCCAAGGAAAAAAAGGTTCGCCCTCACTGCCATAGTCCATCCAATTGGTTGGGATAGCTTGGGTTTGGCAGGAGATGGTCCCCTTTTTAGCAGCTCTATCAGAGGCAAAGCCACTTCACTGAAAGCTGGGATGAATTGCCTGTAGAAGTTAGCAAAGCCTAAAAAGCTTTGAAGTTGTTTGCGGGGTGGCTGCCAGTCAAGTATTGCTTTCACTTTCGCCAGGTCCATCTCTATCCCCTCCTTTGAAATGCAATGTCCTAAGTAGTCTATTGAGGTTTTGTGGAATTCGCATTTGGATAGCTTAGCATAGAGCTTGGCTGCCCTCTCATGCAAGTACCCCTCCCCAATTCACACAGTACTATTCTACTTGTGGCAGGCCAAAGTCTCCAATTCAAAACAATGGCTTTGGCGTGACATCACAGCACAAGAGTGAATAGAGCAAAATAAGAATGAGTGAAATAAGTACTCTTTCAGAAAGTTGTTTCTTTCTACTCAACAGACTACTACGCAGAATGGAAAAGTTGTTATGAGTTATTGAAAGGTAAAAAAATAGAGAAAGACATGAAACTTTCTGACATGATCTAAATATGTCTTATCATCAGCAGGACTGGTCTCTCATATACAAGCATCCAAGGGCAGAAACATTAAGTTCAATAATTATCGTATGATAGTGTTGGAGATATCAGACGTCTGCAATATTTGCTTTCTGTAGGTTGTAAACAGGTAGCTCATAAAAAATGGAATGCAAGAATTCCAGAAGATAACTGTTTCCTTTATCAGATCAACATTTCTCAGTTTGGGTAACTTCTTTTTCTTTGTGGGATTTTTTTGGTGTGATTTCTTTTTTTACATACAAAATTACTCATATACTGTATGCACCTGAATTCTTATTCGCGAAAGTGGATTTGCCAATTTCAAAGAAATACTTGTTGCTGCTGCTGCTGCTCTTGTTTTATTTTGTAAAATCCCTAATTCATATCTAGATGGTTCAGATGACACCCGTCCATCCCAGGTGCCTGTTCCTGTCACAGGTCCAGATGAATAATCTAGAGCTAAGGAATCAGGAAAGGCTTCTAAGTGGATCTCAGTCTATTTCTGAACTGCTGCTAATTTCTGGTCAAACAAACAAATAAAGAAATAGTCTTATGATTTGATAACTTAGCCAATAGTAGGTGAGTGACTTAGTTTATGAAAAAAGTTTTGATCACACATACTCCTATTATAAAAACCATGGTGGCGCAATGGTTAGAGTGCAGTACTGCAGGCAACCTCTGCTGACTGCCGTCTGACTGCAATTTGGCAGTTTGAATCTCATCAGGCTGAAGGTTGACTGAGCCTTCCATTCTTTCAAGGTCAGTAAAATGAGACCCAGATTGTTGCGGGCAATATGCTTATTCTGTAAACCGCTTAGAGAGTGCTGTAAAGTGATATACAAGTCTAAATCCTAATTACATTTCACAAGATTTACATGACATTGCAAAGGGTCTACTACTTGTATCTACAGACACAACTAAGAAAAAAAAGATAGACTATTGCTCCTTGAAAAGTAGTGATGTGCCTCAAGTGTGGATGAAACTCCAGAGAAGACTAATTGGGAAAATAAATGAGCTCAACATTAGAAGAAAAGATTCCAATCCAACCTATCCTTTCCAAATTCCTCAACAGAGTTCTGATCCTGCTCTGTTGTTGAAGACAGGGAAATGATGAGATGACTGCCACTAGTTTAAAAGGGGAGGGATCTGTTGGGAATGGTATTGTGGAAGTAGATTCAGTTCAATGATCAATAGGTCTGCCTTCAATTCACACATTCTCGAATTGTTACAAGAATTGGTCTGATCAGAATGAACTATTCTCGTGTTCATTCCTGTATCTTGGGAAAGACAGGGCAAACATAGAAATGAAACCCATGGAATAATGGTATATATGTGTATGTTTGGTTTTTTAATAAGGGTTTTTAGTTATTTTAAATATTAGATTTGTCATATGTTGTTTTATTATTGTTGTTAGCCGCCCCGAGTCTACAGAGAGGGGCGGCATACAAATCTAATTAATAATAATAATAATAATAATAATAATAATAATAATAGCATCTCCTCCAACTAACTGTATTATTGATTTGTTTCTGAAGAAGATCAAAAAGTTCATCTCTTATATTTCTCATCACCCTCAATCCCCCATAATAAATTCTGCGGCATCCAGGAAGATACATCATTATTTCATACCTTTAGTGCTTCCCACAATATTTGTCATAACTTTTCCAAAGACTGAGAAGCTCTCTAGGTCTCCCAGTGGAGGCCATACCCATACTATCTTGAGTTCTTCAAGCCAATGCCAGTTAAACTTCCTATTTTGCTATTACAAGTTTGGAGACGATTACTGGACTAGAAATGTTGCCTCTCTGGGGAACATTTTGTTCAGTACTGTGCATGCAAGACACATTTTAAAGTAATTACATCATCTAATTCAACTCCCAGTCTGATAAGTGGAGTGATGGCATAACCTGCCAATTCTTGAAAAAGTGTGGAAAAATGATCCTAAATTGCTTCTATGGCTACAAATGGTTTGAGAGAGGTTACAAGAAAAAATGCACCACAAAAGGGAAGATGTTCAAATGGTAAGATCAGTTGAACATGAAACAAAAATGCAACAGTGAGACAGATGTAGAGACAGAAAGTAAAGGGGTCTGAAAGAAATATAAGGAATGGACTCAACTCAAGAAAATGCCATGAAGTTATACAGCATGGCATACATTGGAATAAATAAAAGACAAAGAACAACAATCCAAGGCTAAAGGATGGCCTTCCTGAAATTGTAGTACAATTCAAGTTCTAACTCAGGCAATGGGAATTGCAGTTCAGCGCATCTGTAAAATCACAAAAGGCAACATACAATTAGTTATATTCTCCAGAAACAAATATAAATAATTTTGGCAATTTGAATGCCAACATTGAAAGTAAGCATTCAGATTGACTCATTGATTTCCATGAGATTTACCATTCCCTATGCGCTATGTATGCATATATATGTCAGCGATGGCGAATTATGACACCCAGAGCCATATTGAAGGGCACATAAGGCGTTGCCCAATAACAATAATGATGATGATGATGATGATAATTTATTAGATTTGTATGCCGCCCCTCTCCGGAGACTAGGAGCAGCTCACAACAATCACAACAATATACAAATCCAATATTTAAAAAGAAACAAAACATTTTAAAAACCCATCATTAAGAACCATTCAATACAATCATACCATTCATAAAACTATATGTGCTCAGGGTATCTCAGTTACCCCATGCCTGGCGACAAAGGTGGGTCTTAAGTAACTTGCAAAAGGTAAGGAGGGTGGAGGCCATTCTAATCTCCGGGGGGGCAGCTGATTCCAGAGGGCTGGGGCCGCCAGAGAGAAGGCTCTTCCCCTGGGGCCCACTAGACGACATTGCATAGTCGACAGGAACAGGAGAAGGCCAACTCTTGGGACCTTATCGGTCGCTGGGATTTGTGTGGAAGCTCCAGCGTGTCTGTACACGGTAGCAACTGATTTTTGACCTTGGGGAAAGTGTTTTGCCATCCAGAGGCTTCAGGGAAGCTTCCCTGAAGCCCCGGAGTGCGAAAAACCGCCCAACGGACAAACTGGAAGTCCATTTTTCTGAACTTCCAGTTTGCCCATTTGCCCATTCTTTTACCCTCCCAGGTTTAGAGTGAGGTCTGTGTGCATGCCCAGGAACAGGGGGGATTGTGTGCATGTGCAGGAGGCAGCTCAGGGGTGCACATGCATGGGGGGAAGGAATCGGTGAGGGCACATGCACGCATGCTAGCACATGAGATAGGATAGGATAGGATAGAGCAGAGCAGAGCAGAACAGAATTCTTTATTGGCCAAGTGTGATTGGACACACAAGGAATTTGTCTTTGGTGTATATGCTCTCAGTGTACATAAAAGGAAATATACATTTGTCAAGAGGTACAACACTTAATGCTTGTCATAGGGGTCAAATAAGCAATAAAGAAACAATCAATATTAATAAAATCGTAAGGATACAAGCAACAGGTTACAGTCATACGGTCATAAGTGGGAGGAAATGGGTGATAGGAATGATGAGAAAAAACTAGTAATAATAGTAGTGCAGACTTAGTAAATAGTTTGACAGTGTTGGGGGAATTATTTGTTTAGCAGAGTGATGGCATTTGGGAAAAAACTGTTCTTGTGTCTAGTTGTCTTGGTGTACAGTGCTCTGTAGCCACGTTTTGAGGGCAGGAGTTGAAACAGTTTATGTCCAGGATGCGATGGGTCAGTAAATGCACACACATTCTTTTGGCACCCGAACCAAAAAAGGTCCGCCATCACAGATATATGTTATTGTTATGCATTTCTGATAAAACAGCAAACTACATTATTTCTCAAAATAAGATCTATGATGAATCCTAAAAAGCAAGATGCTTTAAATCTGTTATAGTGTTGCAAAAAGCCAAATAAAACCCATCCACTGTTCTAAACTCCAGCCAACAGAATTGTTGGTAGAACAACTCCAAGCATCTTTAGATGAACTTGATCTACTTGATCAGTTTTAGTTATTCTGATGGATGGTCTCAAAGAGGATACAATTCGGTAATTTGTCTCTGCTGTGCTTGCATATATCTCAACATATTTTGACACCACCTGGATCATTCTCAAGAATTGATGGTTGGGAACACGGTTTTGTTGCAGTTCTATTCCCATCATTAGAGTAGGTTTCTGATAGGCAAACTGCGGAATTACTGCTTTTTTCTCAGCTTTTACCTTATATCTACACCATTCTACTCTGTTATCTGATATGGCCCATGGACCAATTATCAAGATATTAATACCAGTTAGTCTATACTCAGTCTATACCTACACCTATTTCACTTTTCCATTTTCATAAGATTAGGCCAACTTTCTCATGAGCTTCTGATGGGACTGGGTAATAAGACAAGAAATAACAACTATAACCACAGGATCAGCAATTACAAACCTCGAATTGTACACTACAAGCAGAATCTCCAAATTCAGTCGAGTCAGAAACATTTCTGTCAATCCATCAATGGAGAGACTGCACTGAACCAGTCAACACCTGCCAAAGGGGGGAAAATAGCAATGTATTCTGGGTACAGCTGTGGGACAACCCAAAGAAATTCAAGAAGCTTGGATAAAGGAAGTGGATAAGAATTTTTAAAAAGTTGAAATGAGAGAACTTGCAATAACCACAGAAATGGTGGAGAAAGGGACAAGGAAAACCATGAACTGGTCAGCAGCAGGTGAAAATGAACCTCATGGTTTTTGGTTGAAACATTGGTCTGGTCTAATACACCCATTCACTGCCAAGCAATTTAACAACATACTGTAAGGGGGTGAAATTGGAGATTGGCTAACATCTGCCAAAACCTACCTGATAATAAAAGGGCCAATTACCTGCTTATCAGCAGCTTTCAATATAATTAAGGGTGCAATTCTGGATTTATCTACTGTGGCATTGGACTCAAGGAGACTTTCCTTAGAATGGAACAAGAGCTATAATTAATCCGAATTTTAGCAATGCAGCTGGGAGTGCAGCCACAACAGATGAAATTACAGCCCCCCAACTCCAGCAATTTATTTATTTGGATTTCTAGGCCGCAGACTGAGGGCGGCTCACAAGATAAAAACAATACAAAATACAAAATGTATGAAACCCAAATAAAAAACCTAAGTCTAAACCTCATGCAATTAAAACCATTCAACCAGATTCATCAGCAATACAGTGCTGGTAGGAGCCCTGTGAGATAAATAGAATAGAATAGAATTCTTTATTGGGCCAAGTGTGATTGCACACACAAGGAATTTGTCTTTGGTGCGTACGCTCTCAGTGTACATAAAAGAAAAAGATACATTTGTCAAGGATGATGAGGTACAACACTTAATGATTGTCATAGGGTTCAAATAAGCAATGAGGAAACAATCAATATTAATAAAAATCTTAAGGATACAAGCAACAAGTTACAATCATACAGTCCTAAGTGGAAGGAAATGGGTGATAGGAATGATGAGAAAAACTAGTAGTAATAGTAGTGCAAATTCAGTCAATAGTTTGGCAGTGTTGAGGGAATTATTTGTTTAGCAGAGAGATGGCGTTTGGGAAAAAACTGTTCTTGTGTCTAGCTGTCTTGGTGTGCAGTGTTCTATAGCGACATTTTGAGAGTAGGAGTTGAAACAGTTTATGTCCAGGATGCGAGGGGTCAGTAAATATTTTCCCGGCCCTCTTTTTGACTCGTGCAGTATACAGGTCCTCAATGGAAGGCAGGTTGGCAGTAATTGTTTTTTCTTCAGTTCTGATTATCTTCTGAAGTCTGTGTCGGTCTTGTTGGGTTATAGCTATTTCATATAAAATAGACCTTATTTTTTATGACCCCCGGGTCACCCAGCTGTGTCTGTGTGACAGACTATTTACACAGTTAAAGTTTGGCCACAAATCTCAAAAGCTGGGAAACAGGTGGAAATATACATTTCCAAAAGTGGTATCGGTACATGGTGGATCATATTCAATTTGGGATTTTGGATAAGAGGATGAATTCAGCCAATGAAACTAATCTGTGTGAACTGATGGGACAATGGGACAAAGTAAGATGATATGTGGTTAGTAGAATTCGAGACCAAGGTCTAAAGAATAAATTAGAATTACTTTGTAATATGTAAATAGATATATTGCTGTTGAGTTAAAATGGTATATAGAAATTATGCCCCCATTTTGGTGGAGGGGTATGAATGTTGTTTGGCGGTGGACAATTAGAACACTGAGCACCCTGTTATGTGTTGTGTGAATGTTTAATGATTATATTGTTAATATGAAAATCAGTTTAAAAAATTATATAAAAAAAGGAAATAGGTGGAAATGGTTTTGTCATCAACAGTAACAAGCAAGATACAGTGGTACCTCTACTTACAAACTTAATTTGTTCTGAGACCAGGTTCTTAAATAGAAAGGTTTATAAGAAGAAGCAATTTTCCCATAGGAATCAATGTAAAAGCAAATAATGTGTGTGATTGGGGAAACCACAGGGAGGGTGGAGGCCCTGTTTCCTCCCAGGAGATTCCTAGAGAGGCCCCTAGAGACTTCTCCTCGCCTTTTCCGGCCCCGTTTCCTCCCAGGAGATTCCTAGAGAGGCCCCACGAAGGCTTCCCCCCGCCTTTTCCAGCCCTGTTTCCTCCCAGGAGATTCCCAGAGAGGCCCCACAGAGGCTTCTCCCTGCCTTTTCCAGTTACAGTTTCGGAGTTTTGGGTTTGTAAGTAGAAAATGGTTCTTGAGAAGAGGCAAAAAAGTCTAGAACACCCGGTTCTTATCTAGAAAAGTTCATAAGTAGAGGCGTTCTTAGGTAGAGGTACCACTCTACCTGGGTGTCATCCTAGCATTCAGGAGATGAACTGACTAAAGTCACCATCATTTCCCCCCCTCCACACACACACACCAGCAGATTTATCCCACTGTAACCAGAGAGGGGAGTCATACGGCTCTTGGTCAAGCCATCTCGATAGGGTCAGGCGCTCCTCTTGATGTTTACCTCATCAGAAAGTACTTCCCGGCAGCTGAGCGGACAGGAACCGTTCCCACGGCAAGGAAAACCGGTCTGGAGATCTTCCACTGAGGGGTGGGGGGAACCCCCACCACAACGGCTAACTCTTATTAATGAATAGTTTCTTCCACAGCGACCTCGCTCCCCACGCTCTGCAGGGACACGGAGGTCGCGCGTGGGCTACCCTGGACCTGAGCAAGGATATGACTTGCCACCGCACAGGTCCAAGTGTCCCGCGCGTCCCTGTTGTTTGTTTGCAACACCCACTTTTCCCATTTGGGCCTAGGCCAGACCGCCCGGAGGGGGGGGAGGGGGGCAAAGAGGGGGCGGGGGCGAGGCCTCGGGGGCAAAGAGTGACGTGGATGTCGCAAGTCGGTCGTTAAAAAGGGGGCTTCTTCTCCCCGGGCTGTACAGTCGCAGCGCAGCTGTCGCGCGGCTGAGGGGGAGAGTGTTGTTGTTTTTTCTCCAGGCGTGCTCCTTGCAAAGGCTGAGGGAAAATGCAACCTTTACAGCAGAACTGTCAGCCCGTCAGGCCGTTCAAGCAAAGGAAAAGTTTCGGTAAGCGGCGGGAAGCGGGCTCAGTGCCCCACGCGCGACGCGATCGCTTGGGTGGGTGGGGGGAGAATCGGGCTTTATTTTTACCCGGAATTCTGGAGGAAACCGCTTCGTGACTTAATCTCCGTGGGACCGAACTGCTTCTGGGATCGGGAACGGGGGTGGCTAAAAACAAACACAGCCGGGGGCGCTCGGCTTCCCCCCCCCCCCCCCACTGCTCTTTTTGGAAGGGAGAAAAGGAAAACGCCTCCGAGGGATCTGACCTCCGTGGAGGCGGCTCGGCTTTGCAAGGCTTTGAGACCGTCTGAAATCCGCTACCTGCCGCCTTGGGAGTCGGGGATTTCTAACCTCAACGCCCCCCGTTAGGTGAAAATTAATGGATCTTCTTGTCTTTTGTTGTTGTTTTTTCACAGCCACCCGAGTGGAAGAAGTAGCAGGCATTCGTGGGAAGTTCCCGACAAAAGTTCCAGTAAGCCTCTCTTCATTCCGTTCTCTTCTCTGCTAAACACCCCTAACATTTGCCTAGTTGGTTTGTTTTCTTTTTTTGAAAACCTTTCTCAGGGCAGGTTTTCTTGGCCAGTGCTATCACTGACTTCATTAGTTCTGTAGATAACAAGAAGTCTGCTTAGGATTGTCTCCTGCTGATAGTAGTAGAGCCCCTCCACTTACCCTACGCTACGCCACTAGACTTACAATCCTAGGTTTAGAAAGTTTAGAGCTATGTCACCTTAAACATGAACTGAACATAGCCCATAAAATCATCTGCCTCTACGTCCTTCCTGTCAATGATTACTTCAGCTTCAACCACAACAACATATGAGTACACAACAGATACAAGCTTAAAGGAGGGCGAATCTCCAGGTGGAGCTGGTTCCAGAGGGCCGGGCCCCCCACAGAAAAGGCTCTTCCCCTAGGCCCCGCCAAGCAACATTGTCCAGTTGACAGGACACATGAGCACACAACAGATACAAACTTAAAGTAAACTGCTCCAAACTTGACTGCAGGAAATATGACTTTAGTAACCAAGTAGTTAATGCATGGAACTCACTACCAGACTCTGTAGTATCATCACCTAACCACCAAAACTTTACCCTTAGATTATCTACTGTTGACCTCACCCGTTTCCTAATAGGTCAGTAAGGGACGTGCATAAGTGCACCAGCGTGCCTACCGTCCCCTGTCCTAATGTTTCGCTTACTAGCATTATGTATATAAACATTGTTATATTTTTGTATACTACCAATACATACTTGACTAACTAACTAGATAGATAGATAGATAGATAGATAGATAGATAGATAGATAGATAGATAGATAGATAGATAGATAGATATCTTGCTTTCACATTACTTTTTAAACATGTTGTTGCTTTCTTCTTTTTGAATCAGGTAATTGTTGAAAGATATCAGAAAGAAAAATACCTCCCCCTGTTGGACAAAACGAAATTTCTCGTACCACAAGAGTTAACTATGACACAGTTTATAACCATCATTAGGTATGTAGCAAGCCGCAGATAGGCTATTTATTATTTGTTGGCTGTCAGTGCTTCTTTGCGCAAACCTCCTTGCCCTGTCTATTTTTGCAACGGGGCTTCTAAAAAACACTTGGGAACTTTGCAAGTAATATGGCTTCTGTTACCCAACACCATTCTGTGATTTTTCTCCCATTGCTTTGATGAGGTTCAGTCCTTTGAGCCCTCTTGCAAAGTATTCCTCATTATTTGCACAAAGGTAGGGTGAGAAAACTATGCTAGATTAATAAAGTCCAGTCTTTTCCCCCCTCCTCTGTGTTTTTTTTATAAAGGCTGTCTTAGAATGTTTCAACTAATTCATCCAAGAAGAGTTTGATATAACAAACGACCAAGGTTTAATTTTAAAAATTATGCAGTTGTACTTTACATTTATTTCAATCTATTTTTATTCTCAGCTAGTTTCCCCCAGTCCTATGCAGTCCAGACATTTTCAGCTTTCAATTCCAAAATTGACATCAGCCCAAAGTATAGGGAAAGTACTGCTTTAGGAAAAGCTATACTAAATGAATGTGCATATCTTGAAATGTTTGTTTGTTTGTTTATTGATTGGATTTATATGCCGCCCCTCTCCGAGGACACAGGGTGACTTACAACATATAAAAAGCAATAGTTAAATCCAATTAAATTAAAAACTAAACAAACGATCTAAAATCCTCAGCTGTGTTAAAAATCAATCATAACCATTCAAACAGCCGTACAAACATTCATCAGGAGGCTGAGGTCTAACCGCCCCAAGCCTGGCGGCATAAGTGAGACTTAAGACTCTTGCGAAAGGCGAGGAGGGTGGGGGCAGTGCGAATCTCCAGGCAGAGCTGATTCCAGAGGGCCGGGGCCCCCACAGAGAAGGCCCCACCAAGCAACATTGTCAGTTGACAGGACCTGGCGAAGGCTGACTCTGTAGGGCCTAACTAACAGGTCCTGGGACACATGCAGCAGAAAGGTGGTCCCACAAGTAATCTGGCCCGATGCCTTATAGGTCATTATAGGTTGTATGGCCTTATAGGCCATTACCAACACTTTTAATTGTGTCCGGAAACCAAACAGGAGCCAATGCAGTCCACAGAGTGTTGGAGATACATGGGTATATCTAGGGAGGCCCATGACTGCTCTCATGGCTGTATTCTGCACCATTTGTAGTTTCCGAACACTCCTCAAAGGTAGCCCATATACAGAGCATTGCAGTAATCGGACCTCGAGGTGAAGGGCAACATTGACATTTTCTTCTTCAGAATCCGGGATTTAACTATGATTTTTTGATTTGGAAAAATTGATTATTTATTGACTCCATCTAGTAATTCACTTTTAAATTTTCTTCATTTTTAAAACTGCTTGCTATAAGCTGGTGAGGGCACTTTAGAAGTGTAACTTCAAAAAGCCTTCAGATCTGCAGAATTAGTTGCATAACATTATTTTTATCTCAGCTCCACTGCTTCAAGTACTCTTTAAGCTCCTATGACTATTGCTGATGTCAAAATTGATTAGAATCTCTTACAGCCAAGTGAAGTAAGGTAGTGCGTACAAAGTGAGATTATAGAAACTTGAAATGTTTATTAACTGCCGTTTTCAAGGTCATAGGCTTAT
This sequence comes from Erythrolamprus reginae, assembly GCF_031021105.1. NCBI lineage: Eukaryota > Metazoa > Chordata > Lepidosauria > Squamata > Dipsadidae > Erythrolamprus > Erythrolamprus reginae. The sequence continues at coordinate 339,855,755 of NC_091950.1, read as the reverse complement.
CCAATATGTGCTACCCAATAGAATTTCGCAAATAGTGCTCAGAATATTAAATCTTCATTCATCCAATTCTGCCTACAAGAGTACGGTCCTTGGAATTATAAAAAAATATTTACAAGTTTTGGTTAAGAAGTACACTACAATTTTTTAAAAAATAATATGCTTATTGCTTTGTGTAGTGTACATTTAAGCAGCAAATTAGTGTAAAATGGTAAGGAACTTCACCTTCAGTCTCTCCTACTCTCTACACTCTTAAGAACAAGTTGAATTATCTTCGCTGTTTCTAACCTTCTCACTATGGAATCAAAACCACTAAATAAATGCCTTAATGACAAGCAAGCTCAATAAATATCTGAGAGCCAATTTGGTGCAGCTGGAAACCTGGAGCCTGTGAGTTCTAGTTCTGTATTAGGCACAGGGCCACCTGGGTAACTTTAGTGCCAGTTGCTGTCTAGGAAGGAGGCAAAAGTATACCACTTTTGAAAAATCTTGCCAAAAAATTGCAGGTAATCACAAGGCCTCAAAAACCGCCTTGAAGGTACAAAAATACTAATGTTAATAATAAATGTAAAAAGGCTACACTCAACACTGTAAAGCTTATCCCAGAAAAATGGAATGCATGCCCGTTCTTGGACAGTCTAGACCAGTGTTTCCCAACCTTGGCAACTTGAAGATATTTGGACTTCAAGTCCCAGAATTCCCCAGCCAGCATTTGCTGGCTGGGGAATTCTGGGAGTTGAAGTCCAAACATCTTCAAGTTGCCAAGGTTGGGAAAAACTGGTCTAGACAACTTAAAAATCCATCTTCTTCCTTACCCCTTTTAAAAAGTACAATAGGACATTTTTGGTGGCAACTTTGCACTTGACCATATATATGTCTAGCTAATCTACTGTCTGTCTACTAGGAGTTTGCATATTTAAGAAAAAATGTCTGTTTTCTTTGTTAATCCAGAAGCAGAATGGCATTGAGTGCTACCCAAGCTTTCTACCTGCTGATAAGCAACAAGAGTTTAGCCAGTATGTCTTTAACTTTGGCCGAAGTATACCAAGACTACAAAGATGAAGATGGCTTTGTATACATGACATATGCTTCCCAGGAAATGTTTGGAGGTCTCCTAACTACTTCCAAAGTAAAATGTAAGGACTATCTCCTAAAAAGATAACTTTTCTCTTGGTGTCAGCATGGCTGAACATTGAGCTGTGCATCATTCAGGTTACTTGAAGATGAAGGATGCTCTGTCTAACGCGGGCTCTTCTGAAAAATTAATGGCCCAGGAGTTGGCAAGACCCAACTAAAGAACAGAGGCGTAGGATAAACCATCCCAAACAAATGACATGGGCACTGTTTCATAATTTGGCTCCTTGCCAGCCAAAGAAGTTAGTAGTGATATGCTTCAGTGTTATCCTTAAATCATGTATCTGCTTAAAAAATTGTTACCATAATTGGAGAGGAGTGAAAACCATGAAATTTTATAACCCAAGTTAAGTGACCTGGACCTGAATTGTCTGCTTAACGGGGAATAATATGTGCACTAGAGAGTAGCACGCTGTCATAGTTAGCTGAACATTGCAAGTCTGAGCCAGTGTTGGCTTTTATATTGTCTGTTTTTATCAAAGCCATATGCTTTCTTCCTCCAACATGAATATTGCTGATGAGTATGATGGCACTGTAAATTTTATAGGACAATGTCTTTCCACAGACTAGAAGCATCTCTCTTTACTGAACAGTGACAATTACACAGAAACAGCTTGTAGAATTGAGACTAATAAAGTGGAATATAATGGACTCTAATTCTGGGAAAGATAGAAGGAAACGGAACAACCAGCAGCAAGGTAGATAGACTCAGTTACCGTAACAATGAGTGTACCAGTGGAGTTCCAGAGGGACCAGGTTAGGAACAGAGTACAGTGTTCCCTCGATTTTAGCGGGTTCGAACTTCACGGAACGTCTATACCATGGTTTTTCAAAAATATTAATTAAAAAATACTTTGCGGGTTTTTTCCCTATACCACGGTTTTCCCCGCCCGATGACATCATATGTCATCGCCAAACTTTCATCTGCCTTTAATAAATATTTTTTATATAAATTTTAATAAATAAACACGGTGAGTAATAATCTAAATGGTTGCTAAGGGAATGTGAAATTGCAATTTAGGGGTTTAAAGTTTTAAGGGAAGGTTTGTGATACTGTTCATAGCCAAAAATTGTGTATTTACTTCCGCATCTCTACTTTGCGGAAATTCGAGTTTCGCGGGCGGTCTCGGAACGCATCCCCTGCGAAAATCGAGGGAACACTGTATCATAAAGAAAATCTATGTGATCACCAAGAGTTGACAACTTGATGGCATGTAATCATCAGTCCTTTGGAGAATATTGTTGTGCACACACATTCCTCAGATATCAATTGCTAAAAATTAGTAAATGAATTGTGTTGGGGGGGGGTGATGAGTATGTCAAGTAATGCAAGAACACAGCCACTCAAATAGGAACGCACATTCCTACATGGCATCTCACAATTGTTTAACTTGTATGTGACTGACTCAGCATTGGTGCTGAGGCAGCAACTCCAGGAGCTAGAACGGTAGCCTTATCACAAGGCTGTGTTCTTGCCTTTTGAACTCTGCTCTGAGCTTTAACTTTGATTGACGATAAGATTATGGTATGAAGATGAGTGAATGTGCATGTGTAATTGTGCTATAGAGTCATATGTTGTATTTTATAAAGTGCGCCAGGATTACAAGCTACTTAGTCTAAAGCCAGCTAATAAAGTCATGTCTTTGATACTCTTCTATCAACGCCATACTTAAGATAATTCTATCTCAGTAGAACTGACTTAAGGCTGCCCTCAAGTTAAAATCCTGCTGGTAGCCTCTCACTTTCCAAATGACTTGGAAAATCTTGGAGCGTTTTGGAAAGAGCAGACTGTAGAATTGCTGCTATTCAAACCAGAGAATGCTTACCTCCATTCTCTGGGACAGGGAGGACTGGAGAAGGAAGAGGAGGAAGATCGACATATAGACAGGAAGACTGAGATATATTTCATGTCCAAAATAGTGATTTTGAGGAGTCAGTTTTTGTGAGATGAAGAGAAATATTGATCTGGTAAGGCATAAAATTTTATTTGATGGACAACTCGCAGCTCACATGCAAAGTCACTAACCCAGGGTCCCCAAACTGGTCCAGCACCAAGGCCATGCAAACAAGCACACAAAACCACACAAAACCAGCAGCACACAAAACCAAGTCCATCCAGTCTGTGGAAAAACTTTTCTCCATAGAACCGGTCCCTGGTGCCCAAAAGGTATATTTTATCCAGTTATACTTGATGCTTTTTTGTGAGGTGAAAATGGATCTATATCTGTTGAAAAAAATTAGAATGATAACTCGTATGATCACGCTTTTTAAAACTCTGTCCTTTAAAATTGTGTTTTTCTGGATATCCTTTATATATGAGTAGTCCAACAACTTCTTGTGTATTTCTAAAAATGACATGCATTTCTGCTTTAACAAGATGATACAGTTTCATTAAAATAAATGTTTTGTCTAGTCCATATTTATGGCTGCGCCTGCAGGAGGGGTGCACATTTTTATGTGTATTTTGTTAAATGCCTTTTTGTTATTTTGTGACACAAAATGCTTTTTGTTCAACTAAGGAGTTTATCCATTGTGGCATTTAAAACAATATCTGTTTGGCAAGACCAACATTTAATGTCATTAGAATTGCTGCAATAATGTATGTAAAATATAATGCCTCAGAATAGGTAAAGCAAAATTGCCCCTGACGGGATTTCTCATTTGCAACCGTATGCAGTATTTTTTTTCTTTCTTCTTTTTCTCAAAGAGAGTCAAATAATAGGTTCAAGATGTTAAGTGTACTATTTTTGGAATGATTTGCTCCTCTTTCTAGAGAGTAAAAGACTGAAATATTATGGTTTCATTATGAAAGGAATGAACTGAAGAAAAATTAAAGATTATATAACAAAAGGATTTTGGTCTTAAATTTCTTGAGACTCCCAAAATGACATGTACAGTATTAAATGTATTACAAGTTAATAGGTTTTAATGATATGTTAATAATTTATTATATATATATATATGTTGCCCAACTCAAGTTACCTTGGATGGTTTACAAATGGTTAACATTTAAAATAAGGATTCTCCCCTCCCTCCCCAGATAAAGATGACAGAAATGTCTAAACGTGGAGAAAAAAGTGATAAAAGTGATAGAAATGTCTAAAGGGGAGAAAAGTGTATGTTGTGGGGAGAGGGTTCGTCAGTTATGCTTTTTAAAGGCCTGGGCAATGAACCAGATGCTCAGAGACTATATGAGGAGAAACAACATTATATTGTATATAAATTGTATGCAAATAATGGGTTTTATTATATGTGTGAAGCTAGCTTGAAAGCTGGAGTATTAAGGAACTGGACAATACAAATAGAACATGAATGTATACATTTATTTATTATTTAGATTTGTATGCCGCCCCTCTCCGCAGACTCGGGGCGGCTCACAACAAAGTGAAAACAATTTACAACAAATCTAAATTACTGCTTAAAAACATTTAAAAACCCCATTTTCTAAACACACATACATACAAACATACCATTCATAAATTGTATATGCCCGGGGGAGATGTCTCAGTTCCCCCATGCCTGACGACACAGGTGGGCCTTAAGAAGCTTACGAAAGGCAAGGAGAGTAGGGGCAGTTCTAATCTCCGGGGGGAGTTGGTACCTTTAAGCAGAATGGAGAGAAGACTCAACAATATCCAACATTTAAATGTTTATTTAATAAAATAAATAAACATGAAATAGCACTTATATGTGTACTTGGATGCAGGTCTTGAGGAAAGAGGTGTATGGCTCGCTGACCTGTACTTGATATCAAGCCAAGCTAATTTCCCCTCTACCAGCAGATATCCAGGATAGTCCCAAAGTTTATGTGCCTTTTTCTAATATTATAAGCAGGTTTCGACAAATTTCTATGAATGTTGTGACATTTTGTATCATTGTAATTGTCTTTTTAATAGAATAACAGAATACAGGAAGGGATTTAGAGGTCTTTTAGTCCAACCCTCTGTTCAAACAAAAAAACCTATATCCATGATGGTGAACCTCTGTCATGCGTGCCACAGGTGGTACATGGAGCCATATCAGAGGACATGCGAGACTTTGTCCTGTATTTTTGGCCTTGGGAAAGGCCATTTCATCCCCCGGATGCTTCAGGAAAGTTTCCCTGATGCCTGAGAGGCAAAAAAAATTCCTCAATGGACAAATCAGAAGTTCAGGAAAATGCACTTCTGTTTTGCTGTTTTGCTGTTTTTTGTACTCCAGAGTTCAGGGAAGAAAACAAGCAAACTCCGAGGGCACAAAGGGTCCTTCTCTCACTTTCTTTTCATAGCTCTTCCATTCAAGATTGCTGTCCTATTTTCTCCTCGTGGTATTCTTCAAGGACCTGCTGTGATGAAGAAATTGCCTTAGAGACGACACCAAAATAAAACAGCAAGCAATTTAGCTACTGACATTGCTTCAATTGGAAAGACAATGACCTTGGTAGCTAGCCAAAGATTTCTTTTCAATGAATCAGGTGCAAAAAGGAGTAGAAAATAGTTACTAGAATAGCATAATGAACTAAAAACAAGCCTCGAGAATCTGTTACAAGCCCTTTCTACGCTAAAGAAAAAATATCTTGTCAACTTCTAATAGCAATAGCACTTAGGCTTATATTGACTCAGCCTTCCAGCCTTCCGAGGTGGGTAAAATGAGGACCCAGATTGTTGGGGGCAATATGCTGACTGCTTAGAAAGGTGAAATGGTATTGTGCTATTGCCACTGCTACCCTGCTTCAAAGTGCTTTTCAGTTCTCTCTAAGCCAGTGGTTTTCAACCTTAGGGGTCAAACAACTGTTTCACAGGACCATGGGAAAAGTCAAATTTCCCATGGTATTAGGAACTAAAGCTCCTCTTCTGGTGCCTTGGAACATATTTTTACAATCCAACCAATTGGGCATTTACAGTGAAAGGTGTCCCTCTCACCTTCCTGCCAATCATTTTAAAGCTCTGTTGGGAGAATTGGCGCTTAACTTACGGTTGGGGGGTCACAACATGATGAATTGTATTAAGGGGTCACGGCATTAGAAAGGTGGAGAACCACTGCTCTAAGTGGAGAACCACTGCTCTAAGTGTCAGCCTATTGGTCCCAACAATCCGGGCCCTCATTTTAGTCAGCTCGGAAGGATGGAAGACTGATCAATCTTGAGACGGTGAGACTTGAACTGCCAAACTGCTGGCAGCCAGCAGTCAGCAGAAGTAGCCTGCAATACTGCATTCTAACCACTGCACCACCACGGCTCTTTCATATATTGGGGAAACAACAGATGGACAAACCTGTTTCAGAATGGGATCCAGAAAACTCACCGATAAAATATTTTCAGGCAGAATTGCAGAGCTCTGCTTTGACAAAAATAATGTATAACTGTGTAAAATGTATAACTCTGAAATAAGGACACTTAGCTGAAGTTTACAGTTCTTTTCCAATAACTCCAGTTTGAACAAAGGAGCATCTGAATAGTGATATTGATCACTAGGCAATGTTTTCGTTTTAAATGCGAGAAATCTCACAAAGGAATTCAAACAAAACATCATAGTATCAAAAAGAATAAAAATATTAAATTATTCCAAATACCTCAAAGGAAAGGTGAAGCTGATGAAAACGATAAACATTCTGTGTGCGCGCACACACACACACAAACAAAGGGAAAAAGATAAATCCAGTCTAGAGAATAAGACAGGCAAGAGTTGTCCAAGAGGATTGATATGGGTTCAGGATGTGGTGATTTGAAATCTGTGCTATGTTCGCTGAATCAAATCCAAGAATCATTACATTATTTTGGTATATTTCTTACTGTATGCCACATTTTGCCAAAAAAGACCAACAACCCTATTTTGGCACTCAGCAACTTATTAAAACTAGTGTTCTTTAATTCTCTTAAGCTAAATTCTATCATAAATGCATGCAAATAATTATCCCCCCCCCCCCAATCTATTCACTCTTTATCTTCATTGGCTATCTGATTTAAAGACATCGCAAGGGTTGATTATTTACTCTCTAATTATTAACTCAGACTGAGCAATAGTAAAATTCTCTTCACATAAGGTCGCTGAGGAATTTTTTTTAGACAGAAAGCTATATTTGCCCACTGAAATATCTTACTTCAAGGTTCTTCCAGAACTTATATATATATATACATACATATTTCTTCAAGCCTCCTGAACAGAGAACCAAAATTCTTGGAAATGGCAAACAAGCAACAGACCCACCAAGATTGCTTCTCTCAGTGGTCTCTCTGCTCAGCAAGAGAATAACAAAATATATTCAAAAGGAATGCTGAAAATATAGATTCTGTTATCCAAGGAGCAGATATTTTATATGCCTGCAACTTCTTTATTTATCATAGGTTGTCTTCATTCTCAGAAATAAATTGAATGGAATTTGGATCTCTAGATTTTCAAGAATTCAACATAGTTCCTCCTCCAACTCGATCTTTCAAAGTATTCCAACAGAACCTGCTGCTATAGCAAACTCTCATTAAAATATGCGTTAATGGTGAAGCAAGGATTCTAGATCTGATTAAAAGTTCTGATTGACACGGTGTTACCCAAGCTATATTATTTTTGGTACATTTATTTGAATAACTGGAAAATAGTAGGGATGGAAACTTAGAGAGACAAACATAAGCACTTAACATGTTAAAATGACATGCTGTGTTAGATTGTTTCAGAACTGGAACTAATTAGGTTACTTGAAGTGCCACCCCATGCCTTGGCTGTCTTGAAATGGATCAGAAAATGGCAAATCCTGTTTGTAATTGTCTACTTCCCATATAGGAAAACTGCCAATGGTAGTTTATTAGGGAGCAATTTGATTTATATATAAATGGAGCAATGTTAGGTCTCCCTCAAGCCTTTGTTGTCTTAATACGTGATCTTATTTTTATTTATTGCTCATCCAATTAAATATCATCTACATCATAGAAACATAGAAGACTGACGACAGAAAAAGACCTCATGATCCATCTAGTTGTCCTTATACTATTTTCTGTATTCTTAGGATGGATATATGTTTATCCCAGGCATGTTTAAATTCAGTTACTGTGGATTTATTTACGTCTGCTGGAAGTTTGTTCCAAGGATCTACTACTAATATTTTCTCATGTTGCTTTTGATCTTTCCCCCAACTAACTTCAGATTGTGTCCCCTTGTTCTTGTGTTCACTTTCCTATTAAAAACACTTCATTCCTGGACCTTATTTAACCATTTAACATATTTAAATGTTTCGATCATGTCCCCCCTTTTCCTTCTGTCCTCCAGACTATACAGATTGAGTTCATTAAGTCTTTCCTGATAACGTTTTATGCTTAAGACCTTCCACCATTCTTGTAGCCCGTCTTTGGACCAGTTCCATTTTGTCAATATCTTTTTGTAGGTGAGGTCTCCAGAACTGAACACAGTACAGTATTCCAAATGTGGTCTCACCAGCACTCTATATAACGGGATCATAATCTCCCTCTTCCTGCTTGTTATACCTCTAGCTATGCAGCCAAGCATCCTACTTGCTTTCCCTACCGCCTGACTGCACTGTTCACCCATCCTTGATCCTTGATATTAAAAATGAAACAACATCATAAAATAGAACAGAGTCAAAGAAATTGGCCTCATGAAAGTATATTTATTAGGGCTTTGAACGAATGTAGTAAAAGTGGTTTGGAAGAGTTTCGGTCTGTGTAGAAGTACAGCAATTCTAAAGTTGCTATGGCTTTTTTTGGAAGCCTACATGAGCCTGAAAAAAAATGTGACTGCCGTAAAATACTATCCCTGTTGTGATCCTTCATATTTTAAAGTACGGTACCTCTTTAGAATCATTTTTACAGTATGCATAGCTCTACTGTATATGCGCATACCTAGGTGGAGAAAAAAGTGATATCTACCAGGGTTGTGATAAGCTGATGGCATTCCTTTGAATTTCAATAACTGAATGGTGATTCCCATTAGTATTTTAAAAATTAATTCTAATACCAAGATATCTAAACATTTGGTTCAAAACATATGAGAAAGGCATGGATTCTCTTTTGCCAAGATGAAGTTTATGATCCAATAGTGCTTCCCCAGTCGGTAAATGGGAGAAAATATAATTGCCGTTTCTCTTTCCTATGTTATTCAGATATCTTCTCTGTAAATTGGGAACTTTTCTGAAATGATGCCATTAAAGCTTCAGTGAATAAGAAATACTTTCTGCAAACAGGAATTTTCTGAATACTTTTGCTAGTGGAATAACAATTCCACCCTGAGCCAGAGAATCAATCAACAACCATTCTTACAAATTTCAATAGAAATTACACATAAGTAAACATATCAATCAGATTTATGTTACCTAGTACTGAAGAGCAGGTCTATAGAGGCTAAAAATAATTTTAGAAACAACATGTAGTATCTTAAAAGCTAGAATTTTATGAATAGGATAAGCTTTAATGGACTTCAATCAACAGATTGAAATTAGTTACAGTGGTACCTCTTCTTACGAACGCCTCTACTAACGAACCTTTCGAGATACGAAACCGGTGTTTAAGATTTTTTTTGCCTCTTCTTCCGAACTATTTTCATCTTATGAACCTGAGCTGCCACTGGGATGCCCCGACTCGATTTCCATTGCCAGCCAAAGTGCTGAGATTTCCCTGAGCCTTCCCTCGCTGGGAATCCCCGCCTCCGGACTTCCGTTGCCAACCGAAGCGCCTGTTCATGCGTTGCTGGGATTCCCGAGGCTCTCCTCGCTGGGATTCCTTTCATTTTTGCCGGCGCTGTTTTGAATACCAGTGAGGGAAGGCTCAGGGGAATCCCAGCAACGCAAGAACGGGTGCTTCAGCTGGCAATGGAAGTCCGGAGGCAGGGATTCCCAGTGGCGCAAGGCAAATGGGGTGACTTTTGGGATGCATTATTTGCTTTTACATTGATTCCTATGGGGAAAATTGCTTCTTCTTACGAACTTTTCTACTTACGAACCTGATCACAGAACAAATTAAGTTCGTAAGAAGAGGTACCACTGTATATGCTAAGGGAAACTTATTTAGGACTAAAAACCCGTCTGCCAACATATCTTACATGTTTTTATCAGACTTATGCATTACGTACTTTAGCAACTTTTTAAAAAATCCAAAGCAATGATAGGGTAATTTTTCCAAAGGCATATGAAGCAAGCAAGTTGCCATGCAAACTGCTTATACTGCAGGTTTATGAGCAACATAGAAAGGTATCTAATCTCTTTTCAGCTAACTATTTGAATACTTGTCTAGTACTATTCCACTGTTTACAGTGGATAGGTCTTTTATTTGCAATACCCTGAGCAAGCTGATAGCACAGTCCAGGTGTTTTCAGCAGTTCTGCAAGGCTACTGACACTCCTATGCTATTTATTTTTTAAGTTTTCTAAACATTGTCATTTTTGAAGCCTTTTCAGTAAATTCTTAATTTTAAAAAGGTATTATAATGAAGAGCTGCTAATTGACTAGGGAATGTCCTCAAGCAAAGAACTAACATCCTCATCTTGCTTCTCTTTCTAGTCAAGTCATTACTGTTGTATTTTATGATTCTTGATGAATGTATTTTTTCTTTTGTGTACACTGAAAGAATGTGCACCAAATACAAATTCCTTCTGTGTCCAATCACACTTGGCCAATATAGAATTCTATTCTGTTCTGTCCTCTCCTCTCCTATCCTGAGCAGTTGAATTAAAGTGCACAGCAGTAATTTAATCCAAAGTACCGGTAGTACACTTATATTGCATTTGTATTATATTGCAAAGATCGAGTTTTGGCCCCTGGTATCATCTTAGAGTGCTGGAAAAGACAGACATTTGGAAAATCATTGTCAATTATTTTCAAATTAAATTTGGTACACTTTCTAATACTTAGTTTTATCCTTGGACAGAATATTGCAAATTTAAAGTACAGTAAATCTCTCATTCTAAAAGATGTCAGAGAAACTGTGCAAAATACCATAGATCATATTATCTTGAGCATTAAATTGCTGAAATAAAAGGTAGCAACCTATACATTTATTGGATATGCAAAGCATTCAACACAAAATGTATTTATGTAAGTGAATCATAACCAATGTCAGCGTTCCAATTAGCATCCGAGAAATAAATCAGAGTCCAAACCTTGGCCTTCTTTCAAGTTCAAATTTATTAACAGAACCATGTTGGTTACGATCTGTAGTCAACCCAATACAGTACTCATTTTTCCTATAATTCTCCACCCAGGTTAAAGTTCATCCCTTGTCCCCACACCTACAAGTTACAAGTTCATCACATGGACCACTCCAGTTCTCTCAATGTCCACAATTCTGCTACTGATTCTCCAGAGCTGGTAGAATCTACTGAAACCCAGCTCTGCAACAAACCCTCCAAATGACACATTTAACATTACAAGAAGCAGTGTTTCGCTCAACCTAGCTTTTTCAAATGTGTAAAAGTCTTAAATTTTTTATGGATAAACACATCTTATAGAGTGCGTATTTTCTTTAAAATGGCATTTGGGCTGTTCTTGACTATTTCTAGTCTAGGAGAGGGGCGGCATACAAATCTAATTAATAATAATAATAATAATAATAATAATAATAATAATAATAATAATAATAATAATTCAGAAATAGTTTCTAGTGATAGGACTACGAGTAATAGTTTAGATAGCCAAACAACTGATTCACTGGTACGAGGAGGATATCCATTTTGGAGATCCCATATTTAGAGAAGTAGAAGTTATTAGAAGAATTTACTTCAAATAAAAAATAAAAACATATGTAAAGACAAATAAGGACTCAGCAGGCTCAGTAGCCACTAAATGCTGAAAATGGAACCTTGACTAGAATAATTCCCATCTACTACTCCTTTAATATTCTTAATTAGATAATATTGATTTTGAATTGAACCAAGGCAGCAATTCGGGTCACATCATCCATTCTCTGTGCAGTAGAGGTTCTCTTTCATCCTCCTGCTGGAATAAATATAGTGTCAGTAGACCATATGTCAGACACAGGAAACCAAAAGCAATTCAGCACTGAGCCACGGGACCCCTTCAAATTATATCGGCATTGCTTTCTGAAAAGATGGATGTGTTCATTGCAGCTAACCTCCATGAACCTTCTTTCAATCCAACACAAATATTAATTTAGATTTTTTAAAGCTTTGAGCTTCTGACATATTAGACATCTCACGCTCCAGCTGAACTGTGATTAAGCTGTAGGCCCATTAGCCAATCTGCCAATTGCTTAGCAACCTCATCTGTCCTTTGAAAGCAGTTGCTCTTCAAATGTGCCAGGTTTGTTGCAGTTACCTCAGTCCATGCTTCATGATAGGAAGGTTGTCCAGAAACAACAGGCCTACATTTTTGCCTTGAGTACCAATTGGCAGCTTAAAGGACCTTGAAGATGGAAAAAGATGCACTGAAACAAACTATGAGAAATATAAATACAGTATTTCTAAAAAGAAATACACTACTAAAAAATAAAGGGAACACTTAACACAATATAACTCCAAGTAAATCAAACTTCTGTGAAATCAAACTGTCCACTTAGGAAGCAACACTGATTGACAATCAATTTCACACGCTGTTGTGCACATTCAACTTTGTACAGAACAAAGTATTCAATGAGAATATTTCATTCAGATCTAGGATGTGTTATTTGAGTGTTCTATATTTACTTCACATACAACAGCTCTCCCCTCCCAATATTATTATTTTTATGCTTGTTTTCTGATACTTGCCTCTTCTGTCCTGAATGACCTTCGTGGGAAACAAGTGAGACTGAATGCACACATTCTGTGAAGCCATGGTTTTAATTAGGGTTGGGCTACAAAAGCAGCAATGCCACATTACAGTTCCACATGACATGCAAGTCCAAACAGCTAGTCCAACATTACTCTGGGTGCAATCCATACCTGCTTTCCTGAACTAAGGCAGCTTTGTCAGTAAGCATCATGGATAGGTTGGCAAGGAACTGAGCAGAATTAGGCCAAGACTTTTTGTAGCCAAAAACAAAGGCTACCAAACTCATGTTTGCATTTTACTTCAATCCAAATATCAGAAAAGTGCCCTCAACAGCACCTAGAAAAGCACAGTCTCATAGGACAGGAGTCTCCAACCTCTCTCTTCCAGAGGAATTCTGGGAGTTGAAGTCCACAAGTCTTATAGTTGCCAAGGTTGGAGACCCCACCTTAGGAAATCCAGATGAGGCAGGCGCCTTCAATAGATCTGTTGTCCAGCAAAAGGGAATCCAGAGGGCATGAGAAGGCTGCCACCAAATGATTGCCTGCAGAATAGATCAAGCCAATCTGGATGAAAATACCTCAAATTGCACTCAACAAACATGTAACACTCTAGCTATCAACTTTACTAGGTTATTGTTCACATAGGGAGAACGAAAACAAGAGTCCAGTATATGCCTGCGCAAACTATTATTTCTATTTATTTAAATGCATTGGCCACCCAACTCCAATGGCCTACACATCTCAAAAAAACCCACAACAAAAATTAAACATTAAATCAGACAGATACCACAAACTAAAGTGATCTTACAAACAACAAATGTGACAACATCTTACATTACAGCACATTATTTATTATAAGGGCAATATTGATAACGGAAATAGAATGGTGAGCCACAAGAAATACCTGGCACACAAGTCAGCTATTTGGTGCTAGAAGTGCAGGGCAATATTGGAGTTGGCAGTATCTGTGAAGCATGGAGGTATTGAGATGCTTGTCTCTTAAGATGAAAGTGGCTGGGAAAACACAAGGGGCAATGAATCTTTCCTAATGGCATTTGGTGACAGTGGATTATTTTTCAAAATGTATCACTGGACCCCAGATGGCTGCTTGGCAGATCACACACAGCCTACGGGTTGTATTTTGTTGCAGGCTTTGTCTAGTGCCCAAGTAGTTTGGACTAGAAGTGAAACTGTCTTAAATCCAAATTCTGTGTTTTAAACTCTCAGTGCAGTAAAACCAATACAATCGAATTGATTTTGACCAGCAATTCCCTCTCTGACAACTCAGATATGTACTCTAAATTGCATTTTAAGTGCCTTTTATGTGAAACATTCATTGTTCTAATAGCAAATTTGGGTGATGAATACTGCTAGGAAAATAATGAGTTTCGGCTGAGATACAAGAGGGAAGCACTTCCTTTACTTTTAGAGTACACATGCATGTATTTAGATACAGTAATACCTCATGATACGAACTTAATTGGTGCAAGGAGGAGGTTCGTAAGACGAAAGGTTTGTAAGACGAAACATTGTTTCCCATAGGAAACAATGTAAAGTCAATTAATCCGTGCAACCAAAAAAACCCCCGCAAAAAAACGGCTTTCGGCGAATGCTGGGAAGCCGCGCGGCTGTTTTAAAAGGTGACAGCCGGCCTGGGGGGCTTCCCAGCACCCCCCCAAACCCAGGTTCGGGGTGGTGCTGGGAAGCCCCCCAGGCCGGCTGCGACCTTTTAAAACAGCCGCGCCGCTTCCCATCTGTCTCCTGAAGCCGAACGGCAAAGCCGAACTTCCGCGTTCGGCTTCGGGAGACAGCTGCGAAGCGGCGCGGGTGTTTTAAAAGGTCGCAGCCGGCCTGGGGGGCTTCCCAGCACCCCCCCGAACCCTGAAGTTCGGCAAAAGTTCGGGGTTCGGGGGGGGTGCTGGCAAGCCCCCCATGCCGGCTGCGACCTTTTAAAACACCCGCGCCGCTTCCCAGCTGTCTCCTGAAGCCGAACGCTGAAGCCGAACTTCCGCGTTCGGCTTCGGGAGACAGCCGCGAAGCGGCGCTGGTGTTTTAAAAGGTCGCAGCCGGCCTGGGGGGCTTGCAAGCACCCCCCCGAACCCCGAACCTGGGTTCGGGGGGGTGCTGGCAAGCCCCCCAGGCCGGCTGCGACCTTTTAAAACACCCGCCCCGCTTCGCAGCTGTCTCCTGAAGCCGAACGCTAAAGCCGAACTTCCGCGTTCGGCTTCGGGAGACAGCTGCGAAGCGGCGCGGGTGTTTTAAAAGGTCGCAGCCAGCCTGGGGGGCTTCCCAGCAACCTCCTGAACCGAACCCGGGGTTCAGCAAAATTTTGCCTCTTCTTACGAACTTTGTTCGAGTTACGAACCGGCGTTCGGGAGGCTTCTGGGAAGCCCCGCCGCCCGGCTGTTACCTTTTAAAACAGCCGCGCGGCTTCCCAGCAGTCTCCGAACGCCGGTTCGTAACTCGAAAAAAGTTCGTAAGAAGAGGCAAAATTTTTCTGAACCCCGGGTTCGTATCACGAGTTGTTCGTAAGACGAGGGGTTCGTATCTTGAGGTACCACTGTATTTTAAAGAATTGCCATCATTCAAGGACTCCTTTGTAATCCACTATCATCCCCACTCCGAGTCTGCGGAGAGGGGCAGCATACAAATATAATAAATAATAATAATTATTATGGTTGTATGAAATTCAGCGTAAAAAAATTTGAATTATAAAATATTATTTAAATATTTTAAATATACCCATTTTCCTAACTTTTCAGATTTTACTTCCTTTATTGAATTATTTGGACCCACTTTGTTGCAGAGATTTAACATGATTTTTGATAATCTAAATTATTCCATTGTTCAGTTTGCTGACTTTTTCCAAAAGTTTTCTTGCATTCATACATATGATAAAATCAAGCAACCTACTTGTATCAAAATATTTTATTCAATGCAGCAAAAAGCATAATATTGTTTCATTTTGCTTCTTTCAAAAGGGAAGTTGATAATGCTAGCCGGAGTCTATATATACACATGTATGTCCAGAAATAATCTAAATTCATGCAGAAATTGAACAGAGTTACTCAGATCTGCAGTACTACTTCACTGAAATATTTTCCATTGCAGTTATCAAAAATTTCATCACATGCGTCCGGAGGGAGTTGGTTATTGTTATCTTTAATTGGAGACAATGGTTTTGATTTTCTACAGGATGGTAGTATTTCTGATTCCCTACAAGCAAAAAAAAAAAGTATGGTTAATAGTGGTATAGACGAGTACTAACAAAGTTTAAAGTGAATTGAATTTATTGTTAGTCTCCTTCTCAGAGCTACATTTCTACTACATACCAATAAAAATAACTCGTTGGCTGGATTTCTCTCTCTCTCCATTACCTCCCCACTATTTTTGAAAAGTAAGTCCTGCCAAAATCAGTTATCCAAGATGGGAAGAAGATATATTGCATTTGTCTCAAGTAGCTGCACACTCTTTATTACCCAGCAAGCAGGAGGTACCAGCAAAGCCAAGGAGAAACTGCTTTATGGGAAAATAATGAAGCTAGAAGGAATGAAAACTTATTCCTGAAAACTGCCTCTGAGATAAAAATTATTGCTTTAGCAGACATAGAAGAGGAATTGGTAAGAAGATAACTGGTAGTTTTGTTTTGTTCTGATCTTAAAATAATCCCTTAGAGAAATATATAAAGTAATCAAATCCATCATCTGTAGATAAATGCAAATATTAAGCCAATGGAAGAATTCTGCAATTAACAAAGCTACAACCACAGGAGATAAAAGTTTCCTTGATATATATTTTATTCCTAATCATTTAAAAAAGATTGAATTCAACAAATACCGTATATACTCGAGTATAAGCCGACCTGAGTATAAGCCGAGGCACCAATTTTTGCCACAAAAACTGGGAAAACTTATTGACCCGAGTATAAGCCGAGGTTAGAAAATGCAGTGGCTACTGGTAACTTATAAAAATGGAAACCAATAAAATTACATTAATTGAGACATGTTTTAGAATATTTATTTTAAAGAAAACCAGTAAACTAGCTCTGTAAATGTAAAAGAGGGTAAACAAATTAACAATATTAACAATAAATTAAAAAGTAAAAAAAGTAGCTCAATCAGCAACAAAGCTAAAACCTAAGAGTTAGAATCCTTCGAAACTGGATTCCTTCTCATCATTAATTGGATTTACATTATTGTTCTGTTTTTATATATGCTGTCAGCCACCCTGAGTCCTTGGAGAGGGATGGCATACAAATCCAATTAGATAGATAGATAGATAGATAGATAGATAGATAGATAGATAGATAGATAGATCTGTATCCAAAGAAGAGCTTCAGCATTAGCTGCTGTGAGGTTATCAGCATGACCTCCAACTCTGTTATTGTTGTTTGTTGATTTTGTTGTTGTTTTTGTTGTTGCTGCTATATTTTGTCCATGTCAGCCACATGGTCTACTAATGAGTCTACAGAGAGGGGCTGCATACAAATCTAATAAATAATAATAAAAATAAATAATAATAATGACAAGAAGCTAAGTTCACCAGTTTCTTCCAAAGCCAGGCTGAGCCTCCAAGATTGTAAAAGTTGAAGCCAAGTGATTGTAATTCTCACCGGCCCAGAGTTTACAATGAAGCAACCACATTTAGCTGGAGAAAAATATGAAGACTCATCTATTATGCCTTAATGATCCCTTAAGCCCTTTGTTCAAACGGGAAACTGGAATAATTGCTAAAGGAGAGAACAGGAGCCAAACTGCACCTGGTGAACCACAAACCTAATGAATGAATGGGAAATATCCATACCAGGATATACACTGTATAGGAAGGATAGAATAGAGAGAAGGGGAGGTGGAGTAGCCATTTATGTTAAAGAAACTCTAAAAACAACACTAATTCAAAATACATGTCAAGATCTAGAGACCCTCTGGATTTGCATGCAAAATAAAGACGGTTCTGTCATTAGAATTGGGGTGATCTATAGGCCTCCAGGGCAATCTGAGGAATATGACAACAAGATGGTGGATGAAATTACCCAAATGGCAGTAAAGGGAGATATTGTGGTTATGGGTGATTTCAACATGCCTGATGTTGACTGGAATATCCCCAGTGCCCTTACATGCAAAAGTAAGAATATAGTAGAGGCCTTTACAGGAGCAGCTCTGGCACAGCTGGTTAAGACACCAACTAGAGGGGAGAATATTCTAGATTTAGTTTTTACGAATGGGAATTGGGTTTCAGATGTCAAGGTGGGAGAAAATTTAGGTTGCAGTGACCATCTATGTTTGTGGTTTGATGTAAAAACTCATTGTGAGCAATCCTATAATGCAACCAAAGTATTGGATTTCAGAAAAACAAATTTTAATGCAATGGGGGAATATTTAGATAATGAATTAAAGGGGAGGGATAAAATGGCAGGAGCGAGCACCCAGTGGACTGTATTTAAAAAGGCCATCTTAAAAGCCACTGGACTGTATGTAAGACAAATAACTAAAGGTAAAAGGAAGAAGAAACCGCTATGGTTTAGCAATGATGTAAGGACTATAGTCAATGAAAAAAAGGCTGCCTATAGGAGGTATAAAGAGTCTGGAAGTATAGCTGATAGGGAGGTGTATAAAATGAGACAGAAGGAGGCGAAACAGATAATATATGCTGCTAAAGCCTCAAAAGAGGAAGAAATTGCCAAATCTCTAAAGAAGGGGGATAAAACCTTCTTCAGATATATTAGTGATAAGAAGAAGAAAAACTGCGGCATCACGAAGCTTAGTACCGGGAAAAATACATGCATTAATGGGAATAAGGAGATCGCTGACCATTTCAATAGCTACTTCTGTTCAGTTTTCTCAAAAGACACCTTACAAAATAATAGTATAGAGGGATATAGCATTGCCTCCAACTGTACGGATTCAGCTCCAGTGATCTTAGAAGCCGATGTCTTAGAAGAACTTGAACGATTAAAGATAAATAAGGCAATGGGTCCAGATGGCATCCACCCCAGAGTTCTTAAAGAACTCAGATCTGTCATTGCTACCCCCCTGACTGATTTGTTTAACCAATCCTTGTTAACAGGAGATGTTCCTGAGGATTGGAGAATGGCAAGTGTTGTGCCTATCCACAAGAAGGGCAGTAGAGAAGAAGCTGGTAACTACAGGCCAGTTAGCTTGACATCAGTTGTCGTTAAAATGATGGAGACTCTACTGAAAAAGAGGATAAATCAGCACCTAAAAAACAATAAATTATTGGACCCAAATCAGCATGGCTTTACTGAAGGCAAATCATGTCAGACTAATCTCATTGATTTCTTTGACTATGTCACAAAGGTGTTGGATGAAGGTGGTGCCGTGGATATTGCCTACCTGGACTTCAGCAAAGCCTTTGATACGGTTCCACATAAAGAGCTGATAGATAAATTAGTGAAGATTGGACTTAATCCCTGGATAGTTCAATGGATTTGCAGCTGGCTGAAGCATAGACACCAGAGGGTTGTTGTGAATGGCGAGTATTCTGAGCAGAGTCAGGTTACAAGCGGTGTGCCACAAGGGTCTGTTCTGGGTCCTATTCTTTTTAATATGTTTGTGAGTGACATAGGGGAAGGTCTGGTAGGGAAGGTTTGCCTATTTGCCGATGACTCTAAAGTGTGCAATAGGGTTGATATTCCTGGAGGCGTCGGCAATATGGTAAATGATTTAGCTTTACTAGATAAATGGTCAAAGCAATGGAAACTGCAGTTTAATGTTTCCAAATGTAAAATAATGCACTTGGGGAAAAGGAATCCTCAATCTGACTATTGTATTGGCAGTTCTGTGTTAGCAAATACTTCAAAAGAAAAGGATTTAGGCGTAGTGATTTCTGACAGTCTCAAAACGGGTGAACAGTGCAGTCAGGCAGTAGGGAAAGCAAGTAGGATGCTTGGCTGCATAGCTAGAGGTATAACAAGCAGGAAGAGGGAGATTATGATCCCGCTATATAGAATGCTGGTGAGACCACATTTGGAATACTGTGTTCAGTTCTGGAGACCTCACCTACAAAAAGATATTGACAAAATTGAACGGGTCCAAAGACGGGCTACAAGAATGGTGGAAGGTCTTAAGTATAAAACGTATCAGGAAAGACTTAATGAACTCAATCTGTATAGTCTGGAGGACAGAAGGAAAAGGGGGGACATGATCGAAACATTTAAATATATTAAAGGGTTAAATAAGGTCCAGGAGGGAAGTGTTTTTAATAGGAAAGTGAACACAAGAACAAGGGGACACAATCTGAGGTTAGTTGGGGGAAAGATCAAAAGCAACATGAGAAAATATTATTTTACTGAAAGAGTAGTAGATCCTTGGAACAAACTTCCAGCAGACGTGGTAGATAAATCCACAGTAACTGAATTTAAACATGCCTGGGATAAACATATATCCATCCTAAGATAAAATACAGAAAATAGTATAAGGGCAGACTAGATGGACCATGGGGTCTTTTTCTGCCGTCAGACTTCTATGTTTCTAAACACGTGCGGTGCAGTTTTGGCAAGGTGGATTTTTTCCGACAGGCTGGTCTCCTGGATGTACGGCTTCGACGGGCTATTTTAAATGACGAAATGACAGAGAACTTGTCTTTCGAAACACCGTGAAGCGGCTGTGGGAAGGGTGAGTTGCCTCCTTTCCCCGGCACCAGCAAAGTTGCCAGCCAACTGCTCCGACGGCGTGCGAGAGGGGAAAAGCCGGTGAGGTCGGGGGGGGGGATTCCTGCTTCATGAGTCCCCCCCCCCCGACCTCACCAGCTTCGCATTGTCTTTTCCCCTCTCGCACGCCGTCGGAGCAGTTGGCTGGCAACTTTGTTGGACCCGGGGAAGGGAAGGTAGCTGCCCTACCCTTCCCACAGCCGCGTCACTTGGAGCCCCCTTTTACTTCCCTCTTGGAGCTCCTGTCGGCATCTTGCAGCTGCCTTCCCTTCTCCGGGTCCAGCAAAGTTGCCAGCCAACTGCTCCGACGGCGTGCGAGAGAGGAACAGACAATGCGAAGCTGGTGTGGTCGGGGGTGGGGGACTCATGAAGCAGGAATCCCCTCCCCCCTGACTTCCCATCATCTGTTCCTCTCTCGCACGCCGTTGGAGCAGTTGGCTGGCAACTGTGCTGGACCCGGAGAAGGGAAGGCAGCTGCAAGATGCCGACAGGAGCTCCAAGAGGGAAGTAAAAGGGGGCTCCAAGTGACGCGGCTGTGGGAAGGGTAGGGCAGCTGCGTGCAAGGAGAAAAAGGCGAGGGGAAGCCGGCGAGGTGGAGGGGGGGGAGAGAGAAAGGGCGCATGCAGGCACCCTCTCTCTCTTCTTCCCCGCGACTGCCCCGATGGTGTGCAAGGGGGAAAAGGCGAGGGGAAGCCGGCAAGGAGGGGGGGGGAGAGACAGAAAGGGCGCATGCAGGCACCCTCTCTCTCTTCTTCCCCGCGACTGCCCCGATGGCGTGCGAGGGGAAAAAGGCGAGGGGAAGCCGGCAAGGTGGGGGGGGGGGACTCGTGAAGCAGGAATCCACCCCCCGACCTCACCATCGCCTTTTCCCCCTCTCGCACGCCATTGGAGCAGTTGGCTGGCGCCTTTGCTGGAGCCAGGGAAGGGAAGGCACCTGCAAGAAGACAGAAGCTCCAGCTGTAAGAGCAAAGGCAAAGGGCTGGCGTCTTTGCTAGAGCTGGGGAGGAGGCAACTGCCCCACTCTTGCCACAGCCGCTTCGGTTGGAGCGCCCTTTGCCGCCGCACTTTGCCCTTTCCCACACCTGCCCAAGCCAGCAATGTCTGACAGGCTCCCGCGGTGCGCCCTCTTGTGGTGATCCGGCGCTCTCTTGTGGTGACCCGAGTATAAGCCGAGGTCAGGTTTTTCAGCCCATTTTTGGGGCTGAAAAACTCGGCTTATACTCGAGTATATACGGTACTCCTAAAATTAGAAGCAGAATGAATTATCTTAAACAGTTACATTTCCCCTTCCCTCTCCCTTTAAAATGAGCCATTCTTGGCAGCCTCCATCAGTAGACAAACTTAATTCTTTTTCGATTCAAATGGTTACTTTAAGGACTATAAATGTACTATTCTGTAGAAAAGACATTAAGCTAATGTCATGTTTTAGGACCATATATTGTTTCATCAATACTTCCCTTTCCCACAGAACACTGAAATAAAACAAATGCATATTTAGATTAAAAGAGATTCACCTTTTGAACTGGAAGCTCTTCCAGAGATCATTAATTTTCACCTGCAGTCCTGACTTGTTTTCAGCATCATGGTGTTTTTTCTTTATGCTTGTTATTTTCTTGCTTAAGCCACTAACTTTGGCAGGCATCAGTAATTTATGTTTTGCCACCATAGGAGATTTTAGAGAATTAGTTCTACATAATGCGGGAATCTGAAGAGAGAAAGTAAAAAAATGCTTTTGTTTCAGTGAAGTCTTATAAATTGTCCCTAGTAAAGAGTGGGATCCTTGGTGCTCTCTGACCTAGGTGATTTCCTTGCAGACATTTCATTACCAAACTAGGTAATATCATCAGTACAGGCACATTACCAAGTTTGGCAATGAAACCACTGCAAGAAAACCTCCTCGTTCAGAGAGCATCAAGGACTTGACAATTACTAAAAACATTTTTATGGTTGAACATGCATATTATTTCCAAGCACTTAAAGACTGGATTTGTATAGCACACTTAACTCTAATCCCAAATTAGCAACACAAAATGGATTTTCATTTGATGCTGCATTGAAACAAACTGGGTTAGTGGGAGAGCATGATTCATATAACATGCTGAGAAAATAGTCGGGCTTCTTACAATATAATAACCAGAAACAATTCTGTTTAATCTAATTATTATGTAAACTCACCCCAAAGTATTTTTGAAAGTTTCACCTGTATTAAAATCTATGAATAATGTGTGTGCACGTATACACACACACACACACACACACAGAGGGAGAGAGAGAGAGAGAACGCCAAGCTATTTTTTGCAATGTTAATCACTATTAAAACACACTGAAAACAACGTAATAATCCAAATTATATTATTGTTAACATACAAATACAATTACACAAATGGTTAATATACACATAGCTCAAAAATGAGGAAAAAGAAGTAACTAACCACAAGATGTCAGTATAATTCTGAAGAATATAAAGAAGTATCAACTAATGGCATTTTGAGGATCCTGTAGGCAAAGCTTATTAAAAATGATTTACAGCAGAGAATTAAAACCCAACAATTCACCAAAAGAAAAACTAAAATAACATATATCAACCATTGCAAACTTTTCAGTGTATCATGAGGCTTCACTGCTCAGTATTCATGCCAAACTACTTACGTTTAAAATAAAGGTGAAAAAAGATAGAGCCCAAAGTCTGAAGCTCATGTCAAATAGCTCAGTTGTAGTTTTAGCTATTTGAAAAGAGGCCTACATCACTTGCAAGAAGCTATTGCAGCCCTAACACGAGCAATGTGACAACCCTCTGTTGTCCTTATGATCAGATAAGTTGCTAAGCGACAAATTTATTAAGCGAGTTTTGCCCCATTTTACAATAATTCTTGCCACTTTTTGAACGTGAATCACTGAAGTAGTTAGGTTTGTAACAAGGTTGTTAAGTCAATCTGGCTTCCGCATGGAGTTTGTTTGTCAGAAGATCGCAAAAGGGGATCACATGATCCTGAGGCGCTGCGACTGTCATAAATATGAGTCAATGGCCAAGCATCTGAATTTTGATCATATGACCATGGAAATGCTGCAAGGGACGTAAGTATGAAAAACTGTTGTTAAGTCACATTTTTCAGTGCTGTTGTAACTTCAAACAGTACACTAATTAAACTGCTATAAATCAAGTACCTGTACTTTCTAAGTACAGTGATACTTCGTCTTACAAACCCCTCGTCATACAAACTTTTCGAGATACAAACCCGGGATTTAAGATTTTTTTGCCTCTTCTTCCAAACTATTTTCACCTTACAGACCCAAGCAGCCGCCACTGGGATGCCTTGCCTCCAGACTTCTGTTGCCAGTGAAGCGCGTTTTTGCGCTGCTGGGATTCTCCTGAGGCTCCCCTCCATGGGAAACACCACCTCTGGACTTCCATGTTTTTGCGATGCTGCAGGGGAATCTCAGCAGCACAAAAACGGTCACTTTGCTGGCAATGGAAGTTTGGAAGTGGGGTTTCTCAACGACGAGAGCCTTAGCGAAATCGCAGCATCACAAAAACACGGAAGTCCAGAGGTGGGATTTCGAGGACTTCCATGTTTTTGCGATGCTGTAATTTCGCTGAGGCTTCCCTCGCTGGGAAACCCCACCTCCGGACTTCCATTGCCAGCAAAGCACCTGTTTTTGCACTGCTGGTATTCCCCTGGTGGGACTCCCCTGCAGCATCACAAAAACACGGAAGTCCAGAGGTAAGGTTTCCCATGGAGGGGAGCCTCAGGGGAATCCCAGCAGCGCAAAAACGGGGTGAGTTTTGGGCTTGCATGCATTAATAGCTTTTCCATTGATTCCTATGGGAAACATTGTTTCGTCTTACAAACCTTTCACCTTATAAACCTCGTCCTGGAACCAATTAAGTTCGTAAGACGAGGTATCACTGTACTAGGAATAGCTCTGAGGCAACAAGGGGAGAACAGACGTAATATTTTAGTTATATCACAGGATGGTGGTGATCATAAGTAATATCTAAAATGTTATAATTAATCCATACATGTTAAAACAGATAGTGTCTGCAAGACATACTTTAGTACTTAGATAGAAAACAAGAACTAGAAATGAAAAAGAGGAAAAAGATATACCATATTTTGGGAAGCTGTGCTCTTATTATCTCTACATTCTGAAAACGGAAGGATCTGAGAATTCAGATTATCATCTGTTTCTGGACTGCTGTCAGCTCCCTGCCATTAAAAAAAGACAGGCATTATTTTACCTTAAATGTGAACGCCGTGTTATTTTAAAAAGTAAATTGGCTGAAGCTATGCCGAAATGAAGTACAATAAAAGTTATTTTTTTAACAGTTAATCCAGCATATTCTTTAAAAGTGAATTTAGAGTTAATTTAGATAACTAGCAAAGTGACACAACAATTATAATCCTGTAACAACTTTCATGAAAGCTAGCCCTGTTAAAACCCATGGTGATATAGATTGGAATGCCTGTTAGAAAATGAAGATATCTCATAGCGTAATATGTTCTGACATCTAACAGTTAATCAAATTAAAACGTATTAGTTTACAGCAATAAACAGACATCAGGCAGTCAGTTTAATAAACAGGAGTTATTTTATAAACGGGGAGCCAGATGTGTAACTATTGCAACAAATAGGAACAGATTTGGACAATCCCTCAAGAGTGCCATGATAATTTAATAAACTGCTTAACTAAAACATAGAATAATCTTACTTTGACAGGAGTAGCATTTTTCTTGGTCACTGGGGATTTTTCTGAAGTATCCACCTCGCTTTGCAACAGCTTGTCAAGATTCTGTTCTGATGAACACTGCAGTTCTTTTAGAGGTGATGTCTCTTCATCAGACTCTTTACTTGCTGGTGAAGTTATTTGTGAGCCAGTCACACTATAGTCTTTCCCTGTGTCTTTACTGGGTCTTTGATACTGCTTTAGCAGTGCTATGCTTTGTGATAGGCTAGGAATCAAGGATTTTTCTGCAAAGCTTCTAGACCAAGTGAAACAGCTGGACTGTCCTACCCCAGGTGGGGTTGAGAAGGTTCTTTCTATTTCTCCAGTCTGCGATGAACAGGGACTGTGGTCTTCTGTTACTTTATTTATTTCCTTAGTTGGACTATCAGCCTCATGGTCCTGTAGAGGCTGGTCAGTTTTATTCTTTGATATAGTCTCAGGCACATCTCCAATGTTGCAGAAAAACCTAACATTCATTGAGCGAGTGCAGGAAGAAATGAGAGATTAGATTAAAAGTTGTGTGCATTAATCTAATCGTGTTAAAATGTTACAGTTTTACTGAAAAAAGAAAATTATGAACATATGTTAATATTATGAATATATGCTGAAATAATTAGAAATTAGTGAAATATAATAACCTCTAGAGTCTAGACCAGGGGTAGGCAAACTTCTCAAATTTGTGGACTTCAACTCCCAGAATTCCTGAGCCAATCATGCTAGAAGAACCAATTTTGCCAACGCCTGGTCTACACCTATGCTTTCTTACTGCTCTTAATAGTTTTACTTAAATGTCAAAACACGCTAGTTAATATATGTTTTCATATTTTAAAAAATCCATGCATCAGATGATGCACATATAACACAGGTTCTGAAGGCATGAAAGTCATGTCATTCAACCAGAAAGCCTGATGAATCAAATAAATAGTTTGAACACATTGCAACATAAGTGCGTATCTACTTTGTCATAATTGCATTCTAACTAGAATCTTTGAGGTCCAGAACACTGAAACATGCTTTCTAAGTTCATTATACAGTAGAACCTCTGATCACAAATGCTTCTGATATTGATCAAATCAGATTCCGACTAAAAAATTTTTCGCAGCCGATTTTCCCTTCTGCACCATTTTTTTTTTTATAAGCACCAAATTTCCAAAATTAGGTTCAGGTCACGACCAAATCGGTTTGCAACTTAAGTTATGGAGCGAAATATGGTCGTGACCAGAGATTCTACTGTATTCTATAGTGAAATAATAATAAATAGCTTTACACGAACCTATTAGTGCTTGGTGACATAGCCTTTGTTTAATAACAACAACAACAACAACAACAAAAATGTTTTTTTCATGCCAAAAAAATATAAGACCAGATAGGGGAAAATAAACATTTTTTTTTAAAACTAAAATTGCAATAAAAAAAAAAAATTCAAATGGTAGTAAAAATGTCTAATGTTTGTGGGTTAAAACAAGAAATGTGCTTCATCAAATGAATGATTAATGGCAAACTACTAAAGGGCTGCACTGTTTTTCCTTAGTAACTTTGTTACTCAGTCCTGCAAAAATAAATACATTTGAGGAAGTGGCATGCAAACTTGTATTTGGCAGTGAGCAAGGAAGATACAAAAAGGAGGCTTAAATTAACTGCACATTTTGATAGTTCATTGATTACATAGTAGATGTAGAACTGTTGGGTAGGCAAAAGCTAGGGATCGAATGATGGGAGCTTGTTCACATAGTCCTCAAACTATAATCCAACACAGAATATTTAGAATAATCTCAGTTGAGTGGTGTTGTGAGTACTTCTTATCTACCTCAGGTCAAGTCTGATTCTGAAGAGGATGAACCAGCCCCCTTTGAGTACTTTGGGCCAGGGGCTGCCAGAGTAAGCTGAGAGTGAGGCAGAAAGTTACTGGTGAGAGCCTGAGGGGGCTGATGTGACATTGGGAGATTGGTCTCTGTCAGACAGTGGGGAAGACATGTTAGTAGAAAATAGTTGGATTAACCCTCACTATAGAAGAATGGCAAGAAGACGAGAGGAGATCCATATTAAAAGGTACTAATTCATAGCCTTGGATCTTTAAGCTGTGATGTCACTTCCAGGCAATATAAAGGGAGGGGTTGTTGGAAATGGGGGCATGGATCACCAACGTTCATTCCATGGAATAGACGAACATAAGAACATAAGAAGAACCATGTTGAATCAGGCCAAAGCCCATCGAGTCCAGCACTCTTTGTCACACAGTGGCCCACCAATTGTCCATGGGGATCTTGAGCAGAAAGAGAAGGCAAAATGGTACTCAAGGGAATCCTGCCTGTCTCAACCAACATACAGGTGACATCCATTTCAATAACCACTGATACACTTGGCCTCCATGAATCTGTCTAATCTTGCCTTGAAACTATCAAGGCTGGCAGCTGTCACGACTTCTTCTGGAAGTGAATTCCATAAACCAACGACCCTTTGGGTGAATAAATATTTCCCTTTATTTGTCCTCGTTTTCTTACCTATGAGCTTTAGGGAGTGCCCCATCATCCTAGTATTGTGTGATAAAGTAAAAGAATTTTTCTCTATCCACCTTTTCTATCCCATGCATGATTTTATACACTTCGATCAAGTCACCCCTTAAATGCCATCTTTCAAGGCAGAGAAATTGAGGTGTGCGTGAAAAGAAGTTCTGAAAGCATGATCTCTGCCTCAAAGAGACAATCTGTGCTGGAGTGTGGTGTTAGCAAATGTTTGGTGAGCTAATGCATATGCTTTGAGTAATGAACGGGTGTTATCTAAGGAATGTAGATAGAGACTGAGGTGGCGAACTTCCCAGAATCCAGATCAAAGCAGGCTCAAAATGAGATAGAATCTGCTTCTATGCTAAAGAGTGATTTTTATCACTAAGAAGTGATTTTTCCGGAGATTGGAATTTATCGGAAGCCCGCAAGCAGAACAGGAGGTGCCTCAGAAGAAATCAAAGTAAAATCTTGCTCGTATAAAGTTGAATTGTATTTGTACTACCATCAAGCAGCAGCAACCTTTGTTTATGTAATTTTTAAAATGTGCTTTTGAAAAAAAAATTCCTGAGGTGCTTATGGCTACATCCTCATCATTAGCCCTCCTTTGCTTAATCAGCTTCTCTTTGGCAATTTGTAATTTAAATGCTTTAACATTTAAGTCCATAATAATAACCGCATATCTAGATTCTTAGAAGGGCTGAAGACGTTAATCAGATAGACCCGACATGTCATTTTTTGACTTGTCAAGCAATCAGGTGTTCCTAAGGCTCTAATTGTATAGACCAGAGGTAGGCAAAGTTGGCTTTTCTATGACATCACCATCATCATCATTATTATTATTAATTAGATTTGTATGCCGCCCTTCTCCGAAGACTCAGGGTGACTTGTGGACTTCAACTCCCAGAATTCCTGAGCTAGCATGATTGGCTCAGGAATTCTGGGAGTTGAAGTCCACAAATCATAGAAGAGCCAACTTTGCCTACCCCTGGTATAGACTAATGTTTTTCAACTTTGTGGACTTCAATTCCCAGAATTCCCCAGTTTACTGGCTAGAGAATTTTGGGAGTTGTAATCCACACACCTTAAAGTTGCCAAGGTAGAGAAATACTGGTGTAGTTAATTCAATTCCTAGAATTCTCAGCCAGCACAATCTCACCTAGAGAGCTCTCTATTGAATAAAGTAGCTGTGATATTAATTATATTTGTTAATATATTGTGTAGTCTTGATTTGACTATCTGATTCTACTGATAGTATTTAAGGTTTTTTTTAAAAATATTTTTTTAAAAAATAATTGAAATTACAGGAATGCAATTTAAAGAAGCATACCTGCTTCTGGTTCCTGGAACAACCACTGCACCATTGTTTTCATTCTCCTTCCGAAAAATAGTGGCAAATTTATTTCTAAGCCTGGGCTGAACACAAGAATTGTCCTTATTTTTGCATGAGTCCTGGGAAGCACAGACTTCACTAAAAAGTTGCTGGTTCTTGTCACATTTTTCCGTTTTGGTTTTTTTCGAGTTTGAAAAATACTGGCTTAACAGCTCTTCTTCTGATGCTTCTTCTAAATATATAAAAGATGAATTAAGTTCAATTATACTGGATCTACATCAGCATTTTTATTAGATTGATATTAATAGAATAGACAAATATTAAAGCTGTATATTAGTTTACCCCGAAAGAGAAAAATAAAATAAAAAAGTTAAAAAGAAATAAACAGATTGTGGTTTTTTTTAAACATAAGTGTTCTGTTAAAAATACCTTTTGGTGATATATAGAAAAATATATAAGGAATTAAGAAAGATGCTATGAGTAAATGCTTATTTTTTTTCCTAACCATTGTATTGAGCATTCAAGATTTACGTGCTAAAGAAAAAATTAGATTACCGGTAAGACTTTGGTGTGTGTGTGTGTGTGTGTGTGTGTGTGTGTGTGTGTGTAAAATGTGTATTTTTAAAAATGTAGCAATCCTACCATGCCTTGGTCTTTTTGCCACTAGCATTTTGCTAGGAAGTTTGAGTCCTTTTGAGTTAATTAGCTGCTCAACTCCTCGGGTAGTGGATTTCTCTAGCAAAGGTGTTGAATTTGTGACATTTTTTGCAGTAAGACAGGGTTTGTAGTCCCTGCTCCAAATACTGTTTAAATAGAATGACTTCTCGTAACTGACATCCCAGTTGCGGCTTCTTGGTAATACAGGCTATACCAAAAAGGCAGAAAGAAAAACATAAAGTTATATTACTCAATTTCTCTAAATTACACTGAAGTTAATTTAATACTAGTTTAGAGTTTTCTCAATCATGTTTTGGTACCTTGCCGTTAGACACTGAACAAAGGGAACCTAGGACAGTGATCAAGCCTATTGAAAAGATTGACTGTTGCAATCTTTTCAATTTATATATGCCTTAGTACCTTTCTGATTGGGAACCTCTTGAATTACAGCTCCTATTTTTGAAAGTAGGAATAATTGTCCTACTCCAAATCTCTGACATTATGCTAATGTTCCATGATTTCTGAAAAATCACAAAAAAAGGCATCACATAAGGCCCAAATCAAAATAATAAAATTCTCCAATGAGACTATTTTAAAAAGAGGGGACCATAGCAAGGCTTTTCAGCAGAGCATCTATAAAATTTCCTTTCCTAAAAGTTATTGACAACCAACAAATCTAAGTGTATAGTTAACAAGCAAGTCCTGTCACTCCAAATCACATAAAATATTTAGCACAGAGGGTACTTATGCCTAAAGAAACTCAACAAAGACTAATTTTGTAGTGTCTCCAAGTAGTTGTTAATTAATATATCATCTAAAATTGTAGTTTTGATACAGGTTTTTAGTATAATACCATCATGGCATAAAATGGCAAATCATGGCATAAAATGTGTAACTCTGAGTCCCACGACAGTGGGCGGCATAGAAGTCGAATAAAACAAACAAACAAACAACTCTATATACTTCACATTTATATAAGCCGAGGTTCAAAGTCAAGCAAAAACAAAAGGACAAAATTATTCTCAACAGGGTTAGGATTAATATATTTTTTTAGATATAAAATATTACCTTCGATACGTCAGGATCATAGTCATCAGTTTTCTCCATTGTGAAAATATCTTTATTTCCAAGTGCAATTTGAAAAGCAGTCCTATCGTCAAAGTATCTAAATGAATCGATCTCAGAAAAAGTACCACTTTTAATTTTATGGAGTTCAGAACTCTGCACAGTTCACCCAGAAATGTTCATGTAGTTTTACAACATATGAAAAACAAACCTCAGCCTTTGTTTTAAGTAGATATAAACGTAAATAACTTAATAGCTAGCTGAGGGATTAAGACTGCATATAACTTAATCCCAACTTCATTTTCCTGGAGGTTTCATTGAGATTATGAAATGGCAGTCCTCATACAATGGTTTATATTATTTGGAAAAAACATTATTATTTATTCAAGCTTAATACTATTCCGAAGGGGATCAACATAAGCCAAATCAAATCTAAATAGCAATTGGTCTAGAAACAATTCTCTTTTTGCAATAGCAGTGCTTAAGGGTTTTACCAACTGACATAGAAACAACTTGATGGTCGCCTTTTTATGCCCTCTACGTATATTACATTTTTATTTGATAAAGGATACTTTCCAGCATAAAGTAAAGTTTCTGGATCAATATCATCTTCATAAGCATTCAAAGGAACAAGTTTTCTTCTGACTGGGTCAAAAACCAACTGATAGAGGAAAGTATTATTAGCACGAATAAATCCTTGTATGTATTCTTCAGACACTGAAATATTCATTTTTAAATACTGTCCCATTTTTCCAATGATCTGTCGGAAAAGTAAACAGGGCTCATGAGTAATAGCAAACACAAGTGCTTAGCTTATAGATAATCCCTTTAGTCACATTAGGGGACAATTTCCATAATCATCTGTCCTCCTATCATATCATTCCCTAATGATCTTGGAAACAGCTGTTCAGAAAGAAAGTTAATATCCAGGCCAATACCTTTTTGAATCTACATACCAGTGCTTTGGATTTTGCATGAAGAAAATCTAGAACATCTGGGTTATGATAAAGGTTATTTTCTAACGCAGAGAGTATCTTAAACACAGGACTGCTTCTCTTTTTTTAAATATAGGGGCAATTATAAAATACACAACTGCCTCTAGGGTGAAAGAGAACACTCCTTCTCTTCCAATTACAAAACTGTTAAAGTATAAGAAGTCTAAATTTAATTCAAGCCAACATGCACAGATCAAAAACAAAATAAGAAAATAGTAGGGCTTCTCTTCAAGAATAATTCAGAAGTGTTCCAATATCATGTGAGCACAGCTTCTTTCTGCTATTCAGTAAAATAGAGAGCAGGCCTAAAAAAGCAGTATCACTGATTTTGAGGTGCCCAATATAAAAATGAAAACAAACCAGAGCTGTATGAGGTTGGAAAACTTGCTATGTGAAAAGTGGTACATCCCGAGAAGTAGGAAACACATTTATCTTTGCAGAAAAGACCATCCTCGAAGTCTAACCTAATATCCAGATCTCTCAGTGAGGAAAAGATACATGAGCAAACATGCATACTAACATATTTAGTACAGGGGTATCAAACTCATGTCAATACGTTGGCATCACATGATGTATTGTGACTTTCTCCTCCCTCCTGCTAAAATGGGGGCAGGCGTGGCGAGCACACGACACATCCAGCCCAGAGGTCGCAAGTTTGACACCCCTGAGTTATTAGGAAAATTAGGATGTGTCACATTTTTCAATTTCCAAACATTAGGGGTGCTCAAAAGTTATGACATGACTTGGAAATTGTAAAGATATTTTGGTTACTTTCATATAATTTAGATATGCTTGCTAAGTAACTACATAAATATCATAACTTTTCAACATTTTGTTTCATTTGTAGATCATCTGGGCTTCTGGCTATTTAACATGCAAATTTTGCCAAGTTCAGAGCACAACAAAGATTTTTTTCTTGATCAATAGATCTGTAATCTCGCTTGTCAACAAAAACAATGGTCATAGTCTTCTAATTCCTTTCCATCATTCATTCTATGGTTACTTAGGTTCATATTCTGAGTTCCCCATGAGAAACATTGTTAAAAGCATTGGGAATTAACAATAGAAGAAAGAAGATGCTTTCTGAATAAGAGTTCTGAAGCTTGGATCGCTTGTCCCTCAATGAATCCTGATGTTAGATTAGACAACTTTTAGTTGTCAATATTAGACAACTTTTTCCGCAGTCCACTGGGCAAATTTAAATCCAATCCATTACTTCTCTTGTATGGAAGTTCCTTGAAAGGGTTACCTAAATTAGATGATTTCAGATTAGCCTTTGGAAGCATGATGGCCTCTTTTTAAATGGGAAGATAATATAGATTGAGTTGTTACAGAGGAAGAAATAAAAACTGATTTCCAGTATAGAGACTGAGCTGGGAGTCAAGGTTCTTTAAAATTGACTGACTTGCATTCTGATTTATTTTGCATAACTTGCATATTATTGTTAGTTGTTACACTGCTTGGATAAGCCCATCTACCCCATTCCAATCCCCATAATAAACTGCACTGAGAGATTGTGATTATTTTGAGATGCTGGGGCACAAACCCAATTTACTGCATCTCTAGAAAATGATACCTGCCATGCTCAGTTACCTGAATACTGGAGGAAATAAATTGGATGCATTTCTAAATAAGAAGGTTTACCCTGAGAATGGGACACTTTTTGTCATAACAATCTCTTTGAAACACACAAGCAATGTTAACCCCTTTTACTGGGCCATGAGCCAATGTGTAATATAATGTTGTTTCTGGTTTTTAAGGGGAAATGTAGCACAAATATAAATGATAGGAGGGAATATTTAATTTGATTCAGAATCTTTAACAGGCACTCTGTGTGTGTGTGTGTGTGTGTGTATCTGTGTGTGTGTGTGTGTGTGTGTGTGTGTGTGTGTGAGAGAGAGAGAGAGAGAGAGAGAGAGAGAGAGAGAGAGAGAGAGAGAGAGAGAGAGAGAGAGAGACTAAGAACAAAAATACATATTTCATTTGACTTTGTTGGCACTGCACACAAGAAAATATAATGGGTGAAGTAAAGTTAGTTCCAGATCTGAACAAAACACTTCATATGTCATTATGTTAATGCCTATTATCCGGTGACAAGAAACAAGTAGATGACACTGTTTTGACTAATCTTGAATTTGCTGTGAAAGCCAAAGACCTTCACTAATTATTACCCAACACAAACAACCATCCGCCTGTCTTACAGATCATCACATATTGTTGAGTCAAATTCCGAAACGTTTTAAGTCAATAGCCTAAGTATCCAATAAATATAAAATACACCCATCCCAACTTAATGACTTATACTGAGTTAGATTGCATGCACAGCAACAGGGACATCCGTCATGGAAGACCTTGAACTCTTCAGAGGAAAATTTTTAGCTGCTAATTGCGCAACACAACACGTATGAGTTGTAGGAGGGAGGGAAGGTGCTTTAGAGCGTGTGAGAATATGCATGTAGCTTCTATCTGCCACATCTTTTCCTGGAATTGTGTTGCTATAAAACGATTCAGCTGCCTAAGAAATTACCAACAAGTGCAACCTACTTATCATCCAAGCCTCTTGGTCCCTTTGCATCCAAAGTTCTGCCAGCCTGTGACAAATACATTTATCAATTGTAGCTACAGATTCTCCTGTAGAATCATAGCATCCAGGGTTATGGAGAAAAAGTAGCCTCCTCAGTTTAATGAGCTGCTTCTCCTATTTTAGGGGCCCTGATGAGAAAGTGGAAAAATTAGGCCTTGTTTATTTGAACTATGTGTTTATGACACCTGGCCTATAAGTACAGTAATACCTTGTCGTACGAACCTAATTGGTTCCTGGGGGAGGTTCATAAGGCGAAATGTTTGTAAGACGAAACATTGTTTCCCATAGGAAACAATGTAAAATGAATTAATGCGTGCAACGAAAAAAACCCTGCAAAAAAAAACGCTGCCGCCTGGCTGTCGCCTTTTGAAACAGCCGGGGGGCTTCTCGGCGGCCTCCCAAACGCTGAACCCAGAAGTTCGGGTTTGGCGTTCGGGTTCAGGAGGACGCTGAGAAGCCCCCCCGGCTGTTTCAAAAGGTGACAGCTGGGCGGCGCGGCTTCTCGGCCGCCTCCCGAACCCGAACTTTTGCCGAACGTCCGGGTTCGGCATTTGGAAGGCCGCTGAAAAGCCCCGCCGCCTGGCTGTCGTCTTTTGAAACAGCCGAGGGGCTTCTCGGCGGCCTCCCGAATGCCGAACCCGGAAGTTTGGGTTTGGCGTCCGGGTTCAGGAGGACGCTGAGAAGCCCCCCAGCTGTTTCAAAAAGCAACAGCCGGGCGGCAGGGCTTCTCGGCGGTGGCGGGTTCATAAGATGGAAAAAGTTCGTAAGAAGAGGCAAAAAATTTCCGAACCCCAGGTTCGTATCTCGGGTTGTTCGTACGGCAAGGGGTTCGTATCATGAGGTACCACTGTACTCTGAAAAGGCAGAAATACACCTATTATCTAAGATGCTTTTATACCAAGGAATGCTGGTAGGTAACAAGCTGTGTTGCAGATGATGCTGAACTACAGCTTCTAGCAGGTATTGAACTATAGCTCTATCCTGTATCTCTAATTATAAGAGATACAGGATACAGCTATAGTTCAATAGGAGCCACAGGTTGCCCACTCCTGCCGAACAACTTATGGCCAATTAAGATGGCAAATTAACCAGCATAAACCCTCCCTGAATAACTTGGTCTTGGTAACAGCTAGAATACATAAAGGAAGGTCTGCTGAAGTCAAAACTCATGTGGTAGTAATTAAAAGTGTGGGTAGAAAGCTCTTAGGCAGAGACTTGGTGGCACTTTAAGGGTTAAACAATTGGTTTAACCCTTCCCACTATCTAACCACTTTCACTTTTTACCTTGAGTGCTTCCTTCCTTTCTAATGCATTGTCTACTCAGAACCAAGAACAGTACAGTTACTTTTACCATCATGAGCCAAGTGAGAAAACTAGGTTTTGAAAATGTTAGCATGAGATGAAATTTAAAATATGATTCTGAAACATTTTGAAATTCTAGAGCAGATTTTTCTCATTATCCAGAGATTTTTCAAGATGGAAAGAACACATTACCTTTATAATATCGGGGTTATTGGCTATCTTTAACAGTTTGCAAGACTTGCCTAAGCCAATACCATGAATGGATGGAAGGTAGTCACAACCAGAAAGAATACACATGTAGCGGAATTTCTCTTCTGTAAACACATCCCCAAGCTGTTTGCACATTCCGAAGCGAGCTTGATCAATTTCTAAGCCATTTCCAAATTTGTCAATTTTAAGAAACACCTTGAAATGAAAACAAAATCACGAATGAATATATATATTCAAGGAACATCCACAAGATATATCACCAGCATCAAAATGGTAGGTAGGATCAGGTGTTCTGGGTGGAGGCCCCGTTTCCTCCCAGGAGATTCCTAGAGATGTCCCACAGAGGCTTCTCCCTGGTTTTTTCGGCCCTGTTTCCTTCCAGGAAATTCCTAGAGAGGCCCCATGGAGGCTTCTCCCCTCCTTTTCCAGCCCTGTTTCCTCCCAGGAGATTCCTAGAGAGGCCCTACAGAGGCTTTTCCCCACCTTTTCCGGCCCTGTTTCCTCCCAGGAGATTCCTAGAGGCCCCACGGAGGCTTCTCCCTGCCTTTTCATGTTACAGTTTCGGAGGCTCCAGTTTGTAAGTGGAAAATGGTTCTTGAGAAGAGGCAAAAAAATCTTGAACACCCGGTCCTTATCTAGAAAAGTTTGTAAGTAGAAGTACCACTGTACTATGTATTCTATACTATACTACATAGTATACAATAATGTGGATGTCTCATACCACAGATGGCAGAAGGAGGGCTAAGAACAAAAATACACATCTCATGTGTATGGGTCACAGTTTTTACTAGAAAAACTATTTACATATTTTTGATGTAAGGAAACTTTAAGAAAATTGATGCAAGGCTGTGGAAGATTTTATAGTTGGAACAAATATAAAAATACAGTCCCATTGTACAATGTTATTTTAATTTTAAGCCTAACGAGAAATTAAGTACATGGCAATTAGCAGAACATTCTATTTTACATGCCTTTATCACAAATACGTCAAAGTTCAGGACAGAGATGATGTGTAAAGTAGTGGCAAAGTCCAGAGTTTTATTCTCACTTCTGCCACCCACTCCCTAAATGTTCTTAATAAATTATGCTTATACATAAGTCACCCACCTTATTGTAAAGATAACATCAACATTGAATATTTCAAAGGCACACACATATATATTTATATGCACAGGTGTTCATATGCAGGCACACACATGCACAAATTTTGATTTCTCTTTAGAAATAATAAGTTTTGGATCTAAGTATATGAAAGAAAATTTCTCCCTGATATGATCCATGCTCGTTTGTATAAATGGCTCCACTGCCAATTTCTAAACCATATTGCTAGTTCTTTTCAGGCTGGTTATTCAAATCTGCCTTAATTAATTGAAGATTAACATTTTGCTATATTTAACGCTGGCAAGGGAAGGTAATGCAAAGATAGGTGTGAAGATCCTGCACTGGACCAAACAGGATCAGAGAGTGATTTTCCATGTAAACTTCCTACCTTTTTGCATCCAAAAGCAAGGAGATCAGAATCCTCCGTAATTATAGCTTGGACCATGCCAGCTTTGTTTAGATAAGCTAATTGAGCATCAGCTTCATAAGGCGCAACAAGACAATCTATTCCTTTGGCTCGAGCAGCCTGCAAACAAACAAACAAAAATAATGCAACATTGGAAATGCTCAGCATACCACACATTAACCTAGAAAACTATAATAAATGAACAATTCACCTGCTAGATACAACTTGAATAGTGCGAATGGGATTCTGGAAAATTAGCATTTGAGTTTAGAACAGAGAATAGTAGTTCTCCAGGACTCTAATCGCAATATTCAAGTTGTATTCAAGTGGAACTTTCTATAATCTAATCTAATCTAATCTAATGAA
This sequence comes from Erythrolamprus reginae, assembly GCF_031021105.1. Classification (NCBI taxonomy): domain Eukaryota; kingdom Metazoa; phylum Chordata; class Lepidosauria; order Squamata; family Dipsadidae; genus Erythrolamprus; species Erythrolamprus reginae. The sequence continues at coordinate 339,818,025 of NC_091950.1, read as the reverse complement.
ATCTAGCTGATTTGCATCATTTTCTTGAATTACTCTCTATACAAGTAGTCTTCAATTTACAAGCACAATTGAGCCTGATATTTCTGTGGCTAAGTGAAACATGCTCCGTGCTAGGTGAGTTTTGCTCCATTTCCTGCTACAAAGTGAATCATTGTAGTTGTTAAGTTGGTGACCCAGTTATTAAGTGAATCTGGCTTTCCAATTGACTTTGCTTGTCAGAAGGCGCCAAATGGGGATCACGTGATCTTGGGACACTGCAAGCGTCATAAATGTTAGTTGCCAAGCATCTGAATTTTGATCATGTGACTGTGGGGAAGCTGCATTTGGTTGTAAGTGTGAAAAATAGTCATAAGTCACTTTTTTCAGTGCCGTTAATTTCAAATAGTTGTAAGCTGAAGACTATAATTTTCTAGTTCTAGAACCAGCTTGTACTATTTAGTTACAGAAATATTTTTTTCCCAAAGACTTGGTCCATAGAAACTTGCGGAGGGGACATACACTTCCTTACTGGTCTAACCCATATGGGACTGGGGGGGGGGGGGAGAAGTAAAGGAGAAATGAAAAGGCTGTTATCAATTGCCAGTCTTGTAAACCTAAATACACTTCCAGTTCTAAAAGAACCCAGTCATATGCCACTAAAGGTTACCATAAAATAAGCACAATTCATTGTTTTGCTCTAAGCTAAGTTATGCAAGCTTAATATTGATAGCAAAGGCAAATCACGGAATGTGAAATTCATAGTAGGGAACCTACTAGTATAAACACTTACTTTAATCACTTCACAAGCCATTGCGTGTGTAACATTAATGCTGCGAGCAAAGCATTCTCTTGCTTCTGATAATTTCCCTTCACGGAGCAGCTGTTTCCCTTTTAGGAGATTTGTTTGTCGTTTTCTTCAAAATAACATAACAAATACATTGTCTCACATTCATAACAATAAAATATTGTGCTATTCTCCCCGAAAATATCCTTACATTGTTGAGATTTACTGTATAAAAGCTTAAGAATAAGATATAAAAGATAACAATAATCAACAATATAAAGCCCAGTAATAATGTTCTTTGCTATTGTCATTAGCATATGGCATTGTTACATTAGCCAGACCATAATTCTATTTCAGAGTAAGAGTTTATGAGCTCTGTTGTTGGACAAAGTGCACCATGGAAGGGCTTTGTACCAGAAAGAAAGATGAGTGGCTTCTCCTGCAGCAGCATCCACAGCCCCTTATGGAGTCGCCTCGTAAATAAACGCCACAATTGGGAAGGTTCGGAGTGGGCAGGAATTGGACTACCTGAATGGAGCACCAACTTGTCCCCCCCAACAATGTGGTACTTGTTTATCTACTCACACAGAAGAGGCTTTCGAACTGTTTGGTAAACAGAAACTGAGGTGAGTGATGGGAGCTCAGCCTGACATGAAGTTCTAAGATTTGAACTGTTGGAGCAGAGACCCTCTCTAGTGTCATTAAAGCCACTGAGTCACCACAGTTCTTGTTCATTGCTATTACTTAATAATAGTAGGGAGATACCTACATATTTCCCAACTCATAGAGAATATCTTGGGTATTTTCTCTCTCTCTGTAATCCCCAATCAGATCCAGTTCATTTTGATCTCAATCTTTCTTTTGCTGATTTGCCCCTTCTTACTGAATTTGATCCAGCTTTGTTTTTGAAGTATTATTCTGCTAGGAAACAGAATCTAAATTTCTTTCCAATATTCTGTTGCATTGGAAATATTTAAAAAAGGAACACCCCCAGCTTCTTAGTACAGTATACTCAAACATAACTTACTCCCTTCTTGTTTTTTCAACTTCCTTTTTTGAAGGCAGAGTGCATCCATCAAATACCAGAATTGGTTTAACTCCAAATGATAAAAGCATATCAACAAGTTTCATGCAATAAACAACATATCTGTGAAAAGAAACACCAGCCTCATAAATTTGTCATGACATCTTGAAACATAACATATCGTTTGCATAACAAGGCCAACTTCTGCTTGCAACAACAGAACTGCCATTAGATTAGGGTAGCAACATGATCAGCCACGGTTGCAGTTTATATCAATGTAGCTAAATCTATATTTTGTGCCTAGTCAACTACTTAGCTTACAGAAGTAAATGAAGAATGACATCTGACTTAATTAACTGTAGTAAACACATCATACAAGAGAAAAATATTTCATTTTGTATATTAAATTAAGAAAAGAATATGGATTAAAAAGGATTATCTTCTTTTCCAAATATTTTTTTACTTTGGACTGCAATCCTATGCAACAACTATTCATAACTATTTACTATTATTATTTTTAAATGGTTTTTAAGAAATCCTTTGTTTAAATTTTTCACAAGCAATTAATATGAAAAGAAATTAAGTTATTTCTCTGAGTTCATACATTTAGCAACATACTTAATATGCTCCTCTTTCTCATCTTTCTTATTGATGGAATACATTGATGGGCAGCTTTTATGCAAATTTGAAAATGAGACTTTCCTGTACAGTGAACTCTATTTCAAATTTAGGATTAAAATTCACAGCCTATCAGCTTCAGAAGCAGCCATCAAATCCATTCAAATGCTTAAAAGGGTTATATGATTGTGCCCCTTCAACCCATATGCACCTGCCATTTCTAATTGAAGCACTGTTTGTGCCCAAAATTTGGTCATAAAATGATAGGGTTTTTTTTTTGCTACCACAATTTTTGGCATGAAAACGCATAAATAAGCATGAAAACTTAAAGTGGTGCAAAAAATGATTAATTTCTACCTAGCTGATAAGAATAGTTAAAAGCATATCACTGAACTTTGGCAGCAAAACCAACAAAGTTGGAAACATGAATTTTCATGTGAAATGCTAAAATGCAGAAATATCCTGCTTTAAGTACCCCCAAATCTTTGAAAATCGGTGATGTCACAAAAAACCCTTCTGCAGCCTTCCAGTTGACCTAGAAGCCTGTTAAAGCCCGAAGGCTAAAAATGGTTAAAGGCACACCCACCACATCAGTAACTACTGTATTTTACACACTCTATCAGTCAAATAGTTTTGCACATACTGGTCAGTGGCTTCTCCTTTTGCAAGCTTTTCTGCACATGCATAGGCTCCTTTGTGCAGCCAGCAATAAGTGTCTACAGCAACTACTTGTCCTTTGTACTTCTTTACATGAGTAGGTTCAGCTGCCTCTTTGATAAACTGGAGCAACCCTTGGATTCCCATTGTATCGTATCAGTTGAATTCTGCAAGCAAAATAAAGAAACACAAAGACAACTGATTCATAATTGTTCCTGAGCTAGGCCAGGAAACTTTACAACACACATTGATAAGATTTCAAAAGTGGCAATAGACCTCGAGTTGTCAATAAAATAATATTTATAATATTAGTAACTGGTAACTAGTATGTTGTAGCATGCAACAACAAAACTTGAATTCAAATTCATTTGTATTGAGAATTTGTTTTGGTGCATGAGGATTTTTCTGACATTAGAATAAACTTTCAGGAATAGATTATCGGTGCAAGAAATATTCTCATCTCTAGTTCCTACCTTTCTCTCTTTTCATGCTCTCCAAAAATCCATAAAATCCTTTGATCTAATATAGTATGGAGGGGGAAAAATCAGCAGTAACACAACATCTAAGGAAAAAGTGACAGCTATTCACTTTATTTGGAAAGTTACTGAATTCAATTTTTATTTCAAAGGTTGCTTTTCCCTTGCTTCCCATTCTTATTCCATTAATGCCTAGTCCTAGAATAATCCTATGCAAGTTTAAACGAAATCTTTAAAACAATAGAAATGGCCAGTACTTTCATAGGAAGGTGAAGGGGAGGGAAAAATGTTTAACAGAAAAATAAATTATTTCCTTTAAAACAGCAGATCTCTGCAAGTCAAGTTTTAAGCAGGACTGCAAATTCCGAACCAGCAATCCACACGTTAAGTGGCACTGAAAACAAAGGGTTTAATATAAGACTTTACAATACTACCCAAAAAAAATTGCAAAGTTTTTTTCTTTTCTTTTTGTTCCTCCGTCCATTCTTACTCGCGCCAACTAATTTAAAAGGATAACCCGCGCTTAATCACTTGGCACGCAATCGGGGGAAAAGACAAAGCCGCAACGTGTTTGTGTTTTAATTAAATTTACTTAAACTTAATTGTGTTTTAAAGGTCGAAAATACCATCGGGAGACGATCTCACTTTCCCTTTATGGTAGGGACGCTATCTCGTCCAGCTTCTGAAGCTGGGAAACCCCAAAGCTCGGGAATGAAAAATATAGTCCCCCGCTCCGCCCTGCGCCCCGGTACCTGATGCAGGAGCGCAACTGCTTGGATCGGGGCAGCACCGAACCGTCACCCGGCGACCGACACTTTTCGGCCATTCGGCAAAAACCAACGCAGCGCGCGACGATTTCGACCCGCGCGCGCTTTACAGAAGCCCCACCTCGACCCCGCCCTCCTCGCGAGAGCGAGGGAAAATCGTGGGACCCGATGGAGACCACAACGCCCAGCATGCCGCGCGGTCAAAGGAGTTCTTAAAGAGGAGCCTCGCCTTGGTGCTCGCCGCTCGGCATCTTGGGCGTTGTAGTACAAGCGTTTTTCTTTGCGCGAGGCTAGATTTTGCCGGGGCGACTGTTTGTTGCTACTGGAATGGTTGTTTTCTTTTGTGGTATACGCGTTGGGATAGAACAATAAATGAATAAATTAAATGCAGTCGTCACGTTAATAGAGTCCTTGAGTTGGGCGGCATGTAAATTAGATTAATAAATAAATAAAATAGGTTGGAATGGCTGCAGTCTAGTTTAGTTCATGGCTTATCATGTGTGAACGTTGGCAGTTGGACTGATTCAGCAAAGAAACATTAATTTAGCAAGTTGTGCAAAAGATGTGGTGGATCTATGGATAGATTATATTGATCTGATCGTTATTTTATCAATATTGTCATTTTGTGACAATCTTTAGTATCACTGTGCCATCTAGAGTCTGGTTTGATGGGGCAGTACAATAGAGGAATCTCATAAATAAGCACCCTTCTAGTATGTATGTATGTATGTATGTATGTATGTATGTATGTATGTATGTATGTATGTATGTATGTATGTATGTATTTAACCTGGGTGGCTAACAAAATATTAAAAAACCATTAAAAAACAATTTAAAAAAACCCCTTAATAAAGCATCCGCACTTATTGTGGCTGTATCTAAAAGGTGTATCATTTGCCCAACGAATGTATTAAATTTGTTTGTTTGTTTGTTTATTTATTTATTTAGCCAGTCAAGTACGTATTGATAGTATACATAGATATAACACTGTTTATATACATCAGATGACTAAATAAAAGGGAAACAGTAGGACAGTGGATGGTAGGCATGCTGGTGCACATGCACACCCCTTACTGATCTCTTAGGAAGCGAGTGAGGTCAACAGTGGACAGTCTTAAAGGTAAAGTTTTGGGGGTTTAGTGACGAAATTACAGAATCAGGTAGTGAGTACCAGGCATTAACTACTCGGTTGCTGAAGTTGTATTTTCTACAGTCTTGGCAAGCTCCAGGATCCAGAAAATCTGGGTGCCTAAATTGGTTAATTGGATAAAGTCCATTGATTCCTGGTTGATTCCCAATAAATGCATAGATCAGTGCTTGTTGTGCTGATGTATTTGCAGAAACAACCCAATAATTCTTTAAAGGAAAACCCAATACAGTAATATCTTTAATTCTGTCCATCCAATTTAGCATTTCTCTACCCTTTCTATCTTCCTCAACCTTATCCAGCAACTAGTGAAGTATATGTCAAAGAATGTGAATTTCTTTACACTATTGCTTCAGTGGAAGTCTTTAATTAGTCTAAAATCTATTTACCGTATATTGTTGGGTGGGTTTTGGGTTTTTTTGAAGTTTATGGTACTCTTTATAACAATATCCAAATTCCTTTTCATCTTTCTTTTGAGTTTTTTAAATGTTAATCTCTGCACATTTTCCCAGTATCTTTTATTGCATATGCACGAGGAATTCATACTAATCACTAACATAATTTCCAGGCCTAGAACTCTTTTTTAAAAAAACATTAAATTTGGGCTATGTATGTACACAAGTTTAAACATGAATTGCATGGATTTCCAAAAAGAATTTTGTACCTGGAAAAACTGCAGGATGAAGAAATAAAAGAATTAGAGAGCAAGAGTGCGATACACTCTTGCTCTCTAATTCTTTTATTTCTTCATAAGAAGTTTTAATGAATTTATTAGGTTTGGAAAAAACAAAATGAGTAAAAAATGACACCATGCTGCTACTTATTCCTGGTGTAATAAAAATAAAGGTTTTTTCCCCTCACATATAATGAGGGTCATATAGGGCCATATAATAAAACTGAAGGGTGCATTATTCACAGAGAAAAAAGTAGTTGTAACTCAGACCCAATTAATGTCTTTCATTTAGTTACTTATTAAGTTTAAATTCTGCCTTATCGTAGAACTATTTCAGTTACAAGGGGAAAAAATCTTTTAAAAATGCTTTGTTGCCTTTCCAAACACTTTCCCCCAAATTTAAGGCACCACAACATAAGTTACCATATTAATAAATAAAAAGGTTGATATGTTCTAGATAGAATGCTTGTGTGCATTTACTCTGAACCTAAGTATTTTTCTCCTTGCAAATGAGTCATACAGTCATTCTGAAACTAATTTCCATTTTGGCCCCAAAATAATATTACACGTTGTGCAGCCTGTTAATTTAAATTTACTGTCTACTCAATAAACTTTTCAGCTACAAATTAGGCTTAAAGGTGGAAGACTTTTTAAAGAGTTTAATGCTTTGTAGAGTATATTTAATTGAACAGACAGATCTGGTGAGGAATCATTTTTCTTTCTTATTACTATTTGCCTGTGAGCAATTTGTACATTACTGTCATTTCTTGCAAAATGATTTCTTTTTTTGGAAGTGTCAAGTAGCACACCCATCCTAGGGACAAAAATATATTCACGGTTATCTATCACTGAGATAAAACAAGCAATGAGTCAAACAGCAATTGGAAAGTAGGCAAATATGATAGTTCTGTGCTATTAAGAACCTCACTTACAGATTTTCAATCAAATTGCTGCCTACAAAATTAACACGCATGGTGTTGCTGCAGTGTCATTGTGCCACTCCTGAATTTTTGCAGCCTGGATCTGCTCACTGATTCCTTGATTCCATGCTTGGATTAAAACAAAACAAAACGTGTTTCTGCTTTCAGGAAACTCACAAGTCTGTGAATCTCCTAAGAAGGTATCTGGAAACAGTTCTATCCCATATAGCTGAACTGATTTAGTTGTTGTAATCTAGTCTTTCACAAAACATAGCAATATTGCCAAATGTTTTAATAGGATTCTTCCACACAGGCTTATCAGATGATAATGACACAATCCACAAAGCCCGTAAGACAATCTGACCATTTCTAAATGCAGGTAGTCCTCAATTTACAACCATAACTGAGGCCCAAATTTCTGTTGCTAAGAACTTCTTCTGCTGAGATATTTGTTGAGTTTTGCACTATTTTATGACTTTTCTTGCCACATCAGTTAAGTGAATAACTGCAATTATTACATTAGCAACATGGTTGAAAAGTAAATCTGGCTTCCCTATTGACTTTGAACCAATCTATTGTTTAGACCAGTGTTTCCCAATCTTTTTTGAGCCGCAGCACACTATTCACATTTACAAAATCCTGGGGAACATTGAGCGGGAGGGGGTGGGCTAAAAAAAGTTTGTAAAAGAAATTTGTCTCTTCCTCCCTTTCGCTCTATTTCTCTCTCTCTCCCTCTTTCTCTCTCTTCCTTCCTTCCTCTTTCTTTCCCTCTCTCTCCATCCCTCTTTGTTTCTCCCTTACTTCCTCTTTTTTGCTCTTTCTCTCCCTCCTTCCCTCCATGTTTTTACCTCACCCTCCTTCCCTCTTTCTCTCTCTCTTGCTTTCTCTCTCTTGCTGCCTTTCTCTCTCTCTCTTGCTTTCTCTCTCTCTGTGTTGCTGTCTTTCTCTTTCTCTCTCCCCCTCTCTCCCTCTCTCTTTCTCCCTCTCCCTCTCTTGCTATCTCTCTCTCTCTTGCTATCTCCTTCTCTCTCTTGCTATTTCTCTCTTTCTCGTACACCACGCCACAGCAGTAGCATTGGGCAGTAGCCGTGGGGCAGCGGCAGGGTGGTCAGCTTTGAGGTGGAGCTCCGGAATGGAGGCACCAACGGTGGCGGCTGGACGTGTTGCTAGACGCCATACATGCTGGCGTTGCGCTGGGCATGGGTGTGGGGCTGGAGCCTCCGTCCTGGCCCAGCCAGCAGGCAAGTGCCAGCCACGCAATGCCAGCATGTACGGCGTACAGCAACATGTCCAGCCGCCACCATCGGTGCCTCTGTCCTGGAGTTCTGGCTCGCAGCCGACCACCCTGCCACCACCCAGCAGCTACTGCCCAGTGCCGCTGCTGCCTCTGCCCTCCTGCTGCCGCCGCCCTCCCGCCAGGCCCCAAAGCTCACCTGCTGCTGCCGCCAGGGAAGCTCCAGCCGGGCGGGGCGCTGCAGCTGCCGGAAAACTTGGAAGGCGCAAAGAAGGAAGCTCAGCTTCTGGTCTCACAACTTTTTGCTCTTCGCACTCTCAGCAAAAAGTTCGAGACCAGAAGCTGAGCTTCCTTCTTCGCGGCATATCTGACCATGTCTCGCGGCACACTAGTGTGCCGCGGCACACTGGTTGGGAAACACTGGTTTAGACTGTATAAATACCAATGACTGCATCTCAAATGATCCCTCAGTTAAACTACTGAAGTTTGCTGATGTTACAACAGTGATTGGTCTCATTCGAGACAATGATGGAATCGCATAGAGATGGGAGGTTGAACAACTAGCTTGCAACCAGAGTAACCTGGAACTGAACACATTCAAAACCGTAGAAATGGTGGCAGATTTTAGGAGAAACCCTCCCATTCTACCACCTCTTACAATACTAGACAAGAGACCTTCAAATTTCTAAGTTCGACCACATCTCAAGATCTAAAATGGTCATCTAACATCAAAAACATCATCAAAAAAGCACAACAAAGAATGTTCTTTCTGTGCCAACTCAGGAAGCTCAAACTGCCCAAGGAGCTGCTGATACAGTTCTACAGAGGAATTATTGAGTCTGCCATCTGCACCTCTATAATTATCTGGTTTGGTTCTGCAACGCAACAAGACGGACACAGACTTCAGAGGATAATCAGAACTGCAGAAAAAACAATTGCTGCCAATCTGCCTTCCATTGAGGACCTGTATACTGCACGCGTCAAAAAGAGGGTTGCAAAAATATTTACCGACCCCTTGCATCCTGGATACAAATAGTTTCAACTCCTACCCTCAAAACACTACAGAACCCTGCACACTAAGATAACTAGATACAAGTATAGTTTTTTTCCTGAATGCCATTACTCTGCTAAACAAATAATTTCCCTCACCACTATCAAATTATTCATTAAGGCTGCATTACTATTACTATTAGTCTTCTCATCGTTCTCGTCACCCATCTCCTCCCACTTATGTAACTTGTTGCTTGTATACCTATGGTTTATATTGATATTGAATGTTTCCTGATTATTCGTACCCCATGACAATCGTTAAGTGTTGTGCCTCATAATTCTTGACAAATGTATCTTTTCTTTTATGTAAACTGAGAGCATGTGCACCAATGACAAATTCCTTGTGTGTCCAATCACACTTGGCCAATAAATAATTTTATTTTATTTTATTCTTTGCTTCACAGAAGGTCACAAGAGGATCAGTTGACCCCAGGATAAATATGTTGCCAAGCATTTGAATTTTGATCATGTGACCATGGGGATACTGCAATGATTGAATTGTGAAAAATGATCATGTAATTTTTTTCTGGTACTGTTGTAACTTAGTACGGTCACTAAGTGAAGTGTTGTAAATCGAAGACTACCTATAATGCTGGTTCCTCAGAGCCAAAATTTAAAACATGCATACCTACTGCTAATGGCCTTCAAATATAATCCATAGATATCCCATGAGGAAGACCATACGTATTTGTTAAGCATAAGCCGCCCCGAGTCCACAGAGAGGGGCGGCATATAAGTCCAATTAATTAAATAATAAAAATAAATAAATAAATAAAATAAACAAATAAAAACATTAATAAAAATAATGAAAATGGTGAAGTACCCTACATTTTTGCAAACCATAATTATACTGATAAGAGTGGTTTAGATTTGGAGTAGACTAAATTGTTCATATAAGTGAGGGATCTTCAGGCCAAATTATGATTAATGTGTGCAATCTTTTTGTAGCACAATTGCATTGCTATCCAAAATAAAATTCAGTAAAACCAACTTGCTTTCCTTTTTTTCATACTTTTGGATCTTTCTTTTTGTTATCAGGCCTTTGTTTGTGGGAAGCCAGTTGGGAAGACCCCAAGAAAGTGCAATTGTCCATCCTGAAAATGAGCTGACCGAGGCCATTTTGATGTTTCAGTAGAGCTGAGGGATAGGGAGGGGGAAATGGCTGGGATTTTGTAGCTAAAACAAAATAACTTTCTCCTGGGAACCAAGGACATTCCCACAGGCGGCTAAAGAGGGGAGGACTTAAGTTACTAGGCAACTGGATGGCACTTTGATTGGACCATGTGACTGATTGTTTGGGGAAGCATTTTTTAAAACTTTTAATTAGGTAAAAATTGCAGGAACATTCAGAGTCGCTTTTCACCAGCCTGTGCCAATATGACATATCCAATAAAACTATTATTTGAGGAACTGACCTGCCTTGGAGTTCTGTTTGCTATGGATGTATTATTTGGAACCCTGACAGCAGCTTCATAAATACATGCCTGTTGCCAAGTACCCAAAATTTTATGACATCACCATGGGGATGTTGCAATGGGCATAAATATTAAAACCATCAGTCACTTTTCAATGCCATTGTAACTTCAAACAGTCACTAAATGAATGGTTGTAAGTCTACTTGTATTTGAAAGATTTCCCCAGGTCACCTGAATAGGAATGCAGGATATGTTACTGTTCCCATCTATTAGGGAAGTACAACTGATGGGATCCTTTGGAATATCACTCCTTTGGAAATAAGGTTGGCTACTCTCCTAGACATCCTTGAAAAGATGGTTTTATCAGTAGGCCTAGAGACTCTAGGTTGATTCAAAGCCAATCAAGCATCACTGCCATGGGGTGAGTTTTGGAGTTTTTATAGTGTTGATTTTTAATGTTGTATACCACCTGGAGTCACTGTGTGGGAGTTGAGTATACAAACAAACAAACAAACAAACAAACAAACAAACTGTTGTGGTTGGCTCACAGCCAGCTCCTCTGGTAACAGATTTTGAACCGGATGAGCTGGGCCTGTTGGAGCATCAGAAGTCCGTGTGGCTCTCGGAGGGTTCAGATAGTGAGGGGGAAGGAGAGATGGAAACTGAAGGTGCTAGAGAGGTAGAGGTGGAGGTTCCTGCAGTGCCTGCAGTGCCTGCAGTGCCTGTGGAACCCCCAGTTAGAGCCTCATCTGGGTCAGATGAGGAGAGGGTGATTAATGACCCCATTCTCAATGTCCAGGTGTGAAGGATGATGGGACGACAGGAGCAGCTGCACAGACGCAGAGGAAGATCTTAAAGCACAGCTGGCAGTAATTAGGGAATGCTACAGCAGGCTTAAAAGGGGAGGTTTTGTGGGAGGTTCTTCGCAAGAGTTATCGTTCATGGTTAACAGAGAACAAGAAACAGACTTGGAGTTTCATCTCTAAACCAACATCTTGCATCTTTGGAAAATAACCCAGTTTTTGGACACTTGTGTTTCGAAAGACTGTAGCTCTTGAACAAACGAGTGAGTAGCTTTGCTGCAGCCCTGTTTTGGATGCATTCTTTACAAACCTTGGGGAGTTTGAGACATTCGTTATCGGCTTGGCAGTTAACCCAACTTTTTGGTCATAAACAGACATTCTTCTGCTGTCATTGCGGCTCTCAGCCAATTTGTAAAGCAATATATTTTGTGTTTCGGAAGCCTCCAGTCTGTGTGTGTGCTTTGTATTTCCTTGCTGCTCAACCAGCCCTGTCAGGCCGACAACAAATAAATAAATAGAATCATTCACTTTATGCTATTGACATAAGCGGGTGAATTTAAATGGGCACAGGTTCGTGTACCTACTTGCTCGATACAAGATTCAATTAACAGCATGTGTATATGTTTGGTTGCCAGTCTTTTTTATTTTCATCTTTGTGCATTGCAACACTTCTTACTGTTTCACAATTTTCGGGATTGTACTGGGAGCAGTGGGGAGGAAGGAACGGGAATTAGTGGCACCGAATTGACTTTTACACCTTTTCGAGGGTGTGTTATACGTGATACCTGTAAAAAGAAAGAAGCAATACTTGTTTATATCAGATTGAATGTCAGCTAACTTGTTGCTCAGGGTAAACATACAATACTGTTCTCTTTGTATAAGTTATTAAATTTCAAAGTTAATTGAAGCAAACGCAAGCTTTTATTTAACTAGGAAATCTGTTTGTTAATCTAAATTGATATAAAGTAGTACTGCGGCTTCAGCTTTCCAAATATGTACTGATCCCAGAATTAACAGAATAACAGACTTGGAAAGGACCATTGGAGGTCCTCTTCCAACCCATGGTTCAAGCTAGAAATCATACCATTTCAGATGAATGCTTGTCCAATCTCTTCTTAAAAACCTCCAAAGGTTGGAGCACCTACAACTTCTGGAATCAAGTCATTCTACTGACTAATTGTTCTGTCAGGAAAGTTCTCCTTAGTTCTAGGTTGCTTCTCCTTAGATTAGTTTTCTATCCATTGTGTCTTGTCCTACTTTAGAGTGTTTTGGAGCTTAGGTTGACCATGTCTTCTTTGTGACAGCACCTTATATATTGGAGCACTGCTATCATGTCACCCCAAGTCCTTCTTTTCATTAAACTATTCTCAGTCTGTCTAGTTTGACCCAACAAAAGCAACATTGCTTAACATTTGTTGTAAGACTCCATTCTCAATAATTAATAATTTTCCTACTTATAGCCTTCTCTGAATTTTTGAATTATTGCACACATCCATTTGAAAATGACATTCAAAAGTTCAGTTGAAGAATTTCATAGTTCTTGTATGTCATATCTAGACAGAAATGAATACAATTGAGTCCTAATGGTTTGCGTATCTTTTCTCAACATCTTATATGTGTATAAGACCAACTCTTTTAATATTTTAAGGCCAACAGGATAGTGCCATAACACTCAAGCCCCATTTTGAGAGACTGATTGTTTGGTAAGATCAAAATCACAGTATCATGTTTTTGATGTCTAACCTGGCCCCATGTTTAATGATAGTGAAAAATCCTAAAAATGCTAAGGGCGTCAAAAGATTTGCACTTTCCCTATTTTCCAATGTAGGTCAGCTACTTGGGCTGCTAAACTGTTTCTGAAGCTTAATTATGATAATCCATCATCTTGCATTTATTTTGTCCCAGAATGAAAGGTTTTGGTGTTGTGTGCAGATACTTCATATAGTGGAATTCTTTTTGGTTTATTTATTGATTGCTATGAGGATATATCATATTTCAAAGAAATATAACTGAAATTGAATTTTTGTTCAATTTCAATTCCAAGCAAAATCTGACAATTAACACCCCCCCGATAGATTTAAAAAAAACCAAGTGAAATATAATAGCCTTCATATCTGCAAGCAGTTTATCTACTTTCAGTAGACAAGATTATATGTTTAGGTTGGGTTGAACTGTGGAGTCCTTGGTGTATTTTGAGCAAAGCTGGGTAGCTGACATTGATATACTTAACATATATAGAAGAAGAAATAGTTAACTCACAGAATTTTGAATAACTCTACTTCTCTTGACCATATTTTCAAAAGAACCATCTTGATCAGAAGGAGCTATTTTCAGCTTTGGAGGTGTTACAACCTTTTTCAAGCAATTCAGAAAAATCAAGAATTATGTGAAAAGCCGCAATAGTTTATGAAGGAACATGGACAAGGAGAAAGAATATTTTAACTGGTGTCTTGAAATCATCTTTATAAGAGGCTTTTCGGTGTTCACCACATTCACACTTAACATCAGTAGTGTGCCTGTTTCGAATATGACTGGGAAAATATTTATATTGGAATTGACATCCAGGTTATCTTCAGAAAAGTTCGTAGTTTTAGAATTTACATACACAATTAGAGTAGTTGTTTTTTTTTACAAACCAAACATTCATATTATCAACCATTCTTATCCAGACGCAAAGTGTTTACTTTAACTTACAAGTTTTTCTTGCAATTTTCTTTTTTGCTTTTTGAATGACCTATCACATTTATATAATTTTTAAAAATCAGTTCTATATGGACCTCAACTCTCTACCCATCGCTTGCTCAAAAATATAAAATGCCCATGTGTCTGTCATAAACATGGATCTTTGGGGAAGGGTAGAGGAAGTCAACTCACTCAACTCAACTCAAGACAAATGAAACTTCAGGTCATAAATTATACATTTACCTATCATCCAGTAAAGTTGAATTCCCTGTATTCTTATATCATGGATGTTCAAGATGCTATAAATAGTGCAGGGTTGGGATTGGTTGGTTTTTTTTGCCTTCCTTTTCTATAAAACCATCAATTATACTGTCATTAGTGGAAAGGATATATAATTGCTTACTCTGTTTTGATGTTTTTTACAGCATTTACCATATTTGTAACTTAATCCCGTGCTCCCTTTCTTTTTAAGGAGCAAATTTAATTCATGCTATTTGAAATCACCCAGATCTGACATGGCCTCATTCCCCGCAAAGGTATGCTGAGTTAGTCACTGACAAAGTATAGAGTAGTTCTAACTACCAGGAAATTCAGGTGCTAAGTTTATAGTCTTAACTGGGACTTCAGAAAACTACGTCCATAAAAGTTAAGTCAGAAAACTACGTACATAAAAGGTTTGTCCATAAACTCTGCAGGAGTTTAGCTTGACTGCAAGAAGATTTTATCTTTTATGGCTTTCTGCTAGTGAACCTATGCTTTTATGGGGTTATATTGCACCAAAATTGAATGCAGTATTCCAAGTGTGGCCTTACCAAGGCATTGTAAAGTGGTATTAACACTTCACGTGATCTTTATTCTATCCCTCTGTTAATGCAGCCTAACATGATTCTCTTTATGTGAGAAAATCCTATTTAAGCAATAGCTTACTCAAAAGCCAAAAAAAAAGAAAAGAAAGCATGACATGACATTTCTTCAGTTAATAACCTTGAAATGGAAAATAGAAAACTGTAGTGTCTTAAGTCAGGGGTCACCAACCTTGTGGACCTCAGGAACCACTAAATTCATAATTTATATTCCATGGACCATTAATATGATCTGCCTAATGACTGGCTAGGTGGGTGTGGTTTGGTAGTCAGGTGACTGGGTGGGCGTGGCCAACTCAATGACACTCACATTAAAGGGTACTTCGCCAGCCTCTACTCATCCCTCCCACCCACTCCTCTCCTGATGGCCTGGACTCCTTGGGACCCCAAAAGAAAGCAGTTGTTGGAGCTAAGCAATGACCACGAGAAAGAGTTGGCAAAACAGCTGGCTCAGTTCAAATTGGATCTGACCAAGAAGGAGGCATAGCAGAAGCATCTCACTGAAGACTGTGTGCATAGGCTTTCCAAGCAGAGGGACAACCTGTGGGAATGCATGGCTAGGTGCAGAGTGATGCCGGGGGTGGGTGGGTTGGGGGTGGGTGTGATAGTGGGGAATGTGCTTTTTTGCCACAGGGAATAGGAGTTTTTTGCACCAAACAATAGCATATAGTACAGAGGAGATATGAAGTGTAGGCAACAAACCCTTAAGAGACATCGTGGAAAAATATTCAGTGGGGATGAAAAGAAAGGAGAGAGAAGGAGGTAATGAGACAAACATAAGTCTCCCGAAAGCTAATATGAGAAAATATGACAAAACGTATGTAGCGCTTGGCTTCACTGTGACTATAGTGAAAGACGAAGAAAGACCGGTATGTTTACTGTGTCTAAAAATGTTGGCAGTGGTCAGAATAAAGCCAAATAAATTAAAGCGTCTCTTAAACACATTACAAACCAGTCACGCTGATAAGCTGCTTGAGTTTTTTCAATTAAAATGTGATGAATATTGCAAACAATTGTCCTACCAGAGAGTTGGGTGGTTGTGCAAAATATTTACTTTTTCCTGGGGACGGGGGCATAACAAAAAATAATTGAGAAGCACTGGCTTAAACTAAGATGTAAAATTGGTTTTGTTTCAAAGAAATCTGCCTTTCACATCTTAGTATTTCACAAGTCTCCTCAAAATTCAGTGGAACTTCTGGTTATCTGTGTATATTCTGCTTAGTGAAATTTACTTCTGAGAAAAGATAAGTATTCATGGTTATGCTGCAAATTTAATTCAGATGATTTGTATTATGGCAGTTACATTTACAGAATAGATATTTATTGTTCATCTAAAATCTAATATTAAAAAATCTAAAACCCCCAATTTAAGAGATCAGTCATACATACAGTCATACCATACATAAATTTTATAAGCCATGGGGAAGGGAATATTTCAGTTCCCCCATGCCTGACGACAGAGGTGGGTTTTTAAGAGCTTACGAAAGGCAAGGAGGGTGGGGGCAACTCTGATATCTGGGGGGAGTTGGTTCCACAGGGTCGGGGCCGCCACAGAGAAGGCTCTTCCCCTGGGTCTCTCCAAACGACATTGTTTAGTCGACGGGACCCGGAGAAGGCCAACGCTGTGGGACCTAACTGGTCACTGGGATTCGTGCGGCAGAAGGCGGTCCCGGATTCTATATTCTATATTATTCATTCTATATTAGGAAGGAAAAATATTAGGCAAAAACTATTAGTATTTCAAGAAAACGTTATCAAGTATTACAAGTACTTTATAAATAAATACTGGAAAATTCACAGAGAATAACTTTCATAATAACTTAATTTTAATGTTCTTGTCTTTATGAAGCTTCCATTTTAGCAGATTACTTTGAACTCACCCTATATATTGGTATAGCTCCAAATACAATACCAGCGTCTTTGTTTACGGATTTGAAACTTTCCAAAGGGGTTTTATTGACCTGTAATATTAAAATAATATAATTTCAGTTCCAAAAATATTTGTTTCTCAGTTGTATTGTATTTAATATATTAATTTTGTATGTCTAAAATCTGCTTTCAGTTGAATTCAGTGCGTTTCATTGAAGCACAGCTTCTTTAGCAAAAATAATGATGGCTAGATGTAATTCTGACTTGTAAACTAGACAGGAAAGTAAAAGAATCTCCAGAAGATGGCAAGGCATATAATTTCTGTACTGTTCCCTAAAAAACCCTCTAGTCAGTGTAGTCTATAAAGTCACCAAAAGCTGAGTGCAATCCAAGGAATTTCACAACAGCTATATTATTCTTTGTTTCATTATTTCAACATACGTTTGCTTGAACAAATAAAGGAATGTTAGTGCTACTTTCATTATACAATGTAAGGCATACATTTTTCTTAAATTTGTTTATTTATTATTTATTTATTAGACTTCTATGCCGCCCTTCTCGAAGCGACTCAGGGTGCTTCGGAAGTATGAAATTTAAGCATTGCATACTAAATTTGACTTCGACTCCCAAGCATTTCTCAATGAGGAGTTGATTATAGATTTGAAAGCTGCTGAGGTTGAGACACACTGCAGTGAGGCAAAATAAAGTTTCAACAGTTAGCACCTTGGGAGAAGCCAGGGACTTGAAAAACTTAAAATCCAGATCAACTTCATGTCGGCTAGGCTTTTTCAAGTTTAAAGATGACTTGGTCATATTCTTCCATCTATTAAAAAGATATAATTGAGAAGCAATATGTTGTTACTTGCAAAACAAAGAAAGCATTCAGTTTCATAATTATGTCTATGATCAATACTATTAATCTCAATTCTGATATGGTCATCAGAGAAAAAAATAGAGCTGCTCTGCTAGTTTAATGCTGAAATTTGCTTAGGCAAAAGCCCAGAAGAAAGACATTGAAGAATAATATTTATTGAACACAATGGTTACTTATTCTGATTATGTAAGATTGCTTTAAATCAGAAATACACTCAGGCAATGTGGCACTGAGTATACTTCTTTAAGAAATAACATTTATTTACTGCTCGCATCCAGTGAACTCTAGGTGGCAAATAAAACTAAACAAAAAAGTTAAAACTATTAAATTGGACAGATGGTCTTGTAGACTAAAATGATCTAATAAACAACAAATACAATAAATCAAAGCAAGAGCATTACAGCAATCATGAAACAGGCCTGGAATCCAGGCCATGTTTTCAAAGATTTCCGGAACCCTAGTAGAGAGGATCCCTTCCTTATATGGGATGTGTGTGGGATACTGTTCCAGAGGATGGGAACAGCAACAGAAGGCATGTTTCCATGGTCCCACAAAGTGATAGTGTTTAATGAACCTGAAACACAGTCACTGTTCTGAAATGTATTAGATGGGCAGAAACTATTGCAAATAATTTTATTGATAGGGAAACAGTACTTCAAGAATGACTAGATTAGAATAGGAAGAAACTGATGGCAAATACATTTTCAGCATTAGCTAATTGCTGCCTGACATCACAGTAAGAAAAAATGATGTTTCCCACTATGTGGCTCCTAACAAAAAACCCCAAGAAAAACCAAGCTAAAAAGGAGAGGCAATTAGTGATTACCACAGATGTAAGTAGAAGTTTCAGGCAATTGAGACAAAATAATTCCTGATTTATTTTAGAGGAACGGATCAAGGATGAGGACATTTCTGGGAAAAATTAAGGAGCCTATTAACAGCATTAATATAAGAGGATCATCAAAAATTTAACAGAAACTCAATCAGCTGACATTATGTGCCACTCCTTATACAAATATGTTTGTGTCAAATACAGTACATTTTGTGCAGAATCGACTGGTATTAAATTTCTCCTGTTTATAATTTTCAGTTAGGTGAAATGGTACATCATAGAACTAAATTAAATCAAGCACCTTTTATTCCTGTTGGATTCAAATTTTGTGGTCAGCATTGGTCACACGATTGTCATGGCCCAATGAATGAATGACAAGATGGAACTGAAACCAAAATTTGAAATTTCTTAATGGTAACAGACAGTGAGGGACGGGATGACGGAGAGATTGAGATGCTTGATGAAAAGATAAGCTGTCGGGGCAAGGGGGGACACATGGTCAACTGGTGAGACTTCGTCCTTCCTAGAGGGACATGGTTCTTGGGATTATTTATTTATTTATTATTTATTTATTTATCTTATGTGCAGCCCCTCTCCGAGGACTTAGGGCGGCTTACAATATATAAAAACAATGGAGTACTACAAAATTCAATTAATTAAAACTAGACAAACAATCTAAAACCCCAGTTTTACTAAAAAACAGTCATACCCATTAAAACAACAGCCATACAAACATTCATCAGCCAAGGGACTAAGATCTAATTGCCCCAAGCCTGGTGATACAAATGAGTCTTAAGACTCTTGCGAAAGGCAAAGAGGGTGCGGGCAGTGCGAATCTTTGGGGGGAGCTGATTCCAGAGGGGTGGTCCCCCCACATAGAAGGCTCTTCTCCTAGACCCCACCAGACGATATTATCTAGTTGACAGGACCTGGAGAAGGCCAACTCTGTGGGACCTAACCGGTCACGGCAGAAGGCGGTCCCACAAGTAATCTGGCCTGATGCCATATAGGGCTTTATAGGTCATTACCAATATATCAGAATGGAGAGCAGCGTAGCAGTTTTCTTTATGATCTATGATTCCCTTGGTTTCTCCTTCTGTCACAAAGGAGCAAGCAGTTTTGTGGGTAAGCCAAGAAAGAAGAAAGAGGAAGATTCACTAAGGCTATGCTAAAGGTTAGAAAAAGGATAGGGGTGGGGAGGAAATGGTGCCAGCCTTATGTGGAAAGGATGATTCAACAGGCCATGGGCTATCTAGTTAATCATAATGCTAAATCGGCCTCTTATCTCCATTACTTCTGATTTGAAAGGGTGCTAAACAAATACTTTCAGCAAAGCAGATGTGCAACCTCACCTTTCCCGGTCAAAAAACAGAGGGTATTCAAACTTCTTCTTTTTATCCATAAACTTGGATTCTTCTTTGATTGTGAATGGAATTTCATTTACATCACAGGGCAAAATTATATCGGAGGATTCTGTAATTTCAAACACTCTGCGCTGTCCAAAATAGCCAAAGTAGACTCCACGAATGGAATGCCAAAGTCTATTAAAGAAACCCAACCAAGAAACATTTTAAAAATATTGTCAGTATAAAAAGAGATTGGCAGCCATAATATGGAGAGGCTTCAAATAACAATATGAAAAATATTAATCAAGTACAATCGGCATTATAATCATTTTTAATGCAGTACCTTTCAGGGCAATACATTTAATAGTTGAAAATTCAGATCAATACAGTATATGTAATTGCTGTAACATTTCATCAGCTATATTTTGGCAACAATTGGCTCACATAAAAAGATTGTGGAATATGCTTACCTGGAACACCAATTCTAAGTAAGACATGCCCTGAACATTTTCTTTTTGTTGTCTTCTTCTTTTAAAAAAAATATATTTTAGCCATCTTTTATTAGGCGCCATCTTTTTATGGTGGTGGCTAAGCCGCCATCAGGAGAGGTCAGCATTGGCCAAATTCCTAGAGTCCCAAATTCCTAGAGTCCCAAGCCCCATTAACAGGATGCATGGCCAGCTCCCAAACTGATAGGTCCTTAGTAAAGAACTATCTAGGCTGGTTAGTACTGGGATTGACAGCCTCAGACAAAAAACATTCAGATCAGCAGCAACATAAATATAACTAACCTGACAGAACCATCCGTAGATGCAGTCACCACTAGGCATTTGTCATCATCACAAAACAGGTTGACTATTTTAACAGAATGAGCCCGCCAACAAATTTGTTGCTTTATATGCTGCAAAAAATATAAATTAACATTCGCTGTCTTCACATGCACAATGAAGTCAAAATTCTTAGCACTTGAACAAGGCACAATGGACAGATTCAGACACAACTAAGACTCAGTAGGTGACATCATGCCAAGCTAAGAATGGACAAGATATCTTATGTTGTCAGATAGTCTGAGACTATTGATGGGGAAATGGAAGTTATAAAGTCTACACAATTGATGTTTAAAGAACAGGCTGTGAAAAATGGTATGAAGACTCAAATCCTAGGTTTTATATGAGAATTTAAGCACATTCAAATTGTTAATTTGATATGAAAACTGAAAGCTGAGATAGTCATGGCTAAGTGAAGCAGTCATATGACATCAAACTTTCCCAATTGCCATTGTTAAACAAGGACTACCTGTTTGCATTTGCTTCTGTTAAACTTTGTTGTTTGTGCCTATTTCTTTCATTTATTAATATTTCTTTACATTTTATTTCTACTTTCTTCTTAGCAGTCTTTTGAATTATTTGCAAATCTAATAAACATTCACCTCTTCATTTGTCATTAAAAATGTTGATATGTAATGTGATTGATCTTGTGACAATCATATAATTAATAGTTTCATGCTATTATTTAATAGCATTATTTTTAACAATTCTTAGATTATTAGTATACTAATCCAAATTAATAATCCAATTTTAATTTATAAATACAGTTTTTAAAAGATTTTAATAATTTCAAATATGAATTTCAAATATGAATATGAATTTAGATGTTTCTTGAAATATACAAATCATTAACTATTCTTACACTTTCATTTAATTTCAGTGTGTAAGTTAAATTTATATGTAATGTACATAAGCAAAAAACTTCGACTATGTGTGAATCCTTGTACATCAACTGGAGGATGGGAGACATTATTTTGCATTTTGCTCACCCTGGTTGGATCTTTGTGATCTTCCAGGAATGAGCCAATATTCCATCGAATAACATTTCCCTCTGTAAGACAAATCATA
This sequence comes from Erythrolamprus reginae, assembly GCF_031021105.1. Classification (NCBI taxonomy): domain Eukaryota; kingdom Metazoa; phylum Chordata; class Lepidosauria; order Squamata; family Dipsadidae; genus Erythrolamprus; species Erythrolamprus reginae. The sequence goes on along the minus strand of NC_091950.1, from coordinate 339,796,117 downwards.
TACTATTTAAAAATTAGAACCTTTTCGTAATACAGAATTGCCTAAGGGCTTTCCCTAAAATAATCCTGGAAGTTAAGAAACAGTGGAAAAGGCATCAAGTGAACAATGATATTTTACAATTCAAACAAGGTCTCTTGATGGCTATTTTGTTCTGACAAAAGAAGACAACTTAGTATAAATTATTTTTATATCACAGAAACCCATTTTTCTAATGTAAAACAGTGTTTAAGGCTATAAACACTTTTTAATTTTACCAAAATCTTACTTAGATTAATATATAAAAAGGGGATTCAACAACTACTGCCATCAAGCTGGAATCTTGCTATTAGCTTACACAGTGTAAATGCTGTATGTGTCATCTTACAGAGTCTTGCCAGACATGAGAATACATCTCATTTCCCTACCTTGTTTTGAGAAATTTGCTTAGATCAGAAGTTCCTAGACTCCATAAGTCTGGATAAGTTGATTTACTGAAGATAAGAAAGAATCATATAGATGCAGAAGGTATGCTTCCTACAGAGCCCATAAGTGTATTTCAGGTCTTTCCCTCCTGTCTTTATGAGTCAATTAAACATTTGGTTTTTCTCTTCTCAGCCTTAAAACTGGGAGAGCATGGTGTTTATACAAAGGTTCTGTCTAGTTTGAGAAGGGACTGCTGGCGGCTTACCTGCGCCGGCACCGATTGCGGTGGGGACGGAGCACATGAAGGCCACCATTTTGGGGTGGAGCATCGGGCGATTTCACGTGAAAGAGCGAGATTGCCCAGAAGGCACTTTGCCAGGGCGCGCGTGCATGGGAGCGTCCAGGAGGTGGGGCGGCAAGGAGTGTATTTAAGGAGGCCTCCTTCCGTCACTGTCCCTCTTTTTCTGCCGGCTGCCAAAAAGTGAAGACACCCGTCCACCCTCCCTTTGTCACAGTGTGCTACCTAGGGTCACCTCCGGGGGCCAAGTAGGAATTTTTGGCAGTGAAGCAATTTGGGCTCGCATTGGCCGTTTTTACACCGACTCCTTGCAACTAGCTGGAGATGGGCTCCTACTGGGGCCATACCCCTCATAGTCACTGGGGGCAGGAAGGGGCGTAAAGGACCATTGAACTTACCTGAACGGTCTTCTCGCTGCACTGTGAGGAGAGTCCAATGTGGGTTGTTCTTCAGCCTCATTGGCAGGGACTGAGTTAAAAATTAACATAATTATTATGTCCCGCCCCCCTCTGCCTCCTCAGGTTCAGTCAAGAAAACGAAGGAATAGTGTAAACAAACCAATTTTATTAACTAAGAAGTTAAACTGGTAACGAACTGAACCCCTGGGCCAAGAAGCCGGGAGGGTTTGGACTCTCCTCACAGTGCAGCGAGAAGACCGTTCAGGTAAGTTCAACGGTCCTTCTCCCCTGCACTGTTCGGAGAGTCCAATGTGGGATATACCCAAGCAAACCAACTAGGGCGGGATAGGCTGGACCAGGGGTGTCTGAACACAAACCCGTTGCAGCACTCTGTGACCGAATGCCGCTTCCGATGAAGCGAATGAGTCTATACGGTAGTGTCTGATGAAAGTCGTGGGGGCCGCCCAGGTTGCGGCCCGACAGATGTCATCGATCGACGCCTGTGTGTTCCAGGCGGCTGTGGTGGCTGCACTTCTGGTAGAGTGAGCCGTGATTGTCCTTGGCAAAGGTGTCCCACGTGTCCTGTATGCCTCCATGATGCAGGACCGGATCCATTGGCTGATAGTTTTAGAGGACACCTTGTTGCCCATGGATCCTGGGAAGAAGGAAACGAATAATGCTTCTGATTTCCTGAAAGAGCTGGTCCGTCGAATGTAAATCTTTAGAGCTCTACAGACGTCCACTTTGTGCCAGCGTAAGACTGACGGGTGTGAGCCATGGGTACAGAAGTCCGGTAATATTATGTCCTGGGATCTATGAAATCTTGTGTTGACCTTCGGCAGAAAGCTGGGATCTAACCGAAGAGTAACCCGATCTGGGTGGAACACGCAAAGGTCCGGCCGGACTGACAATGCCGCGAGTTCCGACACCCTGCGAGCAGATGTGATGGCCACTAAGAACGCTACTCTGATTGATAGAAGGCGAAGCGTGATTTCTCTCAGTGGTTCAAAATGAGGTCCTGTAAGGGCCCGTAAGACCAAAGTCAAATCCCAGGATGGGAAGTGATGGATAACTGGAGGAGAAAGATTCGAGGCTCCTCAGAGAAAGTCTTTAACCCATGGATGATGGGAAATCGGTCGAAGGGGGTCTGGTCTTAAGACCGTGGCAATAGCTGCCACCTGCCTGCGAAGGGTGTTTGGGGTCAGCCCTTCGTCCAGCCCCTTCGGTAGGAAGTCTAATAGATGTAAGATGGAGGCTGAGCGAGGGGGGATCTCTCGAGCTCTGCAGAATCTACAAAACGCTGCCCATGTCGCTTGATAAATGCGAGTCGTTGACGGGCGTCGAGCCGATTGGATGGTATGGATGACCTTTTCCGACAGGGATTCTGCCCTCAAGCGGTCCCCCTCAATCTCCACACGGCAAGCCTCCACCACTGAGGGTCTGGGTGCACCAACGACCCCTGGGTGAGGGAGAGTCTGTGGTATGGGATCCTCCATGGCGGGGAGGTTGAGAGGTCCATCAAGTCCGCAAACCATGGTCGTCTGGGCCAAAAGAGGGCGACGAGAATCACCTCCGCCTGCTCCGAGAGTATCTTGGAGACTACCCTGGGTAGAAGGCAAGTCGGAGGGAAGGCGTAGAGTAGACCCCTTGGCCATGGGGAGAGGAGCGCATTGATACGGTCGGCTCCCGGGCACGGGAACCGGGAGTAGAATCGGGCCACTTGGTTGTTGAGGTGGGTCGCGAACAGGTCCACTACCGGTTCCCCATAACGGTGTATAATGTCCTGGAAAACCTCCGGGTTCAATGACCGGGTCGATGGTTGTGCGGCTCAACCAATCTGCCTGGGTGTTGTCTGATCCTGAGATGTGTTCTGCTTGGATCGAGACCAGGTGTGTTTCCGCCCAAGACATCAGGGAGTGAGCTTCCTCCATCAAACGGCCCAACCTCGTACTCCCCTGATGATTTATATGGGCCCTTGTTGCTACGTTGTCCGTCATGACGAGGACATGCTGTCCCTCTACCCAGTCTTTGAAGGAGTGGAGTGCCTTGAAGACTGCCCTTAGTTCTAGCAAGTTGATATTGGGGTCCCTCAGGTCATCTGCTGTCCAGAGACCCTGGGCCACTCTGGAGCCGCAATGTGCTCCCCAGCCGGAGAGGCTCGCATCTGTAGTGATCGTCACCTCCCGATGGTGTAGGAAGGGAGAGCCTCTGGTCAGCGCTTGGGACGTCCACCAGGGCAGAGAGTGATGGACAGGTAACGTGAGACGTACCTGGTGTTTGGAGTGGCTCATGCGTGCTCTTTGGAAGGGGAGGAGGAGCCATTGAAGCGGGCGGGCGTGCAGCCGCGCCCATGGGACGATGCTGATGCAGGAGATGAAGACTCCCAGCAGCTGGGATAGAAGGGCCAAGGGGACCCTGGTGCGGTGCTGAATAGAAGCTATCAGCGTCCTCACCCTCTGCTGCCTCTCTGATGACAGGTAAACGATTCCGGCTGCAGAGTCTATCAGAGTTCCCAAATGTAAGAGCTGTTTGGTTGGATTCAGGTGGCTTTTCACATAGTTGATCGTGAAACCACAGGTCTCTAGAGAACGTATTGTCCGTTGTAGATCTAGTCTGGCCTGTTGAGGGCTGCTGGACAAGATGATTACGTCGTCCAGGTAGGCCATGAGACGAATGGATCTGGTTCTCAGGTCGGCTGTCAGTACATCCAGAAGCTTGGTGAAAGCTCTGGGGGCCGATGAAAGTCCGAAGGGCATTGCCCTGTACTGGAAATGATGGTCCTGTATACAAAAGCGGAGGAAACGTCGATGATGTGGATGAACTGGTACGTGCAGGTACGCCTCTTTGAGGTCGATGGAGGTCATCCAGTCGTGGTGTCGGATGGATGCCAGGATTGACTGTAAGGAATGCATCTTGAAACGTTGGTAGCGAACGTAGATGTTCAGCTGCTTGAGGTTGAGAATCAGGCGGTAGCCGCCGGACGTCTTGGGGACCAAGAACACGATAGAGTAGAACCCCTGTCCTTGTTGATGTACTGGCACCGGTTCTATTGCCCCAATGTCCAACAGCTGTTGTACTTCCCTGGCAATCAGGGAACGTCTTGGTTGAGATAGCGACGGGCATTGTAGGAATCTGTCCGGAGGAGTCTGTAGGAAGTTGATGCGCAGACCGTTCTTCACGGTATCTAGCGCCCAAATGTCGGTGGAAATAGCCGCCCAAGAGCCTGAGAAGGACTGCACGCGTCCACCGATGGGTACCTGGATGGGTAAGTCATTTTTGTTTTTGGTACCCTCCTCTGTTCCCGCCCCGAAAGGATCTGCGGGGCTGTTGGAACTGTCGGTTCCTGTCTCCGTAACCTGTTCTGTCGGACCTGAAGGATGGCTGCGTGTAGGAGCTCTGTCCATATGGCCTGGTGTTTGAGGCCGCGGGCGCGGCCGTGTCCGCTCGAAAGGGCTGCCTTCTGTAGTATGGGGCCGCCCGCCTGTCTTGCCTCCTCGCCGACCTTGGCAGCACCTTTTTCTTGTCTTTATCCTCGATCAAGACTTTGTCTAGTGATTCTCCAAAAAGTGTGGTCCCTTGGTAGGGCGCGGTTGCAAGACGCCATTTCGATTTGGCGTCTGCTTGCCAAGAGCGGAGCCATATTAGGCGTCGAGTGGAAAGGTTGGTAGCCATCGCCCTGGATGAAAACCTAGAAGCAGACAAGGTGGCATCGGCGGAGAACTCCGTGGAGGCGATCAATTTATTAATGTCTTGGCGAAGGCGAGCGTCCTCCGGGCCCAGCCTGGGGAGGATGTCTCGAAGCCAAAGGATTGAGGCCCGGTTGAAGAAGGAGGCTGCCATAGCAGCTCTCAAGGACCAGGCGCATAGCTGGTGCATTCTCCGGATCAGGTTCTTGGCCTTCCTATCGTCGGGCCGCAAACCATCCGCCATCTCCGATGGAACCAGGGCATTGGAAATTAGTGAGGTAACCGGGGTATCCACAGCCGGGTATTGGAGCAAATTCTCTATTTCTGGATCGAAGGAGTAAAGCTTCTTGTCCAGAGCTGAGGGACCCAGAGCTGCTGCTGGTTGCTGCCAGGGCCTCTTTATGTTTTCTGCAAATATCGGCACTGCAGGGATAGTTTCTGAGTCCCTTTGAGGCTCATTAATGAGTCTGGAAGCGGGTAATGTGCCCACATCCTGGTCAGCCGTCTTTTGGGCACTGGTCAAAGTTAGTGTGGTTCTGGCCTTATTTAGGAGAACTCTGAAAAGGGGTGCCTTGAATAAGCCTGCTAGTACAGGCTGTTCTGGTAAGGTGGCTTCATCCCCCGACAGCTCATTCTCTGGGTCTGAAAAGGCCTCTCTGAACTCTTGCTCCTCCTGAAAGGAGTCATGCAGGGAAGGTGCAGGTGCAGGAGCTGACCAGATATCCTGCCTGCTGGGGCAAGGTGGCAGTGGGGATTGATGTTGTTGTTGGGCCCCAATTGCTATGCCCTGTGCATAAGCTGAAGCAATCATGTCTTGTACCGAGGGAGACATGGCTTGCCAGTTATCTGTAGAGCCCCTGAGCCCTGCTGCTGTGGGCGTGAATGTGGCTGTAGCTGCTGGAGGTTGAGAGGCAGGCCTGCTCCATTCTAATCTCTGAAATCCCTCAGATGGTGGGGGGGCACTTAATGGGTGGTCTGGTGAAAGACCCCCAGCGCTTTGAAAAGGAGGCCCCTCGAAGGTGGCCGATGACAGGGGAGGAGGACCCAGCGGGCTTTGATAAACGGGTGGAATAACCATGGCTGAGGGGCTAGGCCCCTGTCTCGGTTTTGCTTTGTCCAGCTGGGCCTCGAGGGCCTTTATTTTCTTCTCAGCCTCCTTTAGTGCATTGGAGGACTGAGAGCTCTTCCCCTTAGATTTTTAGCTGGGCCCCTTGTCCTTACTTTTATTCTTGGAGGAGGAGGGCACAGGAGCGCTGGGACTGGATTGAGACATGTTTGGAACAACACCGAGCCAAAAACACGAGGTTACTGCTTAAAGGCAAGTAAAATGGTGGACTAGGGAAGCTGGTGTCCCCTAAATAACACGTCATCTGTTTTTCCTGCTCGTGATTGGCTGGATACCAGGTAGAAACCCATAATAGCTTCGTTGTCCTGGCAACGCCCTGAAGCAAGATGGCGGCCCTGGGATAGGCTGAAAAGAGCCTAGTCACTCTGACCCCTTATCAGACAAGATGGCGGCCGTGACGTCAGGTGGGAAAAGCTCTGCTTTTCAAACGGCCGGAGGGGGACTCAGAGGCTTTGGCCCTGCGCCAAAATGGCGGGCGCAACTTCGGGCAGCTCGGCAATCACCTTCTGCACCCCCCCTTCAATTCCTTCCATCGCTGCTCCTCTGAGCGATCGGGAAAACGTTGGCTGCAAAGGGCCTCCGAACAGCTGATCTTTTTTTCCTTTACCATTGCTGATCGGCAGGAACGCTGTCTGGGAGCCGCTGGGATCGCCTTACAGCTGATTTCCCCCCATGGGAAAATTCTGTGTGCTGATTGCTCCTCTGATCGGTAAGAACCGATACTCGGAGACTCGTTGCGCTGGAAGAGTGGTTGGGGGGGGGGGTCTGATCGCGGGCGTCAGGGACCCCAATCCAGCGATCCCTTTCAGCAAGGCAATACTCCGGATAGCAGTGGCCTCTCAGGGATTGAAGAGATGGAGAACAATACCCCGGAGGGCAGTGGTTCTCGAGATCCAGGTCTTCCTCCTATAGAGAAAGGGAAAAAAAGGAGAAAAATTATTGTTAGCAAACATCCTATAAATCTCACATACTGTGAGAAGAAAACTCATAGTCCCTACACTATGACTGAGTTTTTAAGACTGAACCTGAGGAGGCAGAGGGGGGCGGGACATAATAATTATGTTAATTTTTAACTCAGTCCCTGCCAATGAGGCTGAAGAACAACCCACATTGGACTCTCCGAACAGTGCAGGGGAGAAAGGGGCGTTAGCAGCAACTGTGCAATCTCCTTTAGGGCACCTTTTGGAAGGTGATGGATGGCCATTTGCCAGAACTACAGGGCTGAGCCGGCCTGGGTGCTGGAGGCCGCCCTTGGGGCTCGCTGGCCAGGGCCTCCCAGAGACTGGGGGTGAGCCGTCCCGCATGTCAAGGGGCATGGCATGGGGAGGGGGGGGGAAGGAACCCCTTCCCCTCGCCTAAGCAAGGAGCTTTTGCCCAATATTTGCTTAGAAAGGTTTTGGTAAGGATTTCCGCCCTGTTTTGGTTCTCACCTCTGCAGGTCTATTAAACATAAATCAATAAAGTGACCCATTTAACCCAGCCACTGTGTCCATGTGTTATTCCGACTCCACTTGATTCTTGCCTCACCAGCTTAATCTTTTGCATGCAATTTCTTGCAGTTAGGTCTATGGTATTTTTACACACATGATTTATTTACTTAGAAAATCTATATACCTACTCTTTTAACAATTCAGGATGAATTACAGACACACTTAGAAAAAACATTCAATTATACTTTACGATATAATTGACATAATAATATCATACAAAAGCCTGGAAAAGTACTTATTTATTTTATTTATTTAACAAATTTATATAACCACCCATGTATAGTATATGACAATCATACTTGAGCAATAAAGTTTACCTTTATTAGCAGCAAAAAGCATGTTGGCAGCCCCATCGGTACAAAGTGCTGTCAAAGGAATTGGAGGATGTTTTGTGTAAGGCAGAATTTCTTTCAGTAGTTCTCCCTTTACAAAGAGAAATATAATGACACTTCAGGAAATCAGAATTTTCTGCAATTGGGACTTGCGCATTGCATGAGTCACACCCATTTTCCTACCTAAGAACAACAAAAAATTATTTTATCCATTAAATTGGCTTGCAGCAAAAACTGCAGGCAGGCGGTAGGGAAAGCAAGTAAGATGCTTGGCTGCATAGCTAGAGGTATAACAAGCAGGAAGAGGGAGATTATGATCCCGCTATATAGATATTGACAAAATTGAACCGGTCCAAAGACGGGCTACAAGAATGGTGGAAGGTCTTAAACATAAAACGTATCAGGAAAGACTTAATGAACTCAACTTGTATAGTCTGGAGGACAGAAGGGAAAGGGGGGACATGATCAAAACATTTAAATATGTTAAAGGGTTAAATAAGGTCCAGGAGGGAAGTGTTTCTAATAGGAAAGTGAACTCAAGAACAAGGGGACACAATCTGAAGTTAGTTGGGGGAAAGATCAAAAACAACATGAGAAAATATCATTTTACTGAAAGAGTAGTAGATCCTTGGAACAAACTTCCAGCAGACGTAGTAGATAAATCCACAGTAACTGAATTTAAACATGCCTGGGATAAACATATATCCATCCTAAGATAAAATACAGAAAATAGTATAAGGGCAGACTAGATGGACCATGAAGTCTTTTTCTGCCATCAGACTTCTATGTTTCTATGTTTCTATGTTTCTATGTTTCTGTCTACTTCCTTCCAAATTATACTGTACTCAACATACTGCACTGGGTTCATGCATCACACTAAGCTAAGGCTTTTTAATACAATGTTTGTTGTTCAAGTAGAAAGACCTGATTTGCACATTAGACATAAACTACTGCTCACAAACAAAAACACTGGGTTCATACAGTATATGTCATAGCCAGCTCAGACTCTAGTGAGGATGCCAACAATAGGCACCCAATTCCTGTGTCGCTGCCAGATATCCAGGAGGCAGCTGCCATCAATCTCCCAGTACTTGATCCCAGTGCAAGGGTTCACCATGCAAATCAGGGAACAAAGGTGCTCAGCAAGGACCCTCACAAGAAAGGACTGGACACTTTCAAGTGAGCAATGCTGGGCTTGCTTCAATGAACTATTGGAATTCATTGAAGGAATTATTGAGTCTGTCATCCGCACCTCTATAACTGTCTGGTTTGGTTCTGCAACCGAATAAGACAGACACAGACTTCAGAGGATAATCAGAACTGCAGAAAAAAGCAATTGCTGCCAACCTGCCTTCCATTGAGGGCCTGTATACTGCACGAGTCAAAAAGAGGGTGAGGAAAATATTTACAGACACCTCACATCCTGGACACAAACTGCTTCAACTCCTACCCTCAAAACGACACTATAGAGTACTGCACACCAGAACAACTAGACAAAAGAACAGTTTTTCTCAAATGCCATCACTCTGCTAAACAAATAATTCCCTCAACACTTGTTAAACTATTTACTAAATCTGCACTACTATTAATCTTCTCATCGTTCCCATCACCCATCTCCTCCCACTAATGATTGTATGAATGTAACTTTGTTGCTTGTATCCTTACAATTTATATTGACTGGTTCCTAATATGATTATATGTTTATTTTTATCCAGACTATCATTAAATGTTTTACTTTATGATTCTTGACACATTTTTCTTTTATATACACTGAGAGCATATGAACTAAGACAAATTCCTTGTGTGTCTAATGACACTTGGCCAATAAAATTCTATTCTATTTTATGAAAGAAGAGCAGCCAGCTGAAGCCTCCTTATCGACAACACCTGTCTGGTTACTCAGATTTTGTATGCCTTGTCTCCTGTCTTCACTTGACTACTCTAGGCCTTGGATTTGGAATTCTCTTAAGGCAAGCTTGCTAGATATTTGAGGATTTGATTTCTCTAATGTATACATGGGTGTTTGCACTGGCATTTCTTTGCTACATGTTCATTTGTTCATCAGACCTCTCCGTTAAATTTGGAACCACTTTCCTATGTCTTTCCAAAGGTGTAGACTGAGACAGGGCAAAAATATATCATTTTAAGCTAAAGCCAAAAGAACCACCATTGGTATAGAAAAAGGCAAATACCATTGACCATGGTATCCTTCTGCGCCAGCTGGAGGGGCTGGGAGTGGGAGGTACTGTCCTTCAGTGGTTCTCCTCCGACCTCTACGGTCGGTCGCAGTCGGTGTTAGTGGGGGGTCAGAGGTCGACCTCTAGGCTTCTCCCTTGTGGGGTGCTTCAGGGGTCGGTCTTCTCCCCCCTGCTATTTAATATCTACATGAAACCGCTGGGCGAGATCATCCATGGGCATGGGGTGAGATATCATCAGTACGCTGATAATACCCAGTTGTACATCTCCACCCCATGTCCAGTCAACGAAGCAGTGAAAGTGGCTGGAGGCTGTTAGGGTCTGGATGGGTGTCAACAGACTCAAACTCAACCCTGATAAGACGGAGTGGCTATGGGTTTTGCCTCCCAAGGATAATTCCATCTGTCTGTCCATTACCCTGGGAGGGGGGGAATTACTGATCCCCTCAGAGAGGGTCTGCAACTTGGGCGTCCTCCTCGATCCACAGCTTACATTAGAGAACCATCTTTCAGCTGTGGTGAGGGGGGCGTTTGCCCAGGTTTGCCTGGTGCACCAGTTGCGGTCCTATCAGGACCAGGAGTCCCTGCTCACAGTCACTCATGCCCTCATCACCTCGAGGATCGACTACTGTAATGCTCTCTACATGGGGCTACCTTTGAAGAGTGTTCGGAAACTTCAGATCGTGCAGAATGCAGCTGCGAGAGCAATCATGGGCTTCCCTAGGTATGCCCACACTCTGCAGTCTGCATTGGTTGCCAATCAGTTTCCGGTCACAATTCAAAGTGTTGGTTATGACCTATAAAGCCCTTCATGGCATCGGACCAGAATATCTCCGGGACCACCTTCTGTCACACGAATCCCAGTGACCAGTTAGGTCCCTCAGAGTTGGCCTTCTCTGGGTCCCGTTGACTAAACAATGCCGTCTGGCGGGACCCAGGGGAAGAGCCTTCAATGTGGCAGCCCCAACCCTCTGGAACCAGCTCCCCCCGGAGATTAGGATTGCCCCCATCCTCCTTGCCTTTTGTAAACTCCTTAAGACCCACCTCTGCCGTCAAGCATGGGGGATATAGTTTATGTATGGTATGTTGTGTGTATGTTTTTTAAATAATGGGTTTTTAGTTTTTTAAATATTAGATTTGTATTTGTATCTGCGGAGAGGGGCGGCATACAAATTTAATAGATAGATAGATAGATAGATAGATAGATAGATAGATAGATAGATAGATAGATAGATAGATTTATATGTTTGGGCGACAACAGAAAAAACATGGAAGATGTAGAAAACTCTTTCAACTGAATGAAAACGTTGAAACTTTTCTTCATTACTTCACTCCAGTTCCATAAAAGAACTTACCGTAATGCTCCATAGATAAATGAAGCCATCTTCATGTGCTGAGGCAAGTATGGGTACAGAACAATAATAATCATTTTTTGCAACTGATGATACTTTGGGTATTGTTTCTTTGCTTCTGGAAGGAATTGGAAGCTTTGCATGGTCTAAAGCAAATGATAATTCATCAACCAAGCATATTCATATTTTTCTTTCCTTAAAATAACTTGTTTCTCATGTTCTGTCATGACATGTATTAGCATACTATATTTCCACTATTTACTTACATTTTATTGACATAAAATCCACCATGAGTGTTATTACATAAATAATCAAGACTCTATCAAGTCAAATGTAATCCATGTTGACTTAATGGAAAGGCTTGGAATGGAATGTACTCCTGTTGACCCCATGAAGTCAAGAACATGTAGTTGGCAACAACATGAAAACAGTATGCCATTGTTTTTTCCCCAGATATTTTTTTCAACTTTTGAGTTTCCTGGGATTTCATAGTGATTTTTCCATTAAATCAATTTCAACCCTGTGTAGCTTTTCAAGATTAAGGTTAAGATGTGTGTTATGAAATAAATTCTTCAATTTTTTTCCCTTTGGAATTCAATAATTTGTGGAAATTACTCCTTTGCTTTCTGAAGGAGAAGAATATGGAGGGTTTTTTAAAAAAGCAGAACATGATTCAATATTCATGCTTTTCTTTCTTTGAACATAATTATTTGTCATGTCATATCATTAGATTTATCTATGCCCATCTTTCAAGCACTTCAGTGCTTCTGATACAGAAGTATTAATTGCAATTTTCCTTGTCCATCATTGAAGTAATCTCAAATAAACTAGCTGTTGCAGTTTTTAAAAGAGTTTCTTAAACACTCTCAGAAATACAGCTTATTGTCTAAAGGAACTAAAATTACTGTGATTCATACCTGAACGATTTGAGTCTCTTACAACATTAATCTGAAATCAAACAACAAAAATTTAGAAAGTATTTTTTTCCCAAACAAATTCAAACTTAAATTAATCCTACTGATTACTTTCATCTTTTTTCATGTTCTCATAATTAAATAAAACTTGATTTTTTCAGATGTGCACAAGGTGAGGTAAATGCTCTTCTAGCCTGCATTAATGGGCTTTGAGAATTTAAAATGGTCCAAATAATTACATTTCCAAATTCAGACACTTCAAAATCCCATGTGCTTACTAAAGTTTTCAGTATTTATTTATTTATTTATTTATTTGTCAAACATGTATAGGATAGTAATAGTTTGTATAAACATATCATAAGTAAAAAAAGTAACGATAAAAGAGGACAGTAGAGGAGTAGGACAGGGATGGTAAGCACAGTGGTACGCCTATGCACACCCCTTATAGACCTCTTAGAAATGGGGAGAGGCTGACTGTAGACAGTCTAAGGTTAAAGTTTTGGGGGTTTGGCAGTTGACAGGAGAAGGATTTGATATGGCACTTCATATTTTGATCACTTGTTGTCGGTTAGACATTGGTTATCCAATCATGCAGTGGTCCAGAGATGCCATAGGATTTTGTAGTTTGTCGTGTACTACTGCATCAAAGGCTTTACAAAAACCTATGTAAATTGTGTCTATTGTTTTACCCTGATTGAGTTGGGTAGTCCATATGTTTTTGCAATGTAAGAGTTGCAGATTACAGGATAATTTTTCCCTGAAACCAAATTGAGTGCTGGAGAGTAGGTTATTAATTTCTTAGTGGACTGTAATGGATTGGTTTATGATTGATTCCATGACTTTGCAGGTGACGCAACCCAAAGAGATTGGTCTGTAATTTTCAAAGTTACTTGGATCTCCTGTTACCCATACCCAAATATTGGGTAACAGTCTATCCTCCATACTAATCTATCCAGGCTTAATGCTCTGGGGAATCCAGAGCATGATACCATGATCTTTCAAGACTGAAGTTCAGCCAAGGTTGTGGAAAGCTTTTTTAAGAAGCATGCACATAGTCCATCAAGTCCAATAGACAGAGATGGTTTTAGGTTGCGTAATGCCTTTCTAATGTTATCTTCAATAAAATTATGGGTTTTTAAATTAGTTTTAATATTGGATTTGTATCATATTGTATTTTGTTGCTGTTGTGAGCTGCTCCGAGTCCTCGGAGAGGGGTGGCATACAAATCTAACAAATTATTATTATTATTATTATTATTATTATTATTATTATTATTAATGTATGGAACTCACTATCTGATTCTGTAGTATCATCACCGTGGTTAGATTATCCACGGTTGACCTCACCAAATTCTTAAGAAGTCAGTAAGGGGTGTGCATAAGCGCCCCACTGTGCTTATCATCCCTGTCCTACTGTTCTATTGTCCTCTTTTATCGTTACATTTTTTACTTACGTTATGTTTATACAAACTATTACTATCCTGTACATGTTTGACAAATAAATAAATAAATAAATACATACATACATACATACATACATACATACATAGAACTTTAGTAAGCACGTGGGATTTTGGAGTGTCTGAATTTGGGAATGTAATTATTTGGAACATTTTAAATTCTCAAAACTGAATGCCTTTGTATAATCAATGAAGCACATAGTTATTTATTTTTGGTATTTGACTTTCTCAAACATCCAGCATGGATCAGCAGATCAGCAATAGCCCATGTGCATCAACAATAATTTATTACTTTATTAAGATCAGTTCAAATATCACAGACTAATGCAGAAGATTTTTGGTAAGCTTTGAACCTTCATCATGATTAACAGTAAACGAAATAAAGACAAAAGAGCTGTCTCAATCTTAAAGCCATAAAAAATCTATATTTAGTCACTGCCTGCCTGAGGACAGAATGCACTCTCCTTGTCCTCTGGCATACTACTGCCTCTATTTTCAGCTAACAGTGACTTCTTGTTAAGTGCAAGCTCAGAATGATGGTTTAGGGTGGCTGATATTCTGCAGTTTTGATGAACGTTGAGACACAGGTAGATAGTTATGTGAATCAGAATCTATTTATCTATTTATTTATTGATTAAATTTATTTGCTGCCCATCTTGCTGTGGTGGGGGCATTCTGGGGGTGGTGGGGGTGGTTTACAACAGTAGAATGTAAAATTATAAATAAACATAAAAATAATAATAGGAACAATGAAACAATTAAAAAATAATGAAAATTCAGGAAGTCCTTGATTTACAACAGTTGATGTGATCGTTCAAAGTCACAACGGTACTGAATAGTGACTTATGACCATTTTTCACACTTATGACCGTTACAGCATTGCCACAGTTGCCGGATGTTTGACATTTATGAGGGTTGCAGTGACCCAGGGTCATATGATTCCCTTTTGTGACCTTCTGACCAGCGAAGTCAATGGGGAAATCAAATTCACTCAATAATCATAAATTGAGAATATCTATACAGCAATATGAATTAAAAGATGGGTGGGGAAGGAGTAGGAAACATAGGGAAGGAAATGGGGCCTGCTATTAGTCTAATGTTCACCTCCAATTTGGTATTCCCCCATGGAGACCCCAAGCCCGGTACAAGTCTTCAGGCTATTATGGAAAGAAATCATGCTTTGAAATTACACTGCTTCCCTATACCCTAATCATCATTTGTGTGTATTTAGACATTTATGGTAAATCACATATACTAAACTATGGATTGTTTTAACTATGATTTGTGGAATAAACCATCAAAGCCTGGATTATATATAACTCCAAAGTAAGATAATCTAGCCCACAGGGTTAGATTAGATTAGATTTATTAGATTTGTATGCCACCACTCTCCGGAGACTCGGAGCGGCTCACAACAGCAAAACACAGTACAAATCCAATGATTAAAAAAAAACAGTTAAAACCCTTAATATAAAAAACAGTCATATATCCCAGACAAGCCATACATAAAACGGAACAGCCCAGGGGAATCAATTTCCCCATGCCTGACGGCAAAGGTGGGTTTTAAGGAGTTTGCGAAAGGCAAGGAGGGTGGGGGCAGTCCTGATCTCTGGAGGGAGTTGATTCCAGGGGGTCGGGGCCGCCACAGAGAAGGCTCTTCTCCTGGGTCCTGCCAGATGACATTGTTTCGTCGCCGGGACCCGGAGAAGGCCAACTCTGTGGGACCTAATTGGTCATGGGATTTGTGCGGCAGAAGGCGATCCTGGAGGGTTGGTCTTCTATAGGTCCCGTCGACTAGACCAGCGTTTCCCAACCGGTGTGCTGCGGCACACTAGTGTGCCGTGAGACACCGCCAGGTGTGCCGCGGCTCCTGCCCGATGCCGCGGTTTCTGGCGCTCTCCTGCTGGGCCCCAAAGAAGGAAGGCAGGAAGAAGGAGAGCTTCATTCTTCGCGCCTTTTTCCCGCCTTCCTTCTTTGGGGCCCAGCAGGAGAGCGCCAGAAACCGCGGCATCGAGCAGGAACCGGGAGGTCGGAGGCACCGGCACGGCAGCGCCCCGCCCAGCTGGAGTTTCCCTGTCGTCGTCGGCACACCTGGTCGTGTCGTCGTCGGCAAGTGTCCTTTGGGGCCCGGCGGGAGGGCACTGGCGGTGGGAGCGGGGGGGGGCGCTGCAGCAGCACAGGCAGTCGCGGGGAGATGGCGGGGGGCGGGGGTGGCGGCTGCAGCGGCCCCGGGCACCGTTCCCTGTAGGCTTTTCCACGGGCGTGCAGGGAGCTGCGGCCACCCGCCCGCCTGCCGGATTTCCCTCCGCGCGGCTGGGGAGGTGGATTCGCTGCCCCCGCCAGCCCGATCTCCCTCCAGTGGCTGGTGACGCAGATCTACCGCCCTCGCCAGCCTGATCTCCCTCCGTGGGGGGCGACGAACCGACGACCGGGGGCTGTCCGTCCGTGTTGGGTGGTGCAGGGCAGGCACAGGCAGCCCCAGGGGAGAACAAGGGAGGGAGAGAAGGAAAGAGAGAGAAAGGGAGGGAGAGAAAATTGAATGAAGGAGGGAGAGAAAGAAAGAGTAAGAAGTAGAAAGGATAGAGAAAAAGGAAGAGAAAGGGAGGGGGAGAAAGGAAAGAGGGAGGAAGGGGGGAGAGAAAATTGAATGAAGGAGGGAGAGAAAGAAAGAGTAAGAAGTAGAAAGGATAGAGAAAAAGGAAGAGAAAGGGAGGGAGAGAAAGGAAAGAGAGAGAAAGGGAGGGAGAGAAAATTGAATGAAGGAGGGAGAGAAAGAAAGAGTAAGAAGTAGAAAGGATAGAGAAAAAGGAAGAGAAAGGGAGGGGGAGAAAGGAAAGAGGGAGGAAGGGGGGAGAGAAAGAAGATATGAAGGAGGGAGAAAAAGAAAGAGAGATAGGAAGGAAAGAGGGAGAGAAAGGAATGAGAGAGAAAGGGAGGGAGAGAAAGGGAATGAAAGAGGGAGAAGGGGTGAGAGATGGAAAGGATAGACAGAAAGGGAGAGAAAGGAAAGAGAGAAAGGGAGGGAGAGGAAGGAAAGAGAGATGAGAGAGGAAAGAGGAGACAGAAAGAGAGGAAGGAAGGAAGAGAGAAAGAAAGAGGGATGGAGAGAGA
The DNA here is from genome assembly GCF_031021105.1 of Erythrolamprus reginae. NCBI lineage: Eukaryota > Metazoa > Chordata > Lepidosauria > Squamata > Dipsadidae > Erythrolamprus > Erythrolamprus reginae. The sequence continues at coordinate 339,779,354 of NC_091950.1, read as the reverse complement.
AAGGAAGAGAGAGAAAGAGGGAGGGACAGAGAAATAGAGCGAAAGGGAGGAAGAGATATTTTTTTTGTCCAAACTTTTTTTAGCGCCCCCCCCTCCATGTTCCCCAGGATTTTGAAAATATGAAAAATGTGCCGCGGCTCCAAAAAGGTTGGGAAACACTGGACTAGACAGTGTTGGTTGGCAGGGCCATTCGGGAGGGCCTTCTCTGTGGCAGCCTCGGCTCTCTGGAACCAATGCCCCTGGAGATCTGTTCCGCTCCCACCCTCCTAGCCTTCTGGAAAGCCATGAAGACCTGGCTTTGCTGGCAGGCCTGGGGTCATTGAGCAATACCATCTAGCTCCGTCCAAGAAGAAATGAATGTCTTATTTTTAGGTGTTTTAATTGTTTTTTATTGTTTTAAATTATTGTATGCTGGCCAGAGTCCGGAAGAGTTGGGTGGCTTAGAAATCTAATAAATGAAATGATTTACAAACCATGAATCATGGCTCATGAAAGATACTAATTTATTAAGATTCAGCTATTTTAATACCTGATTATGCTATCATTTGCAACCACTTTTTGAATACGTGACCCATAGTTTTTACTTGTGGATCTACCTTTTTAACACATTTGCACCACTACTCCCCCCCAAAAAATAACAACTGTAACAATTATTTTTTAACCATTCTCCCTTCTGAAAAGGAACATACCACCACTGAAGCACTGTCTTCTACTTCCTGTGTAGGAATATCCTCAGTCTGTGTTTCTGAATAGGAAAAAGATTCACTTGTATACCTGCATGAAAAATAAAATAAAATCCAGATAGCTCAGTGTCTGAAAATATTGAGAATATTCTTAAGAATGTATTAACCATCATATATCCTACTTTGGTTGGTTTGTTCCCCCACCCAATAAACTTACCACAAAGGCTTGTTCTAAAGTCAGTAGTTTAGAAACATAGAAACATAGAAGATTGAGGGCAGAAAAAGACCTCATGGTCCATCTAGTCTGCCCTTATACTATTTCCTATATTTTATCTTAGAATCGATATATGTTTATCCCAGGTATGTTTAAATTCAGTTACTGTGGATTTACCAACCACGTCTGCTGGAAGTTTGCTCCAAGCATCTGTACTACTCTTTCAGTAAAATAATATTTTCTCACGTTGCTTCTGATCTTTCCTCCAACTAACCTCAGATTGTGCCCCCTTGTTCTTGTGTTCACTTTCATATTAAACACACTTCCCTCCTGAACCTTATTTAACCCTTTAACATATTTAAATGCTTCAATCATGCCCCCCCCCCTTTCCCTTCTGTCCTCCAGACTATACAGATTGAGTTCATTAAGTCTTTTCTGAGAAGTTTTATGCTTAAGACCTTCCACCATTCTTGTAGCCCGTCTTTGGACCCGTTCAATTTTATCAATCTCTTTTTGTAGGTGAGGTCTCCAGAACTGAACACAGTATTCCAAATGTGGTCTCACCAGCACTCTATACAGCAGGATCACAATCTCCCTCTTTCTGCTTGTTATACCTCTAGCTATGCAGCCAAGCATTCTACTCGCTTTCCCTACCGCCTGACTGCACTGTTCACCCATTTTGAGACTGTGAGAAATCACTACCGCTATACTTAGGTTTCTAAATATTTTTTTTAAATCAGTATAACTAGCAAATATTTGGAGTGAAAGGGGAATTGAAGTCATTATTTTAATCATTCAGGACTTGAGTAATACCAGTGACAGCCTCAGATGCATATCTCCGGGCTGTAAATCAAAGAGCAAAGGAGTTTTATGGTAGACAGAAAGGATGCAGAACAAAAGCTGAGATTTGTGATGCAGATTGATGTCTGTCTTAGGATGTGCTTCGGTTTTGTGCTTTAGCTAATAACTGATGAGAGAGTGAACATGAGAAATAAAATTGACTATACTTAGGGAATGGTTCAATACCGAATGGCGAATAAGATATAGATGTGTTTAAGAGATGTATACACTGTTTAAGATATTTATACATAACTGTATAAAGAATGCTTACTGGACTTTAGAATTGCATTGGTCATGGAGATTAATATTCATATGTTTTAATATATACAGTGGTACCTCTACTTACAAACGCCTCTACCTACGAACTTCTCAAGATACAAACCGTGCGTTCAAGATTTTTTTGCCTCTACTCACTAACCATTTTCTACTTATGAACCCTCACTTCTCTCTTGGCTGCTGCTGCTGCTCTGAGCAACGGCCAAAACGGCACGTGTTGGAGGAGCTCTCTTCAGCCGCCCCATTTCCCTGCCACTATCCCCTCTAGCCCTCCGCTTCCTCCGCTCCCCACAGCTGCCCCATCCCGCTGCCAAAATCCCCCCCAGCCTACCACTTCCTTCACCCCATCTTGCTGCCAAAATCACCCCTCCAGATGCTTCTATGACGTCCCAAATCGCCTCCAAAATCATCCATCCAGATGCTTCCTATGCTGCCCCAAATCGCCTCCAAAATCACTCCTCCAGACGCTTCCTACGCCATCCCAAATCGCCTCCAAAATCACCCCTCCAAAAGCTTCCTATGCCATCCAATGGAAAAAACCCTGCAAAGACTTAGGGTTTGGAAAACATTCTTCACAGAGAGTAACAATAAAAGAGCTTGCAAGCCGGTAAGAGCTGGGAACATTATTAGTACCGGGTTAGGGCTGGAAAGAAACATTCAGAGCAAGTAAAGCAATGAAAAAAACCTTACAAAGACAGGGTTTGGAAAACATTCTTCATAGAGAGTAACAATGAAAGAGCTTGCAAGAGGGTAAGAGCTAGGAACATCATTAGCACCTGATTAGGGCTGGAAAGAAACATTTGGGGCAAGTTAGACCAATGGAAACAAAAACCTGCAAAGATTTAGGGCTTGGAAAACCTTCTTTGCAGAGAGAAACAATGAAAGAGCCTACAAGGTAAGAGCTAGGAAGATTGTTAGCAGCTAGTTAGGGCTGGGGGGAGGGAGCTATATTCAGAGTATAAAACCCAAATTATCAGCTTCTTTTAAGGAGGAAAAAGGTGTGTCTTATACTGTACTCCAAAAATACAGTATTTCATTAGTTACCATATTTTCATCGACATTTTTGTAACTCATATTTCCAGATTGACTTTCTTTTATTATTATTGGCCACAGTTATACTGAAATTAATTTACCTTTTATATTTGTTGAATTGTCTTGTGGCAAGTTGGCCATGATCAGTTGTCCCATGGCCAGTTGGCCATGGCAACTTGGACACAGTGAGTTGCCCATGGCAAGTTGTCACATTTGGTGTGAGAACATGCAGAGTAACTTTTTCCCTTAGCAAGCAGTGGCCAATAATAGTGTAAATCTGAACTGATTTATGGAGATCGAATTTGGCTATCCAATATCATATTCTGCCTAATAATTCTTATTACAAGAAACAATGGTCAAGAAACAAAGGAATGTAGAGATGTCTACACGCTCTTAGGACTACAAAATAAATTCAGACAAACTAGGAATTTACAGAATCTGACTATTCAAATATAGCTTCCCCCACTACTAGAAAGGAAAACTAATACAGCTTCTTAGCCCCACTAACATAATGCATATATGTTTTATAAAGAACTGACTTACCTCTCAGAGGTCATGTCTCGATACAGGAATAGTAACCGGTTGATTTTAAGTAATTCAGGTCTACTTGAGTGAATAGCGGGCCGAAATGTGAACCTGAAAATTAAGATACTTTGTAGTTTTTTCCACATTTGTTAGATATATTTTAAAACAGTACATTTTTCCTTCATCAAAGTATGGTCAGAATAAGTATATACTTCAAAGACTTCGTAAGTTGGTTTCATATTTTCAAATTCATGCAGTTACGGTTTCAAAATGACAGTGCAAATAATTGTCTCATCTCAAAAATTCATAGACTGCCATTGTAGATTGACCATCTCCAATTAAAAGTAAGTGAATTTATATTACTAAATCTCCAAATTTAGTGTTTTAATATTACATATAGTAGACCTACAGTGAACACAATAAAATCTATCTAAACAGCAAATACTTCTGCAAAAGTCTTGTTTGTGCTTGGGATAACTTTTTCATGTTGCTTAAAATCCCATAATTATAAGAATGAACTCTTCTGAACTTAAAAACACCCACCCACCCACCCACTCAACTATTGCAATGCGCTCTACATGGGACTACCCTTGAAAAGCATTCGGAGTCTACAACTAGTCCAGAATGCAGCCGCACAAGCTGTTGTGGGTGCACCTAGGTACACCCACATCACACCAACTCTCTGCAAGCTGCACTGGCTTCCAATATGTCTTCAGATGCAGTTCAAGGTGTTGATTATCACCTATAAAGCCCTACATGGCTTAGGGCCAGATTATCTTTGAGACTGCCTATTGCTGGACAGCTCCCAGTGACTGATAAGGGCCCACAGGGCTGGCCTTCTCTGGGTCCCCTCTGCTGAGCAGTGTCGGTTGGCAGACCACGGGGGAGGGCCTTCTCTGTAGCGCCATCAACTCTCTGGAACCATCTTCTTCCTGAGATCACTACTGCACCCCCCCTGGCTTTCTGGAAAGCCTTAAAGACTTGGCTCTGCCGGCCGGCCTGAGGCCCTTGATTAAATGATCTGTCCTTAAAAGATATGCATTAATTTATTAAGGGGTTTTAAGATGTCCTTTCTTGCTGTAGTCCACCCAGAGTCCTCCGGGAGTTGGGTGGCATATTACCTAACTACCTAACTACCTAACTACCTAACTACCTAACTAACTAACTAACTAACTAACTAACTAACTAACTAACTAACAACTAACTACGTAACTACCTACCTACCTACCTAACTAACTAACTAATAGTTGTTGTTGTTGTTGCTATTATTATTATTATTATTATTATTATTATTATTATTATTATTATTATTATTATCAACTGGTTTGGGGATTGGTTTTCAAAAGAAGACATTTACTTTGGGGCTATCAATTTCTCTCTCTTTGCAGCTTTGATTTCTTAGCCAGGGAATAAGAATTATTCATCCACTTTAGTGAGGAGGGAAGCAATCTCAATTAGCATTTTCAGGAGAAGAAGATTAAAAGAAAAACTGTTGAAGAAATAAGGGCACGGTACTGTCTGGGATCCATTCTTGTATAAATATTTTTGAAGCAGAGAAAAATGAAGCAACAAAGAAATTATTTACGGGTACCATAGTTCCAGGAGATTTGGTTTTAAAGTTCAGCTAAATAGGGTACAGAAAGCCAAAGTTATTTCTTCTGCCTTCAGTGCAGAATTTTAAAATATGCTCAAGGGAACAATTCCACTGAAAATCTTCAGGATGGAAAACACAGCTATTTCTTATATTGCAGCAAAACTAACAGACAGACTGGAATCCGACCCACTTCTGAACAAGCAAGAACAGGATAATTGGCACATTGGCTCTGCCCAAGTGAACTAAGCCTGAATGGAGGCAAATACATTGCTGAACTGCACTGCCCTTTACTGAGCCAAAGTTCCTTCCTCTATCTCACCCTTTCAGTGCCATTTGTCCGCTACTCAGGTTATGCACAGGAGACAATAATTGAGATCTTCACTTCTGGCAGTGCATTTCACTCACACTGGGGAGAGAGAACAGAATAACATCTCCTGGCTCCAGCCTTGAAGGATAGGTCATATATGGTGAGGCTGTGTTGACACAAAATGGCTGATTATCTCAGTGAAATGATTTAGCCCTGGATCCTTCCAGGGTTGCCTCAGTCAAAGAGGAAAAAGCCATGTTTGAAAAGGTCTTTGGGAAGCTATAGCTTTCTGCCACTTTTTGGTGGCAGGAGGGGGAAAAAAAATCTACGGTGGCCCAATGAAGATCAGCACAAATAGCAGAGAGAATTGGGAATATTTTATCTCTTTTTTCTGATTCTTTTTCACTCCCCCCCCCATATGTTCATCTGGGACTAGTATTAAAAGTATTATTTGTTTGTTTGTTTAATTGCTTTTTATGCCACCCACTCCCTAGGGACACTAGGCGGCTCACAACAAAAAATAAACATCAAAAATACTAAAGAACCCCTATAAAAACAGTTTAAAAACAATTAAAATAAAACAATAACTGAGAGGGAGTTCCTAGAGCAGTCCTCTTTTGTGGGATTAGTCTAGTTTGTTTCCAAGCCAAAGGTAGAATGAAAAAAAAATCTAAATCTTCTCTTTTCAAAGAATGGTTCATGTGGGGAAAAAGCCAAGTCAACCCTGGCCTGTTTTGTCGAATACTGTAACATTGTTAGTTTATGTTGACTGAATGATACTATAGTGTCATCCATGACTCAACTAAGCATATCATTATGAACAGGATTTAGAGGGATTTACCACTAATCAAGCTACAATCTTCTGATTTGTCTCTTTGTTCCAGTAGCTTATTCCTAGTTTGTTTGTTTGTTTGTTTGTTTGTTTGTTTGTTTGTTTGTTTGTTTATTTATTTATTTATTTATTTATTTATTTATTTATTTATTTATTTATTTATTTATTTATTTATTTATTTATTTATTTATTTATTTATTTATTTATTTGACTTCTATGCCGCCCAATCCTGAAGGATTCAGGGCAGCTAATACTTCTATTTCTCCTTTTCTCACATTGGGAACTGTTTTGAGGCTGGACTCTAAAACATTTATCTTGGATGACTGGACATTAGCACTGCCTCACCACATCCATTATATGATAGTGTTTTACTTACATGTGTTTGGCTTTGGCAGTTTCAAAATCCCACATGATGATAGAACCATTTGCACTTGCAGTAGCTAACAAACTGTAACCTTCTACTTTTAACAAATCAAAGCACTTCACTTCGGTCCTAGGAGGTAGCTGAAAAATACAGAAAGGAAAGCACCTGAAGGACATTGATTGGGAAAGAACAGCTGACCAATCAAAGAAAAACAACACAGAGAAAGGCAACCAAGAACTTCACAATTCCTTCCAACAATCTTTATCGATATCTAGATGAACTTATAGGAAGCAAAAATTCATTTTTTGACTGCTTACTTTTGTTGTGGACCTCAGACACAAATAACTTTCTTCGAATTATTTTCTTTCTTCATGTTTTTAGAAATTATCTAGAAATACAATAGTTCCTCACCTTTACATTTGTGTTTGTGAGATCTGTATCAATCAATAGTTGAACATCTGGGAAAAAACTATTATTTTTTTTCACATTGGGAGACAGTTTTAGGGAGATAAGTGGATAGCCTTGTAACGCAAATGATACAGCTTCAGGAAGTTCCCAAGTTATGGACATGTAAGCTTCATCTTCATTAGCCTAGTTGAACAAAGGATTGAAGATTAATTGACAATCAATCTGGCAAAATTTCTAGCCTTGTAAATTGCTTATTATATACATATTTATGTTAGAACATTTGCCCAAGATCAGCAGTAAATACTATGAACAGTTGTACTACGGTTTGATGGGGTTGGCTGCTGTGGGTTCAGGAGAACCTCTAGCTAAGATTCTGTGCAGTTCGGAAAACCCCCAAATCCCACTCCTGGCTGGCCTTGCCCACCTCTCCCATTTCCAGAGTCTCCATTGTCGCGGTGTAAGTGATTAAAGTCCGTTTGAACCTTAAACTACCGTGGAGGTGGTGGATGGAAGCTTTTAGTCATTTGTTCAAAACAAAATTTCTTTTATTATAAAAATAGAAAATAAAACATGTCTTGGTGGACAACATAACAAATACGTCTTATGATGGTGGATAGAAAGAAGAATGGAGTTTTCAGGATGAAGAAGGAAGTAATGTTAGATGTGGCAGGATATTACATCATAATAGGAGGAACTTAATAAAGCACACAGTTAACTCTTTAATTACTAAATGTCTCTGGGGCTGGCAATATTCAGCGTGACATCCATGAGGTCTGTTTTGGATGCGGGTAAGTGCAGGGCATGCACGGAGGCTCAGGGAGGATGAAAAACAGGTCTAGTGGAAGTTCAGGAATGCCTCCAGAACCTGAAGAAACTGTTTTCGCTCTCCCGGAGGCTCAAGAAAAGCTTCTGGAGCCTAGGGAGGGCAAAATGCCTCCCCACCATGGTGCCGGAGACTGACTAGGCTATGCTCATCCAGCAACTGGGCAAAGAACTCCTTGCTAACATGTTTGAAGCTCACCTCTGCTGGTTGACATCCACATCTGGACATTTCACACAATTACCTTTGGAGAGATTGACTCACTTCAAAGTAATCATTTATACAGAATACTTTGATAGTTTTAAAACTGAGACGGGTTTGAGGGCTGCACAACACATTGCTATTATTAACCAAGTTTCTGGTCAGCACAAATAATCAGGGTCAGCCAGCTGTGTGTCAGAAACTGAATGCAGCATTGCTTAGAAATGTAAGGGGATGCAGTCCAAGAGGCAGTTCTGAGCTTAACAAGCTTTTGAGGCTTAATTAATTAAATCAACTCTAACATAATGTCTTCAGGACCAATGACTGAAGTAAACATCTGGTGAAAAACATGTTTCTAAAGTTTCTTCTAAATTAGATGATTAAAAAGATAATTCCCAATAAAAATACTGCTCATAATATTTGGGAAACATTTTGCATTCTCATTTAATAGGTAGCAACATGGGGATTAAATACATTTAGTGTGTCCTTATTAAATAAATTATTAGGGACTGAAAATAGTTGTGCATCTTTTTGAGACATTTCAGAGGTTCCAACATGGTGTATATCTGCACTAAGAAAATATAAGGTTTACCTTCTCCTGAGGTTTCAGTGAGTTAAGACCAAATTGTTGTAGTTTAAAAGGGAGCTGTCAGACCTGAGCCTGATGCTTAATTCCAGAATCACTCATTTCTCTTCCGGGTTTCTGGCACGCATGTACACGCGACGATCAGCTGGTCTTTGTGCATACAGTAGTGCAGGAAACCGGAAGAGCTGTTCTTCCATTTTCCATTGTGAACATGTGCATCGGCCAGCTCATTGGTGCATGCACAGCAGTAACCGGAAGACTTGCCGACCAGCACACATGTGTACGCTGAAAACCAGAAATAGATTTTCTGGCACTCACATGGCCCCTGAGCAACTCCTCTTCTTTTTGTGGCTCAGATGAGCGTGAAGTGCTCCTTTTTCAGCACTGGGGACAGTGGGGGTAGTACGTTTATGCACTATTTATTGAATACTTAATAATTTTTTATTGTCCTCCCTTCCCTAATACCTTAGTATGATCCTTGATTACTTTTAAAATAGGAAATAATTAAATAGTATGTTTTTACCCATAAACACTTTAATCATTTTAATTATTATCTAGAACTGAACTTTCATAGCAATTAAAGAAAATTGAGCTACTTGCCTAATTTGTTATCATATTGAACCTTGTGGGTTCAGTACAAAACCTTAAAATGTTACTATGCTCCTCAACAAATAATGCTGTCTATCATTTGTCCTTTTGGTAGCTACCGTATATACTCGAGTATAAGTCGGGTTTTTTTAGCCCAAAAATGGGCTGAAAAACCCGACCTCGACTTATACTCGGGTGACTGACGGGTCACCACAAGAGGGCGCAAGCGGCTTAGGGAAAGACAGCCGTCTTTCAGCTTGAAAGAAGCGGCAACTGCCTGGTTAAGAAGGGAGAATCCACCCCGAGGCCAAACGGCTTTTTTACTGTTTAGCGCAGCGTTCGAGCGCTAAACAGTAAAAAAGCCGTTTGGTTAGGGGGTGGATTCTCCCTTCTTAACCGGGCAGTTGCAGCTTCTTTCTGTTTAGCGCAGCGTTCGAGCGCTAAACAGAAAGAAGCTTGCCGGTTAAGAAGGGAGAATCCGCCGCTTCTTTCTGTTTAGCGTAGCGTTCGAGCGCTAAACAGAAAGAAGCTGCAACTGCCCGGTTAAGAAGGGAGAATCCACCCACTAGCCAAACGGCTTTTTTCCTGTTTAGCGCTCGAACGCTGCGCTAAACAGTAAAAAAGCCATTTGGCTAGTGGGTGGATTCTCCCTTCTTAACCGGGCAGTTGCAGCTTCTTTCTGTTTAGCGCAGCGTTCGAGCGCTAAACAGAAAGAAGCTGCAACTGCCCGGTTAAGAAGGGAGAATCCACCCACTAGCCAAACGGCTTTTTTCCTGTTTAGCGCTCGAACGCTGCGCTAAACAGTAAAAAAGCCGTTTAGCTAGTGGGTGGATTCTCCCTTCTTAACCAGGCAGTTGCAGCTTCTTTCTGTTTAGCGTAGCGTTCGAGCGCTAAACAGAAAGAAGCTGCAACTGCCCGGTTAAGAAGGGAGAATCCACCCACTAGCCAAACGGCTTTTTTCCTGTTTAGCGCTCGAACGCTGCGCTAAACAGTAAAAAAGCCGTTTAGCTAGTGGGTGGATTCTCCCTTCTTAACCGGGCAGTTGCAGCTTCTTTCTGTTTAGCGCGGCGTTCGAGTGGTTGGCTCTTGCGTGCAAGCAAAGGAACCTGCCAACCACTCGAACGCCGCGCTAAACAAGAAAAAAGCCGTTTTGCTGGGGGGGGATTCTTGCTTCTTAAACCGGGAGCAGTTGCCCCCTCTCCCAAAGCGATGTCCCAAAGCGGTCTCCGGGAAGCGACCGAGGGAAAGGCAATCGTCTGCCTTTCCTTCAGCCCGAAAGAGGAGGCAAATGCCCCGCCTTCCCCCAGCCGGTTAACTTGAAGCGCTCGGTTAACCGGCTGGGGGAAGGCAGGGCATTTGCCTCCTCTTTTGAGCTGAAGGAAAGGCAGACGACTGCCTTTCCCTCGGTCACTTCCCGGAGACCGCTTTGGAACGTTGCTTTGCTTGCGCCTGCCCCTCCTACAGCGGAGAGAGGCGGCAAATGGCCAGCCCTTCCCCCACCCGCTTAGCTGAGCCCTTCGGGAAGGTGCCGCCTGTCTTCGCTGTAGGAAAGGCAGGCACATCCGAAGCGCGTGGGGAAGTGGCTGTGGGAGGCAACGACATTCCTAAGCCGGTGAGGTGTGGTGGAGGGGTGGCGAGAAGATAGAAGCAAGAATCCACCCCCCCAGCTTTCCCCCCCTCTCCCCGCAAGAAAAGGAGCCAGCCAAACACTCCAATGCCGCGCTAGAGGGGGGAAAAGCCGATGAGGTGTGTGTGTGTGTGGGGGGTGGATTCTTGCTTCTGTCTTCTCAACACCCCCTCACCCCACCTCTCGGGAAGAGAGCAACAGGAAAGGACGCGGTTTTCTTCTGCCGGGTCGAGGACAAAGCGGGTGTTGAGGGCGGCGGGCGAGCAACATTTCAGCGGGGAGAAAACCCCAAGCTGAGAGTGCCTTTTAAAATCACTCTCCTCTCAGCCTAGGCAAGCTGCCGAGAAGTGGGGTTTTCGGAGTGGGGAGGCAAAAACGCTCAGAATGTCACCACCGAGGCATTTCTCCAAGGGGCGGGGGTCCCTAAACTTTCCTTTAACCCCAGCGGACACAAAGATGGGAATGCGTGGTCCTCGCCAGCCACCCATCTGCGGGGGCTGCCTCGCGCCAAGGCAGAATTAAATTCAACAACCAAAATATTATATTTTTAAAAAACATACTTTTTTGACAGTTTGTTTGCCTTTTAAGACATCTCTCTGGCTGTGCCTAATGTCAACAATAAAAAGTTTTGCCAGGTGAATTTTTTTTTTGCCAGATTAGCTATGGATCTCACTGAAGAAATTTTAAAGAATACTCAAAATGATTCTTCATTTGCTTTGTAACCTTAAATAAAAAAACAATACAGTATTGACTCTGTAATTTACCCGGGGAGGGGACAGGAGGGGGGCGCAGACAGACAGGAAAGGAAGACAGACAGACAGACAGACAGACAGACAGACAGACAGAGACCTATGACCACAATTGAGCTCAAAATTTGTTGTTAAGCAAAAGCATTGTTAAGTGAAAATCACCACATTTTACTCAATCCATGACATTTCCTAGCTCTAACAGTGATGTGCAAGCTAGGGAAGTACCGGTACATCTGAAGACATGTGTAATGTTCTAGTTATGGTTAACTGTGTGGCAGAAAGTGGACTCTGGGTTTGTTTTCTTATTACAGTAAGTGAGGTTGAATGTACCATATATAATTTTACAAGAGCTCTCTCTCTTTCTCTCTCTGTATATACACATACAGTTTATATAGTAGATAATGTACAGTATATTTTTGTGTGCCTGTGTGTAATATTTATTTACACATATGGCATATATACATAGAATTAAGTATATTTTGGATGTTCAGTAATTGTAAATATAGAGGGAAATTGTATCTCTTTGAGGCAAGGAGAGGTCAAGTATCCTAACCCTAACCCAAACCAGCAGGAGCAGGGGATTGAGGTAAGTATCTAGGTACTTGCATTTTTTTTGCCTATACCTGCCTTGGGGGATATATACCTGTTTACCCTCTTTTAAACTTACAGAGCTAGTTTACTGGCTTTCTTTGAAATAAATATTCTAAAATATTTAATCTACTGATGCCTCAATTGATGTAATTTTATTGGTTTCCATTTTTATAAGTTACCAGTAGCCGCTGCAATTTCCACCCTCGACTTATACGGGGGTTTATAAATTTTCCCAGTTTTTGTGGCAAAAGTAGGCGCCTCGACTTATAGTCGGAGCGACTTATACTCGAGTATATACGGTATTCAAATAATGTAACTTAATCAACTGAAAAAGAGTCCAAGCACCCATTTGAAAACTTACCTTGGTCAGTACGCCACTCCCATCCAGTAACATGACCTTTAAGCCACTCCTACCCGGTCACATGACCATCAAGTCACACCCACAAAATAAGCCACGCTCACAGTGTGACAGTAAAAATTTTGGCAGCCCATCACTGATTGTAGGGAGTTGTAAGTCTTAACAAAATGTGGAAAACCATAATTAAGAGATACTGGGTTCTTTGACTTTTGAAACTGAGAACAAAATGAAGCAAATGAAATAGAAGATCTAACAATCAAAGCTCAAACCTGAACAATTTTGATTGTCCCACTGTACTCCAAGACCACGATCACATGTTTACTCGCACTGGCTTTCAGGTAGACCATCTGCATCAGCCAATGTTCATTGACTGTGATTTCCCTGCTTAAGGGCAACATTTTAAGTACCTGTCCACTTCCAAAATCCCATAGTTTCACAGTCCCTAAATGTGTAATAAAACAGAAGAAATATCACTCTTCATAGAAATAACTAATAGCTGTGTGCTGCTCAATACAAAGTTTGCACTTACCTATATGAAATACACATAGAACAATACCAATTGTAGGAAAAGTCTATGCTTTACTAAGGGCTATTTGCCAATATTGTACATGGTGCACAAGCAATATTATAAAACCAAAAGAATTCCCAACTGATCTTTGAAACTGTGGAGCACAGAAAGCATGATTTATTGAACTAGTTTTGTGGCAAATAAGCTGAAAAGGGGTTATTTTAGGGACTAATTATTTCATTACCATCACATGCTCCAGTAGCAAGATGAAATCCATTTTTATCAACTGCTGCACATGTCAACTCAACCCCGGGCCCATGAGCATCTTCAATCTGGTATATTAGTTGTCCTGTTTCCAATTCCCAGACCTAAAAATAAAACAGATTACAGTGGTACCTCTACCTAAGAATGCCTCTACTTACAAACTTTTCTAGACAAGAACCGGGTGTTCAATATTTTTTTGCCTCTTCTCAAGAACCATTTTCTACTTACAAACCCGAGCCTCCACAACTGTAACCGGAAAAGGCAGGGAGAAGCCTCCATGGGGCCTCTCTAGGAATCTCCTGGGAGGAAAGGGCTGGAAAAGGAGGGGAGAAGCCTCCGAGGGGGCTTTCTAGGAATCTCCTGGGAGGAAACAGGGCCTCCACCCTCCCTGTAGTTTCCCCAATCGCACACATTATTTGCTTTTACGTTGATTCCTATGGGAAAAATTACTTCTTCTTACAAACTTTTCTACTTAAGAACCTGGTCACGGAACAAATTAAGTTCGTAAGTAGAGGTACCACTGTATATGCAATTCAGCAGACTAACTACAAGGGATTTCAAAAATAACTCAAAGAGGTATTACTTTTCTTTTAAAAAATGTATGTACTAAGTCTTAAAATAGAAGAATGAGAAGAACGGATTGAGTTTGAGAAAGGAATACTGCAAATAAGTATTCTAATTTCTCCTTGGTTTAATAGAAAAATTCAGTAATTCCTTTGGGCTTCCAATTCAACTGTTTTCTGCAAATGAACGAAATGGAGTAATTTAGTAATCCCGCCTCACCCATCTCTCGGAAAGACAAGTTCCAAAATAACTTTTAAAATTGCATGTGAGCGTGATAAGAATACCCTAGTTAATGTAGTTGTCCAAATGGTGTCTGTGTGCATTCTTTTGTTTTATAACCGTAAGGCTCATAAGACTTATGCTCACCTTTACAACAGACTCAGAACAGATACTTAGAACTTGATGAAAAACTTTATTGTAAACCAGCACGTTGATATTCCTTTCATGGGTCTGGGGGACTTGTTTAGTGTCTTGTATCATCCGGGTGAGAGGATAAATATCGATGACTGTTGATCCTGGGCATTACAGAATTGCATTAAATCTAGAAAATACTTGTACTTTCATATCAAATTTTTGATGCCAGACTGACCTTAAAGAAGCACATTGCATGTTCTTGCTACTGTATATAGCAGTAATGGCGAACAGGTGGCACATGAGCCATATCTGCTGGCATGTGATCTATTACCCTAACTCACCTCCATTATGCATATGTGTGTCAGCCAGCTGATTTTTGGCTTGAACAGAGGCTTGGGGAAGGCACTTTTGGCTTCCAGAGAGCCTCCGGGGAGATGGTAGAGGGCGTTTTTGCCCTCCCCTGGCTCCAGGGAAGCCTTTGGAGCCTTGGGAGGGTGAAACACAAGCCTACTGGGCCCACCAGAAGTTGGGAAACAGGCTGTTTCCGGTATCCAGAGGGCCTCCGGATGGCAGGGGAAGCTGTTTTCATCCTCCCCACTCAATGAATTATGGTTGTTGGCACTCGCACATGCAGTATAGCTCGTACCCACACTCTTTCAGTACCTGAGGAAAAAAAGGTTCACCATCACTGGTATATAGCATGAAGGAATTATATGTCTGATCAAATTAAATCATTACCAGGTTTTTATGCACTTACAATATTGCATTTACACTTCCAAAAACGTGTTTCATGCACACATTCAAAAACCAAACCCTTGAAACTTATGCAAGTGACAATTAAAGATGATTTTTTTTTCTTTGTCAAGGACAGGGAATATTTGACAAGCTGGAGGCAACAGTTCTACTTCTCCCCCCCTATTTTACAAATCATAATATAAAGCCCTTAGTGCTCAAAAGGAAAATCTTGTGGCATACCTACTGCAGTCAAAATATCTCAACCTTCAGTTAATGCAATATAATGTGACAATGATACAGTGGTCCAATCCCAGTGGATTTCTGAAAGGTCTTAAATCAGCAGCAAGGAAAATAGTGTAGGAGAAATCTTTTTATGAGAATGAGATGGCAATGTCAGGTTTCACACCACGTTGGGCAATAAATCTCTGCAGAGTTCAGCCTTGCGTGCAGATATTTCAGGATACAAAAAGTGAAAATTCTGTCTCTGCACACGTTTAGGCATAGAAAATGGGATTCAAGCAATGTTGACTACATTCATGAGTCATTGACCAAATATAGCTGAGCTGGTCATGCAGGAAATGATATTTTTCTGTTATGTGGACTGCCAGATAAAGAGAGAATGTAGGATATACTAGTGGCACATCTGCAAAGTAAAGACACAATGGTCTTCATATTGCTTTGCTTGTTTATATACTAGATGTCCACAGGAATGTCTACAGCAGGGATGTCAAACTTGATTTCGTTGTGTTGTGTTTGGCCTCATGGGATGGGTGGGCGGGGCAATGGTGGGCGTGACCAGATAGATGTCACTTGTGTCAGGGGCACCTGAAATACCCTGAGTACTTTGCTAGAAGTCCTTCTGAGCTCCATTTTCAATAGCAGAGTCACCACAGGTTAATCCTTTGCTGGTTCCAGGGTGGTCTTGTGGGCCAGATTTAAGCACCCCGCAGCCGGATACGGCTCATGGGCCTTGAGTTTGACACCCCTGGTCTACAGCATGTGTACTTCAATGTTTTGGGGGCAGACTAAATACCTCCGATGAACTCCCTACTCTGCCATAGATGCATTCCTAGTAAGGACCTGAATCTGCAGCTATATTCCATGGCATGAAAACAACACCCTCAGTAGTATTACCTTCTATTTTCTGTTTTAAACATCTTTCAGCCCTGTTTAAAAAGATATATTTAATCTCTTTTTCCAGTGTAGGTATCTTTATACATTCAATGTCCCTTTTACATGTCTTTTTCTAATTTTAAATTCTGATATGTTCCTTTCTTTATAGCAAAATCACCTAAGCTTCTATTAAATATCTTACTAACTCTATAATGCCTCATGTCCAAATATATAATTGAAGGCTCAAACTGTGCACAAAAGCCCATCCTTATTTATACAATAGATTTCTAAAAAGTGTTATTTTAATACTTTCAAACAATTTCTCTGAACATATCTGGTCTAAACAATTAATTGTTGCAAGATCAGACAGAAACAAACAATTAAATGGAGTATAATGCCTTCCGTGTTACAAATTGCCAACAAATCCAAGCACTGGCATTCTAAACTGCATCATTTATCAACTGTTCTTTCACTTCAGTTAGCAAAGTCTTGCTGTAAGAATGATTTTGCTTCTGTTTATGAGCTGGAAGCCTTTGACCCAGAAATGAAATGTCATTCCTAAAATATAATCACAAAGCTTCACATGGAGGAGGATGAGGATTAAGAGGAAGAAAATGGCAGGTTTTTGAGATTCAAAAGTCATTCCATGATTTCTTTCATCTGGACACAACTGTCAACTCAGAGCACTACATTGCAAATCTCAAAACTTTGAAACAATAATAAAAAGTTTGAAAGTGCTGAAGAAACTTTTGCTACAACATGACAGCACAAGGCCTTGTACCTCACAAGCCACTTTCTCTATTATGCTCTATTCACCATATGGTCCAAATTTGGAACCATATGACTTCCAAAATTGAAACAATGCATTTGAGGAGCCTCTGTTTGACTCAACTGAAGAGGTGAAAACACTGTTGGGCTCTTACCAAAGGGGAAGGTATTGTTTTTTGATGGCTTTAAGAAACTTTTCCATTGCTGGAATAAAACTGTAGCAAATAAAGTGAGCAAGAGAGTTCATTTCAAGATTATTTTCTTGTATCATTTAAAAAATATTTTATTTAAAATTATGGAGGCATCACTTTTCATTTATACTTGTTATCTTCTACAATTTTAGTCAAAATCCACTGTTAAATGAATAGACTTCCACGATGCAAATTAGTTTTCTACCATTATTTCCTTGAACAATTGTCCCTATGCCTGAAAGCTGCTTTCAAGGACTTAGAAATATTTTGAGGAGTAATTGGAGAAGTTAATTTCTCAAGACTGCAGAACAGTCAGAGAAACTGATCTTTAGGTTAAAATATTATCTACCATTCTCAGAAAGGTATTGTTGGTTCTGATCCAGCATATAAGTATGCCTGTTTATAATAAATAGCCACATATTTTTCTCACTCACCTGCGATAAGGGTTCGGTGGGTGCTATCAAATACCATAGCATAAATTTGTGTCTCTCTGAGTAACCCTTGAGTGTCATGGAATACTTGCATCAAGGAAAGCGTCTGGATATCCCAGACTCTGAAAATCTGAAGAAACAACAAGAAATATGATATACGGTAATTAAGTGCCACGAATGATCCATATATGTTTACTTCCTTGTACTTCCTTGTATAATGCCTCAATATACAATGTACAAAACAAAATGAAAAAATGGGATATGCATATTACTGTTCTTCCCATTGTTTGCTTATCCCACCATAGCATATTTATTATATGTATATTCTGCTATTCTGTTACACACATTGGAGAACATACTCTATTGTATTCTCACAATGCTGTGAAAATGATCAGCCCAAATATAATTAATTTCATCACCAAACTATAGACCAAAACTAAACGTCAAGAGTGTAAGTTGAGCATTAACCATGAGTATATTGTTTTCTTTTGTGTTAGAGAATAATCCAAGCCCTCTGCCATTGGGGCACTGCAGACAGAATAGCATAAGACACAACTTGACAAGCCTTCTGCCTCACTTTTAGCTATATTTCTGTAAATTGAAATAGTTTAAATGGAAAGCTACCATTAAGACCTGAAAGCCCAGAATTCAATATCTCCTGTAGAACACAAACTGTGATTAGTGAATGAACAGTCGGGTCTACCTTAGCCTTCAATTAAATTCACTCTGACATATATTGTACATAGTATTATCAGGTCAAAATTTTGACCCGATTCTTTTGAAATTAGGGAGAGGGGAGCTTTGGGTTGCATTTGGCACACTATTATAATAGCAGGAATAGCACTTAGCCAATCTTGGTTTATCTTGGAAAAGTAAGCATAGCCTGATTTGGAGACTTTGTCTTTATTTTTTATTATTGAATCACAGACCGATTGCGAAGGCCTTGCTATTCCACAAAGGAACATTTGGTTCTGCAGCATGTTGCAGGACATTTTCATAGAAAAACAATCCAGAAAGGCAATTTTTCTACCTTCTACTTGGTTTTCTGTCCTCACTTTGGGATAAATATGAATATTTTAAAATATGAACATTTTTAACTAAGGTTGCTGTGAGCATTGCTGGGAAATACGCATTGCCAGATGCTCAGTGGGAGACTCTCTATCTCACTGCACTTATGCATGATTTCATGAATTCAGGTACAAGGGTAGTTGGAGGTTCCAGTAGATTTGTATGGAATTTATTTATTTGATTTCTATGCCGCCCTTCTCGAGGCGACTCAGGCTGGCGTACAACATTGAATACAACAACATATAAGAAATTTAAATAACTATAAAAGATAATGGAAATTTACTAAAAAATGTTTTAAAAATCCCATGTATAATCACATACATTCATCCAATCGGATCACATCTAGTATCGGCTGGAGACAGTCTCATCACTCACGGCCACCATGATCGCTGGCAGAGGTAGGTTTTCAAAGCTTTACGAAACACCAGGAAGGAGGGGGCAGTATGTACCTCCAGAGAGAGTTCGTTCCAGAGGACCATGGAGAAGGCTCTTCCCCTAGGCCCTGCCAGTCAATATTGTCTGGTCAACGGGACCTGAAGAAGACCGACCCTGTGGGACCTAATTGGCTGCTAGGATACATGAGGCAGAAGACGGTCCTGAAGATACTCTGGTCCTAAGACATGTAGGGTTTTGTAGGTCATAACCAGCACTTTCAATTGGGCCCGGAGACCAATTGGCAACCAGTGCAGCTCACGGAGTGATGTTGAAATGTGGGCAAATTTTGGTAGCCCCACTATAGCTCGCATGGCTGCATTTTGCACAATTTGTAGTCTCCAAACACTCTTCAAAGGCAGCCCCATATAGAGAGCATTGCATTAATTGAACCTTGAGGTGATAAGGGTGTGAGTGACTGTGAGAAGTGACTCCCTATCCAGATAAGGCCACAACTGGTGCACAAGGCGTACCCATGCGAACGGCACCCTTGCCACAGCTGAGAGATGGTTTTCTAAGCTCAGCTGTGGATCGAGGAGGACACCCAAGTTGCAGACCCATGCGGACTATATATGCTAGGTGAGTGAATTAAAGTTAAATGCAGTACCTGGGATATAAGGCAAGGAAGAGCTTTTTTTAACTTTTAAAAGGCACGCTCAAATAAGTATAATATAATACATTAGCATATGGATAAATCATCAATCATCATTTTATGTGAGGTTATAAATAATGAGCGAGAGCCAGTTTGGTGCAATGGTTAAGGCATTAGGCTAGAAACCAGAACTTCATAAGTTTTAGTCCTACCATTGATACAAAGCCAGCAGGGTAATCTTGGCTCAGTCACTCCCTCTCAGCCCTAGGAAGCAGGCAATAGTAAACCACTTCAGAAAAAAGCCTTGCCAAGTAAACTTCAAGGACTTCATTCAGACAGTCTCTAAAAATTGGACGTGACTGAATGGAAGAAAAGGTACTGCTTATTTCTGTCAAATTATCTAGATTCGTAGCTGAATCCTTTTGAGAAATCCCTTTGCGTATTAACTTAGTGCCAATGTCTATAAGATTCTTCTTAGGCAGCGTAGATATTCAAAACAAAGCATGAGATCTTGGCTCAAGGGTACCAGTGAGATGTGGAAACAGAAAATCACATTATTATTTAAATCCTACAACTATGTAGTTTTGCTAAGGGCAGAAAGCCTTCATTATTCGCTCCAATAATTTCTGAGACCATTATACCGAATGTTCTCAATAAAATACAGTCCAAATTGCCACTAAAGCAGGAAGAGGCAATGTAAGACCCTGAAGATATAGCTTAATTACAACTCCAAGTGGTCCCTAACAATTGGTTATTCTGACTTGATGCAGAGAATTGCTGCCCCCAAATATGTAGAATGCCGGTGGTAAAAATAAAGAGGTTGAAGCTAAATATACATAAATTGACAACAGTTGACATCTTATAAGCTTAGATATGCAGTGTAAAACTAGCAAATGTATTTCCCGTTCCAAAAAGAACACTGAAATGAAAACAAGTTAGGACAACAACTATGTAATGAAAATAGAAATAGAAACAGAATCTTTAACCTAATGCATATTTTAAATAATAATTTTTATAGTTTGCTCAGCCTTGTAACCAAAGGTCTTTTTAGAATTAATGTTCTTTAAAATATTCAGGACCTCCCCTTGCCAAATGCAATCAATTAAAAAATTCAAAGACTCCTCATTTTAACCCCGAGCTACAAACATTCTCCTTCATTGGAGGAAGGATAATTATGTTTATTATAATAAAGCTTGGATAAAAAAATATAAAGCCATATTTCAGATATCTTAGAAAACTTCGTTAAACATTTTGATGAATGAGAAGAGGAATTATTCTTAGATTTTCCCAGATATGAGACATTTGTAGCATCCTCTTGATACTGTCTTATCTTTTAGCTTAAAATTATGACCGATAGAAAGAAATGATGCTCTGGAAACAAATGCATAATATGCACTTCAATGAACAGCAAAGTGGAATTATACTGCATCTATTTCAGATCTGGAGTCTATAAAGAAAAAATATTTTTTTATAATTCATAATATTAAAAAATATCACTTTTGGCAGAGCATATAGTTTTAACTAAATGAAAGATAATTCCACACCTTTGCAGTAGAAACACTGATAATATGTTGATCCTTTTCATTGGTGACGATCTCATTGATAGTAAATAAATGTCCCAACAATTTCCCCACTGGTTTAGTGTTGATGTTCGGATGCCATAAACGAAGAATTTTATCTTCTCCTGGAATTAAATGGATCATTTATTTTCTTATTTTATTTATAGAAAGCAAGTACTGTATCTCCCAGCTTACTGTACTCCAGATGCAGAAATTCCCAGTCAACATGTTTGAAGACCAATAGATCTGGAAAACATCAGACTAGACCAGCCAGAAAGACTTAGAAGTAGAACTAGACCAGCCAGGAAGAAAATACAATGTTTTAATAATTCATGACCAGTATATATATATTGACTGGATCATAAAACTGACCAAGCCAACAATGAAATGAATACTTGTTTATTCTGTCTATATACTGTACTGAACCAATATGTATGTATTTTCAGATCTACGGTAATTAGAAAATTAGAAAAGGTTTGCTATGATCAATTTGAGT
Source organism: Erythrolamprus reginae (assembly GCF_031021105.1). Lineage (NCBI taxonomy): Eukaryota > Metazoa > Chordata > Lepidosauria > Squamata > Dipsadidae > Erythrolamprus > Erythrolamprus reginae. Next base: position 339,757,684 of record NC_091950.1, on the reverse strand, counting down.
TAACCATCTATGTGCGATGTACAATATATAACTGCCGTGGCAGAGCATTCTAAAACAAGGACACTGGTGAGTTGTTTTATCCAATATCTGTGATGACGAGCCTATGACAATGAGCATGCCATAGGTGGCGCCAGAGCCCTCTCTGCGGGCATGTGAACTGTCGCTCCAGATCAGCTCTACTGCGCATACGCCTCCCACCTGCCAAATGATTTTCGAGTCTCTGCTATGTATCCACAGGTGATTGGGTGCACCTGGGAGAGATGCACATGCATGCTCAGGGATGGTGGTAGCACGGGGGATTATGCGCACATGCATGGGGGCAGGAGGATTGCGGGGGGGTCACATACTCATGGGGGAAGTGTGGAGAAGTGCGAGGGGCACATCCACATGCACCGGTGGGTGGGCATAGCATGGGGTCTCATGTGCATGCGCAGGGAGGCAGGTGGAACATGGGGATTGCACGCACATGTGCAGGGTGGTCAATGCATGGGGCGTCTCTCACACACATATTGCATTATGGGTGTGGGCAAGTGCACTGTCACACGTGCCTAGGCACAATTTCAACACCTGACGACAAAAAGGTTAGCCATCCCTGCCCTATACACTTTACCAAAAATAAATTGTTTCGTCTTGTCTTTCCTCAAATGGGAAATGTTGGGTGGTTGTTGGGTTGTTGTTTTTTGTGCCTCTCATGAATTTTTTTCATAAATTAAAAAAGTGTTCCTAGTGTTTCTACTTGATACCTAGTTTGGTTCTACATTAGAATGCTGGACTGATATTGCCCCAGATATCTGTGGAACTCTCACCTTGGTGATGTTTTGGAAATCTTTAAATCTTTAGCTCTTCTCCCAGGTCTTGGGACAGAGTACTTTTGGAGCTCTGGACTGATTTTGATTCTCTTACAAAGAGGAAGACTTACCTGTACTAAATGGAGCATTCAAGATAATTGCAACAACTTTGAGATGAATGCAGTTTACTTACCTCCTGTAACAATGATATTGGCTTTTAAACAAAATGTGAAAGCGTTAACACCCCTTGGTATCGAAAATTCCCGGACGGGTCTGTAATTGTAACAAAACATTTGGTCATATAAACACCCAAGTACCACTGATTTTTGCATAAATCCATAGTTATATAATGGTAGTCCTGAGAAGCTAATTTTGGAATCTAAGTCTATAGAAGACTTTGTATTCAAATTTCTATCAGAGACACAACCAACAACATCACTTGTATGATATTTCTAACAAAAAGTTACTGAAGGTAACAGTTTTCTATATTATCAGAAATACAAGCAAAATTATAATGAGCAGAAAGGATCAATTTTTATATTCTAAATCATGTCAAAACCAAGTGTAAACATTACTTGGTAAAATGATTAGCTATATGAACTAATATAATGTAACTAATTGTCGGGTTTTGGATAATTAAAATTCGTATTTTCATTAGTCACACTGTTTGAATTGGGTGCCTTATAAAAACACAAACAAACTTACAAATTGTCTTCTAGTCTTTTCAGGTCATCCAAAACCAATGAATGAATGCTATCCCATGAACAGGATCCAAAACAGTTCAAAGATGGAAGGTATTTTACTTTCACAACCCAGTCATCGTGCAGTTTACGTTTAATGCTAGAGGTGATAAAATGAAACATTAATTTAAAAGGCACATCTAGTTACATATACAGTGATACTTCGTCTTACAAATGCCTCGTCATACAAACTTTTCAAGATACAAACCCGGGGTTTAAGATTTTTTTGCCTCTTCTTCCAAACTATTTTCACCTTACAAACCCACCGCCACCGCTTGGAGGCCCCGCCTCTGGACTTCCATTGCCAGCTAAGCACCCGTTTTTGCACTGCTGGGATTCCCCTAAGGCTCCCCTCCATGAGAAACCCCACCTCCGGACGTCTGTGTTTTTGTGATGATGCGTGGGAATCCCAGCAGCGCAAAAACGGGTGCTTCTCTGGCAACGGAAGTCTGGAGGTGGGGTTTCCCAGTGAGGGGAGCCTCAGTGAAATTGCAGCATCGCAAAAACACAGAGGTCCGGAGGTGGGGTTTCGAGGACTTCGGTGTTTTTGCAATGCTGCGATTTCACTGATGCTCCCTTCGCTGGGAAACCCCACCTCCAGACTTCCGTTGCCAGCAAAGTGCTCGTTTTTGCACTGCTGGGATTCCCCTAAGGCTCCCCTCCATGGGAAACCCCACCTCCAGACTTCCGTGTTTTTGTGATGATGCATGGGAATCCCAGCAGCGCAAAAACGGGTGCTTCTCTGGCAACGGAAGTCTGGAGGTGGGGTTTCCCAGTGAGGGGAGCCTCAGTGAAATTGCAGCATCGCAAAAACACAGAGGTCCGGAGGTGGGGTTTCGAGGACTTCGGTGTTTTTGCAATGCTGCGATTTCACTGATGCTCCCTTCACTGGGAAACCCCACCTCCGGACTTCCGTTGCCAGCAAAGTGCTCGTTTTTGCAGTGCTGGGATTCCCCTGCTGGGATTCCCCGGCAGCATTGCAAAAACACAGAAGTCCGGAGGTGGGGTTTCCCATGGAGGGGAGCCTCAGGGGAATTCCAGCAGCACAAAAACAGGCGCTTCAGCTGGCAAAAGGGGTGAATTTTGGGCTTGCACGCATTAATCGCTTTTCCATTGATTCCTATGGGAAACATTGTTTCGTCTTACAAACTTTTCACCTTAAGAACCTTGTCTCGGAACCAATTAAGTTTGTAAGACAAGGTATCACTGTATCTGAAAATGATTTTAATGTTGCTGCACCAGTCCTCAAGGGGCTTACAATATTTTTCGGAGTATAAGACATACCTTTTTCTTCCCTAAAAGAGGCTTAGTCTGTTCAGCTTCAGCACATTATTTTATCCCCAGGTTAGGGCTGAAAGAATCTTTTTTTAGAGAGAGTAGGAATGAAAACAAGCCTGCAAAGACTTAGGGCAGGAAAAAACTGCTTAGGAGGGAGTAGCAATGAAAATAAACACTGCAAGCCAGGAAGATTGTTAACACCAAGTTAGGGCTAAAAAAAAGCTTTTTCAGAGGGAGTAGGAATGAAAGCAAACCTGCAAAGATTTAGGGCTGGAAAAAAGCTTTTTCAGAGGGAGTAGGAAGCCAGGAAGATTGTTAGCACCTAGTAAGGTCTGAAAAAAAGGTTCGAAAAAGCTACATTCAGAGTATAAGACGCACCCAAATTTTCAGCATCTTTTAGGGGGAAAAGGGTGCATCTTATACTCAAAAAATAGGTTTGCCCTCACTATTATATAGCATTATATTTCTTCTTTAATATCCATTTTAAATTACACTTCTATTAAACGTCCTATGCTGTATTTATAGATTTGTTCCTACAACTTATTGTAGACAGTACTGGCTAGATACTCTTTAGAACGTGTTCACGAGTATATGTTTTGTTGTTCACTTTTTACATAGAAAAAGCTTGTCTGTTGTAGCGGACAGGTGTATTATTTAATTGTTCTTCTAATAGTGCAGGATTTAAGCTATGGAATTTATTGCCACTAAAGTTGAGAATTCCTGTCAATTTAGGGAATTTAAATGGGAACTAGACAAACACTTGGCAAATAATGCTACCATGATGGTTTACATTACTTCATTGCCCATGTTTCACCAACACTCCGCAGTCTGCATTGGTTGCCGATCAATTTCTGGTCACAATTCAAAGTGTTGGTTATGACCTTTAAAGCCCTTCATGGCACTGGACCAGAATATCTCCGAGACCGCCTGCTGCCGCACGAATCCCAGCGACCGATTAGGTCCCACAGAGTGGGCCTTCTCCGGGTCCCGTCAACTAAACAATGTCGGTTGGCGGGCCCCAGGGGAAGAGCCTTCTCTGTGGCGGCCCCGACCCTCTGGAACCAACTCCCCCCGGAGATTAGAACTGCCCCTACTCTCCTTGCCTTTCGTAAGCTCCTTAAGACCCACCTGTGTCGTCAGGCACGGGGGAACTGAGACATCTCCCCCGGGCATATACAATTTATGAATGGTATGTGTGTATGTACGTGTGTTTAGAAAATGGGGTTTTTAAACCTTTTTAGTAGAAATTTAGATTTGTTGTAAATTGTGTTTTTTTTTCCACTTTGTTGTGAGCCGCCCCAAGTCTGCGGAGAGGGGCGGCATACAAATCTAAATAAATACAAATACAAATACAATTCATTGACATAAAAGCAACATCCTTAATTTCCAGTTGCTTGAGGGAATAATAAAAAAGAGCTAACCTCATGTCTGTCTTCTGAACTTTCTAGATGTGGTCAGATGACTTTTAAAAAATAAATAAAATAAAATATAATCTTTATTGAAAATAAATGGGGGAGGGGATACAGAAAGCAAATGGACTATGTAAATATTAGTACAAATTTATATGAATTTAGACTATGCAGTTATAAAATAAAATACACACTTACATAAAGGAAGAAAATAAAGAGGAAAAGCTAAAGAGAGAGAAAGAAAAAGAGAGAGAAAGAGGAGACAGAGAAAAGAAAAAATTAAAAATAAAGAAAGAAGAAGAAAGAAGAAAGAAGTTCATCTATAAGTTTATCAAATGTCATACAGTATGTCCAGTAGGTCGTCATAAGTTATTGCTTTACCTGAGGGCAAGACATTTGGAATGACTCTTATATTCTGCATTTTATTTCTTTCTGTGAAAAAAATCCTCCTATCAATACTTACTGGAATACTTAGCTGTGATGGTTGAAGGTCATATACAATAATACTAAATTTAGCTTATGGTATTGAATCCTTACAAGAAGAAAAAAGAAAACTGAAAACCACAAGGAAGAAGAATAGAATATTCTTAGAAATAGGAGTGCTGATTGAAACTCTCACTAGTAGAACTTTAAAATTAAAAGAGCCAGGGTGGCGCAGTGGGTAGAGTGCTGTACTGCAGGCCACTAAAGCTGACTGTAGATCTGTAGATCAGCAGTTCAAATCTCATCACCGGCTCAAGGTTGACTCAGCCTTCCATCCTTCCGAGGTGGGTAAAATGAGGACCCGGATTGTGGGAGCAATATGCTGGCTCTGTTAAAAAGTGCTATTGCTAACATGCTGTTATGCCCTTTGTTAAATAGGGCATTATAAATCATTGTTGTTGTTGTTGTTATTGTTGTTGTTGTTGTTATTATTATTATTATTATTATATTTGAAGTAGAAAATTTATCCTGACATATTAGACTTCCAGACCCTCATTTGAAGTTATAATTTTGAAATTACAAATTTCAAAAATAAGATTTTTCAGAGACTATGAACTCACCTTTTGAATTTCTTAGAATCTACGATCAACATGTACTGCTTCTTTTTAGATTTAGATTGCTTTAGACCAAAGTCATCACTGGTAAGTGTAAACAAAGTAACATATCCACCATCATCCCCAAGCAAGATGTCATCCTTCACTAGAAGTTCTGATGGGTGAGGAATAGCACAAACAGAGAGGAGACAATGTTCCATGGGTTTGATTATACAGCAGTTATCCTACAAAAACAAGCAATTGTTCATTATAAGCTTTAGCATTTATCTTATCTTGGTTGACTAAAAACAGTAATTGGTTTCAGAACTTTGCTTAAAGACTTTAGAGGAAATTCCACACAATTCTCTTGATTCAGTTTCAATCCTTAAATTATATTTACTTTGTTCCATAATGCTATCTTCATCCATGTTCATTACTTTTTCTGTGAATGGGGAACCTTGTATAATTCTCTAAAGGGAGTTCTTATAACTGAAAATACAACTTTGGAGATAAATAACACTTAACTGATATGAATTTTAAAAAATACACTTGGAATAAAGCTACACATTTAAAATAATAATAATAATAATAATAATAATAATAATAATAATAATAATAATAATAATTTATTAGATTTGTATGCCGCCCCTCTCCAAAGACTCGGAGCGGCTCAATATATATATGACACTAAATACAGTAATCCCTTGCTACTTTGCGGTTCATCTTTCGCGGATTTGCTACTTCCCGAGTCTGCGGAAAGGGGCAGCATACAAATCTAATAAATAAATACTTCACGGGTTTTCAAAGGGGGCTTAAATCCATTAAATCCATTGAAGTTTTTAAATCCATTAAAAATTCATAAAATTCTTCTACACTACTGTACTCTATTAAAGAAACTGGTAGGATATCACATGTAGTTCCAGCTGAGAAAAATTATAGAATGACTGTTTAATGCAAAGGGTGGGTTTTAAAAGTCCAAATACTCATTAAATACATTAAAAAATATCTTTCCTCTACTTCATGGAAATTCATTTTCACGGGTGGTCTTGGAACGCATCCCTCGCAAAAAACGAGGGATCACTGTATATGACCCTAAAAAATTCTGCCTGTAATAGCTGGACAATACTTTTTTATGGCTTTTTCCTTATGGATTAAAAACTGAGAGGTTTTTAAAATCATGCTATTTGCTTTTTGTCTTTAAAAATATTTGACACATTTTTCTCTAACTTTAGAACTCCACTGCTATTTGTGTGCAACTTTCAGGAATTTATCTTTATTTAGAAATTGTTTTTGAAGACTTTTATAAGGAAAAGATAAATAAATAAAGGGGCATGCATAAGCGCACAATCGTGCCCATTGTCCTTGTTCTACTGTCCTATAGTCCAAATTTACTTATACCTACTTGTTTTTGTTTATGTTTGTACCCCAGTCCCTCCCCCCAAGAAAGGCAAAATCAAGATGTTGCCATATGCACAGTGCCAGAAACTTGGCTTCTCTGCATTTATTTATGGGATTTATCTGCCACCCAACTCCAAACAAACTCTGTGCAGAAAAAAAAAATCAATAAAAAAATCCACCTCCCGAAAAAAATCCCCTCCAAAAAAGATGATGGCATCCATGGACTGGCATCAACAGAACTGATTCCATGACATCACCATGATATCACCAGCTGTTTGCTACTGGTTCTATAGAACCGGTGTGAACCGGGAGGAACCCACCTCTGTAGTGAATGTTGTGTGATAGTAATGTTTGTCCTGCTGCTAATGGGAAGAGAATGCTTCAATCTGCTACTAGAAACTTTTGAAATAATTTTAAATCTATATTAGTAAAATGTACCCTGTACATTGGAGATGACTCCAATACAATCTGTATATCAATAGTGGGACTTGGTGAGCAATAGCTTCCTGCAAATTGTATCCACTAGTACTTCTGATAAAACCCTTTTAAAAAAAATAATGATTTTTTTTCATCTAATTTTTCATTATAAGAAACAGCCCTAAAAATAATACTCTAATTTCAATTGACAACTGGAGCATAATTTAAACAGTATTTGGACTGAAAAGATAACTACTCGTGGTATTTTTTATAAATATAAGAAGTAACTTTGAAAAATAAGCCTGGTGTAAAACAATCAGTATGGTTTGTTTCAATCAAATGCAAATGAATTTTGAAGCAATTATATTTTTTGAGCTATAGCAGCACGTGGGATGCACTATAATAGTCTAAAGGCACGAGGATATGAGGCCAATTCTAGTCTGAGCTGATAAAGCAGAAGATGCAATAAATTCCTTAGGTCCAAAAGAATATCCCAGCGTCCAGTTCTAACTTTGTTCTGGAATGTACTGTATAACCCAAGTGCCCTAAAGAACGAGTTAGAGCAGTCATATTACAACATTAATGAATCTACACAAAGGAGGTTTTAGAGAATAGCGGATCATATCTTGGCTTGGAAACTAAACAAGGTTAGACTTGATTGGTACTTAAATTGAAGATCTCCAGGGAATCCCAGGTTTATAGATAAGAGTTTATTTATTTATTTATTATTTATTATTTAGATTTGTATGCTGCCCCTCTCCGCAGACTCGGGGTGAGTGAGGAAAAGTAAAAAAACAAATCCTCAGAAGAAAATGGAAAATGACTGCTATATTGCTACCAAACCATAGATGGGTGTCTCCTGCTTCAGACCAGTTTGCCTGAACTGGTAGAGACCTGCTGGCGATGTCAAGGGACCAGTTCTGTGAGTGCTGGTAGGTGGGTACCACCATCATTTTTTTGGATTTTTTTTTTGAAAATTTTTTTTGGGAGGATTTCCCCCCCCAGGTTTTGTTTCTTCTGTGTCTGTGCAGAAACAGAGTTTTCAGCACTGCACGTGCGTTGCCATCTTGTTTTTGGCTTTTTTGTCACTGCGCATACGCAACGTACTTTCCGCACATGCCACAAAGTGCAGCCACGCACAGCGGGAGGAAGCGAACCAGCAGCGTGTAAGTTAGAACCCATTCCTATACCAAACAATACTTGGAGTTTACTTTGGCTTGAAAACAATTTTATTGTTACACATGTGGAATGTGGAAAATCTCTACTGTGGGGACCATTTTCAATGTCAATACTGTCTGTAATGCATTTTATAGTTTCTACCTTATACAGTGATACCTCGTCTTACGAACCCCTCATCATACAAACTTTTTGAGATATGAAGCCAGGGTTTAAGATTTTTTTGGCTCTTCTTCCGAAGTATTTTCACCTTATGAACCCGCTGCTGCTGGGATGCCCCGCTTCCGGACTTCTGCTGCCAACGAAGCGCCCGTTTTTGCGATGCTGGGATTCCCCTGCTGGGATTCCCCAGCAGCATTGCAAAATCCAGAGATGGGGATTCCCATGGAGGGGAGCTTCAGGAGAATCCCCCCAGTGCGAAAACAGGTGCTTCGGCTGGCAAAAGGGGTGAATTTTGGGCTTGTACGCATTAATCGCTTTTCCATTGATTCCTATGGGAAACATTGTTTCATCTTACGAACTTTTCACCTTACGAACCTCGTCCTGGAATCAATTACCTCGTAAGACAAGGTATCACTGTATTGAATTTTATATTGAAATTAAGGTATTCTGTGAATGTCAAAAGTTGACATTAATATCTATCAATGTTTCTTTTTGAGCTTGAAAGCTTACAGGTACACTCTACATAGATACATTTGAATGAATTTGTATTTGCATGTGTTGATTTACTAATGTCCTTATGTTTACTACATACCCATCCCTAAGTGTCATACCAGAGCACTGCCTTGGGTTTTATAGTCCCATATGACGATAGATCTTTCTGTCACACCAACAGCACGCTTCAGTTGACCAAGGTAGTCACATCCAGTGATCCAGGAACTCTCCTGATGAAAAATAAATATTGGCGAAATCAACCTCTCTGATTACTGAGCTTCCTGGGCAACAGCCTTAATTATATCTGATGTTCAAAGAACTTTCAATTTCAATGTATATACTGTATTAGAAGAAAGAACTGGCTGCAGCAAATTGTCCCATTCCAATGTCAAGGAGACCTGGAAATGTGGTAAAATAAATTAATAAAACCCTATTGATTATTGTATATCATTTATAGAACCATTTAAAATGTTTACTTGGAAACTTCAATAAGATAGAAATATGGTAATAAGAATGTGAACCAAAGCTTTCTATTGTAGGAACATTGTTTCCAAACCCTATCCGAGGTCCTTATTTTGTTAAAATTCTAAATCAGCTTTCATCAATGTAGCTGTTTTGTCCATATATCTGTAATCTTTTTTAAAACAGTAGATACACTTTGCATCTTTAGAACTTGTTTCGAGAATGCTCATAAAATGGCTATTGTGAAAAGTGTTACCTAAAATAGCCTTATACCAGGGGTGAAATTCAAAAATTTTCCCTACCGGTTCTGTGGGCATGGCTTGGTGGGCGTGGCAGAGAAGGATACTGCAAAATCCCCATTCTCTCCCACTCCTGAGAGAAGAATATTGCAAAATCTCCATTCTCACTCCACTCTGGGGCCTTGCTTGCTTGCTCACTTGTTTGTTTGTTTCTTTGCTTATTTATTTATTTTTGTATGCCACCCACTTCCAAAAGAGTCAGGGCGGCTTACAGCAAAGTGGAGTGGTTCTCCGAACTACTCAAAATTTCCGCTACCGGGTTTCCAGACCTGTCAGAATCTCACCTGTCATATACTCAGTGGCAAACAAAGGTATAGTTTTTCTCAGTATACTTTGAATTATTATACTTCAGACAAATACTTTGATTTCAGCATGCTTGCTCACCACATTTTTGACAGTTAAAATAATGTAATAAAACAAGATCAACCTGGCAATCTGGTGGGCACCAAATAATGTATTGGGTAGGGTGCTGTTATTCTTGAGGGTAAGGTTGGGATCAAGTCTTTGTAATCCTTTGGGCAAATTCTAAATTGGATGAGTTTGGAAGTGATATTAATTATCACAAATAGTCATAGATCAGAAAAATGAGATAAGTTTAGAAACTTCTCTGAGTTTGATTTTTATGATTTCCATCATATTTTCTTGAAAGTAACTGGCTTTTAGAGTGGATAATTTAAATATATTATATGTCGTATCTTATATGAAAAGGACATAGTTTGTCTGGAAATGTAAATTTATACAGGAAACTAAGAAATAAAAGTATTACAATCCCCATACAGTATATTTTAATGAATTAAATGGCTTAATTAGCTGAACCAAATGTGAGAAAAATGCAAACTTACTGGGATGCTGGTACTTGCTAGTATTCGCATCTGGAAAACCAAAAATAAGACACAGTCAGAAAAAAATAGAAAAGAAACAATACCTGCACAAGGAAAATAGGGCAGAAATTCTCAATTATTTTCACAATTCTCACAGGAAGTAACAGTGCTTTTTTTTTTTTTTGGCTTAGGGAGATGATTGGATTTACCTGTTTGGATTGTTGACCATGATTCATACCACAGATAGGGGAATCGGGCATTAAGGTTTCTTCAGCTAACTCTGGTTAAAACAAAATAATATGCAAAGAATTTTACTCTCCAATAATATGGCTAGAATGAAGGATTATAGGTCCTGTACCCTTTGTGACTAGGTTAGAAAGGGGTTTTACTGATCTTTGATGCAAATGAAGCTTCCAAAAATTGCTTCTTCTATATAAATATTGATGTGTAGAAATCTGGATTCTTTTTGTATTGAATCAGCTTGTTTTGCTATAAGGAGCAGGGATGGGTTTGGCAGGGTTCAGTCGATCCTCTAGCCAAGGATTGCCGGGGTTTGGCAAATACCCAAATGCCATCCTTGGCTGACCACGCTCACCCTACTCTTCCCCTTCCCTCCCTCTCCTCTCAGGGGTCTCCACACGGCCTGTTCATCATTCTAGGTAAGTGCAGGGGATATGTGGAGGGCCTGGGAAGGCAAAAAACATGTCTACCGGAGGTTCCAGAAGTCTGGAAACGGGCCTGTTTCTGGCCTCGGGAGGGCTTCTAGACCCTGGGGGAAACTGTTTTTGCCCTCCCAGAGGCTTGATGAAAACTTCAAGAGCCCTGGAAAGGGAGAAAAACAGGCACCCAGAAGTTCCGGAAAGGGGCCTGTTAATGGCATCTGGACCCTGGGGGAAGCAGTTTTTGCCGTCCCGGAGACTTGAGCAAAATCTACGGAGCCTGGGGAGAGTGAAAAGCACCTTCCTCTGTCGTGGTGCAGGCAGTTGACTAGCCGCCCCAACCCCACCAACGGTGCAGAGAACCCATTGCTAAAGGATCTGAAGCCCACCCCTGGTAAGGATTCATAAATTGCGCAGTATTCACTTATCCATTTGTACATAAAGTATAGGAGACAAAGAAGTCATAAAACTGTATCTAATAGTAAAAAGAAAACCCCCCAGACAATTCCTTATTCTCTGATGACAATTATTAGAAAGAGGAAGAGGAAAAAGCAGATGAAATACTGGAGAAGTGATTGTCTATCTGTTGTTAATTAATATGTATTCAAAAGAATATTTTTAACTTACCAACATGCTGGTACCAACGTTCACGTTGCAAAGCAGGAGTATGTAACCAAGGATTAACAACCTTTTCTCTGTTGCAAAATATCATCAAAAGATGAACAATACCCAGGAAAAGGATCGTTTTAGAAATGGAATCCCAGTTTCAAATTGTCTTCAAAGAGGCATTTTACAGGCAGTGTTGACATTTTGTTGGGCGGGGGGTACCCTCTAATTTTTTTAATGTTTTGAACACTTACTATTAATTTCTAGAGCTACTGACATTTACAAAGTTTAAGAACTTTTATTAGTACTAAGATTGTGAAACTTTTAAACTCAGAGGTGGCTTTTTATTTTTATAAATATCACTTCTATAAATTTGTGCCAAAATCATATATCAAAGCAAATAATTTTCAGATTCTGAAAATTTGAAATGAAATTTCAAATTTGAAATTCTGAAAATTTGAAATGAAATTTCAAATTTGAAATTCTGAAAATTTGAAATGAAATTTCAAATTTGAAATTCTGAAAATATGAAATAAAACGTCAAATTTGTAGAAGTAATAATTTATTTCATATGAAGTTCAATCTGACTCATATATAAGGACAGGACAATGCCCCTCACAATACTTTAAGTGTCTGTCTAATTAGACAGGATTTTAATTCAATAAAGAAAATATATATACCGGTATTTCAAAATCACCTGGCCAGAAAAAATAGATATCACTCCTTTTTGGGATGCTGTTAGCAAAAAATCAAGTTGAGGTATCTTTACCATACATCGAAATACATCACTTCTCTTGACTCCTACAAGAAAGATAAACAAAATATAATTTAAACTGGAAATTACTCAATACATATGAAGGCAGGGAATTAATTAACCTGTTAATTTCCCTTCTTCCTTTTTTAATTTTTATTTTTAAAATGTTTTTATTTACCTATTAAAAGGAATTATTATTAATTGGGTTTGTTAATTTGGTTTATGGCAATATTTGTGATACATATCTTTTTCCCCTTGAAATTGTTATAATTTTTTCTTAGTAAGGGTTAAATTTAATTTTTAAAAAACTGCTGAATGTAATGAATTTTTTTTGCTTTTTCTTGTTTTTTAAAATCTTTTAAAGGACATTTATTATAAGGTTAAGAAATATACATGAAAATTGATATTGAGGATATATGGAGAAAATTGAAGCACTATGGCTAATTGAACAGGTAGGCCTCAGATCATCAAATCCACGTCTCTGCCCAACTCTCTGAATAAGAGGTGGGGTGCCCTGGGTGACAGCAGCCTATCATCAACCTCCTTGCTGGCACTATTCAATGATTGCCATGGTCCTTGCCTTGCAGATTTGCCAGACACACTGTGCAGGTAAAAGAGGGATAGAAACTGGCCCTTTAAAAAAAAAAAGCTTGCAGATCCCTAATGTAGGCTGATGCAGATATGAACCAAAGATTTTCTTTGATTGCATGGATCACAACAAACTCTGGAAAGTTCAAATTGTAGTAGGAAAAGACACTTGAGAGCCCCTCGGACCACAAGGAGATCAAATCAATCAATCGTAAAGGAAATTAACCTGACTGTTTGCGGAAGGACAGATATTGAAGTTGCAACTTAAATACTCTGGCCACCTAACGAGAAGACAGGATTCATTGGAAAAGACCTTGATGTTGGGAAAGATTGAAGGTAAAAGAAGAAGGGGACGACAGAGAATAAGATGTTCATTGACACAATGAACATTAATTTAGGCAAACTCCAGAAGACAATGGAGGACAGGGGGCCTGGCATGCTATGGTCCATGGGGTCAGAAAGTGTTAAACATGACTCAGTGATAGAACAACAACCTATGAACCAAAGTAGAAATTCATAAGATCATTGCTGCAAAAAGTAGCATGAATGAATGTGATGTTGTTAGGTGACATGAATGGATGGGAATGGGCTGAAAAAGAGATTGAGCCATGTGGGGTACCAAGAATGAACAAGAACTGTGATTGCTTAATGGGTACATTCTTAGAAAAATGTCTGTTAAGCATAAATTGGTTCACATATATCTATGACAAAGGAAGGAATAAAAAAACATGATTGATTTGATGATAAAAGACTCAGAGAATTACTAAAGATTACAAGGGTGACGAGACTTTCTAAATGTGGGATGAACCATTCCTGGTCATCTCAAGAGTGGTTCTTTTATATATTGCCACAAGAGAAAAGAGAGAAGTCAAAATAGACAAATTGCAAAAGGAGAAAGCACAAGACAATTTCCTACAAACGGTAACTTGATATTATCATAAGGAATGGTAATGAGGAAGCCACTTGAAACACGACAACATAAGTGCACTGGTGTGCCTTTCGTCCCCTGTCCAATTGTCTTTCCTTTCTTTCACCTATCATATATATTCTCTTCCTTTCATATATCCTCTCCTCTAAGTTCACTTTTACCCTTATATCTATTACCGCATGTCTATTTTTCTTCCTATGTATTTGTGTATTGGACAAATGAATAAATAAAATAAAAATAAATAAATATTATTTTACAAAGAACCACAGTAGAGAAATTGTGTGTGGGAGTTACACTAATGGGAAGCATGAGAAAAGATGCTTGGCGGAATACATTAGATAACGATTACTACAAAACATGACAAGAAAGGTTATTGTATACTGCAAATATTGGGAAAAAAGATACAAAGAATGTAGTCAACGCAGCATGGAGCAGTAAAATTAGAAGAAGCAGAAAAGATGCAGGACAATTTTTGATGAAATTAAACAATTATTATGGGCATGGATGAAAAAGATTAAGCAAAAGGTCTGTAGCAAGTGAATCAATTAAAAAGATAAAAATTATGAAATGGCTTATGATGAAACTTAGGCAAAGAATGCTGCATATTTTAGAGATCTGTGTGAGAATAAAAGTATGTTGAGCAGCAGAATTAAAACAAATGCTACAAATCTGGAAGAGCACCAGAAAGCAAGTCAAGAAACAATGGATGGAAAATAATCAAGGAAAGACGCAACCAGGAATTAAGGAGAAACTTCCTGACAGTGAGGACAATTAACTAGTGGAGCAGCTTGACTTCTGAAACTAGGTGTTTCATCACTGGAGATTTTTAAGAAAAGAGTGGACAACTACCTATCTGCTTGAGCAAGGGGTTGGATTAGAAGACCTCCAAGGTCCCTTCCAGCTCTATATTAATTGATTGAAATTTTAGTATCCCCCTCTCCCCCCCAAAAAATAGATGCCAAGAAAGTCATAAATGCTGTAAGAATTCTGAAAATTCTATACGACTTTGCACATACTGCACATTATAAATGGCATAATTGGAAATATGTTAAAATACAAACTTAATTTGCTTATGAAGTGGTTATTTGAGCCATTTATTGAACAAAATTCAGGAAATGCTATGCATTAACAAGAGGTTTTTATGATAATGTATTTTAAATTAGTTTTTAAATTTTTTTTAAAAAATATTAGATTTGTACTGTACTGTATTGTCGTTATGTTGTGAGCCGCCTCGGGTCTTTGGAGAGGGGCAGCATCCAAATCTAATAAATTATTATTATTAATTATTATGATAATTCTTTATAAGGTTGCTAAAAATACACGAATACAAGAACACAAACTGCTGATTTACAGAAAGAGAGCAGATAAAGTGACTAGATTATGCAATGTTTTTGCAACAAAAATAAAGTTAAAAAGTTGGTTCTTGAATGCAAGAATTATGCTTGATGGGTGCAAAGCATCTGAGAACATTGCAATGCTTAACAAATAAGTCAATCCTCAGCAGCCTTGTGTGATGTCCTCTTGGGTAGAAAAAGTATAAGCCATACTTATAGAGATATTGTAAATGTGAGGGTTAGGAATGTGATAGTTATGTACATAGAAACATAGAAGATTGACGGCAGAAAAAGACCTCATGGTCCATCTAGTCTGCCCTTATACTATTTCCTGTATTTTATCTTAGGATGGATATATGTTTATCCCAGGCTTGTTTAAATTTAGTTACTGTGGATTTACCAACCACTTCTTCTGGAAGTTTGTTCCAAGCATCTACTACTCTTTCAGTAAAATAATATTTTCTCACATTGCTTCTGATCTTTCCCCCAACTAACTTCATCCAGTCGGCATGTACATATGTTATGTATTATCCAGATACATACTGTACGTGCATGTATGTCCAAACATAATTCAAAGTGCATTAAATACTACATGGTTTATGTTACGTTATGTGAAGGACTGACTATATCTGAATAAGCTTGCTAAAGCCCTAAAATCAGTCTAATGAGGCTTATTCTCTGACAGACTTTAATTAGTGCAGTCTTTCCTCATCTTTTGCTAGCTGAGAACTTGAGAAGGAGAAGTCCAGTGTATCTGGAGATCTTCAATTTATATAGGATGAGCTGGTGATACCAGGAGCAGGGCTTTCTCATTGGTGGCCTCACATCTTTAGAATTCTGTTCTCATTTTTGCTGGCTTGTAAAGATAAATAAGGAGACACATTTATGACAGACTATGATGGACTGTATATAATGTTGAATGTATGTTTTTAATGTGGAGAGAAATAAAAAAAACTTTTTGCAAAAAAAGATTATTGATTGGTTTTGACAATCCTACTTTGTGGATATCAAAGAAGACTGGGTAGAGTTGCCAGTGCAATATTAGCAAAATTATATCTGAGGTACTATTTGATTAAAAAAAAACACACCAAGAAACCACGTCAAAACCTATTTTAAGAAAATTCCAAAGTCTACAATGGACCCCATTATTATATTTATATATGTTTAACTAGTTTAGATAAACATGTAGCAAATGCAATTGCACAAGTTCTTAAACTTGATTAGTAATAATTTTTTTGTTCAGTATGTTGTGATAACAGTTTATTTGCAAGTTTAAATATTTTGCACGAACCTAGACTATGTAATATCCAAGTTAAAAATATTGTATGAATCAGCAAGGACGAAATGATACCGGTTCAGCTTGGTCTGGATGTACCAGCAGTGGTGGCAGTAGGTGATTCAGAGAACCAGTAGCAGCAGTAGTGTGAAGTTCTGCCCCCCGCCCCGATGTTACAATTTTCTTGTTTTTAACCCTCTGTGTATACCCAAAGCATTCTGTGCAGGGTGAAAAAGCACCTACGCGAGTGGAGCAAGGGTGAAAAAAATGCACTCATGAGCGAAGTGAACTGAGCACTTCTGAACAGTATGGAAGGTAAGTAGATTTCACCGCTGGTCATCAGGTTTCAAGTAAAGGAAACAAAATAAAACTGACATATATTCCACTCTGATTAAGAAACAGAAACATAGAAACATAGAAGTCTGACGGCAGAAAAAGACCTCATGGTCCATCTAGTCTGCCCTTATACTATTTTCTGTATTTTATCTTAGGATGGATATATGTTTATCCCAGGCATGTTTAAATTCAGTGACTGTGGATTTACCAACCACGTCTGCTGGAAGTTTGTTCCAAGGATCTACTACTCTTTCAGTAAAATAATATTTTCTCATGTTGCTTTTGATCTTTCCCCCAACTAACTTCAGATTGTGTCCCCTTGTTCTTGTGTTCAGTTTCCTATTAAAAACACTTCCCTCCTGGACCTTATTTAACCCTTTAACATATTTAAATGTTTCGATCATGTCCCCCCTTTTCCTTCTGTCCTCCAGACTATACAGATTGAGTTCATTTAGTCTTTCCTGATACGTTTTATGCTTAAGACCTTCCACCATTCTTGTAGCCCGTCTTTGGACCCATTCAATTTTGTCA
Source organism: Erythrolamprus reginae (assembly GCF_031021105.1). NCBI lineage: Eukaryota > Metazoa > Chordata > Lepidosauria > Squamata > Dipsadidae > Erythrolamprus > Erythrolamprus reginae. The sequence goes on along the minus strand of NC_091950.1, from coordinate 339,740,214 downwards.
ATATCTTTTTGTAGGTGAGGTCTCCAGAACTGAACACAGTATTCCAAATGTGGTCTCACCACCGCTCTATATAGCGGGATCATAATCTCCCTCTTCCTGCTTGTTATACCTCTAGCTATGCAGCCAAGCATCCTACTTACTTTCCCTACCGCCTGGCTGCACTGTTCACCCATTTTGAGACTGTCAGAAATCACTACTCCTAAATCCTTCTCTTCTGAAGTTTTTGCTAACACAAAATGCCAAATAAGACAGTAATAAAAATGTGATTAAAGAAAATATATATCAAACAACATTAAAAAAAGTGAAAAAATATGTTTAACCAATGTATCTATAAACGATGAATACATTATTTTGCTTATACTAATAAATGAGGCTGGACTTTTATTTTGGGATGGAACGTTGAAAACCAGACCTGCTTTTGCAATCCGTTGCTTTTTGGATACCAGGAAAACCATATTTTCTTCATCAAGCTGGTCAGCAAGAATATCACCTTCCACCATGTAGTATCCAAAGATCTAAATGAAACCCCAAAATGTATATGAAAATGTAAATAGTCATGAAAAAATAAATATTTGTATCTGGCTATTATAAGTTGTATGAGAAATAATTCCCAACACTAGAAATGTTTGTGATAATATGCCTGAAGATCAAGGATAATGAGTCTTGACAATTCTATAAGTATTTTAATACCCTGTATATTCTAGAACAGATAATTAGAAAAAAAAAGTTCATAACATGAATGTTTTAGCCTCCAGTCCCCTAATTATCTTTGTCGCTCTTCTCTGCACTTTTTTCAGAGTCTCAACAGCCTTTTTGCATCATGGCAACCAAAACTGAATGCAGTATTCCAAGTGTGGCCTTACCAAGGCCTTATAAAGTGATTTTATCTATCTATCTATCTATCTATCTATCTATCTATCTATCTATCTATCTATCTATCTATCTATCTATCTATCTATCTATCTATTGGATTTGTATGCCGCCCCTCTCCGCAGACTCGGGAATCACCTGATCTTGATTCTCTTAATACAGCCTAGAACTGGGTAGGCTTTTTTGGCAGCTGCTGCACACTGCTGGCTCATATTTAAATGGACTCCAAGACGCCTCTAACAGTTACTATTGTTGAGCAATGTACCCAGTAATATCATGTCTAAATGTTATTAATGCAAGAAAGAACAGTGGAAATAGCAGCCTTCTGGAGGCCTGGCAGATTGTTTTTATGTTTAGTACCATCTTCTTCTTGTACCCTTGACACCCTGGCAACAAAATAATCACAAAAAGTATATTATTAACCCCATCCAGCAACTTTGCCAAGCGTGTGAGAGTGCTTCAATGTCTTATATCAAAGCCAAGTATAACAGCCAACAGCATTTCTTTAATATTTGTATTTTAACAATCCAAAATGACTTTCAGCCTTATGGCAGTAGAGGAAAATATATTGTAATGCCATGATACAAATTCCATAACTTGAATTTGGATTGCAAATAGGAAAGGTTGGAGGAATGCTGTGATGTCAGAATGCACACTTAGTTTTTTCCAAATCTTGGGGAAAACCCATGATTGTCTAAATGGTTTTCTAAGCCAGAAATAGCAGCTTCAGTCTCTAAATCATATTTGAAGATCCTAGACCCTTGATGGCGAACCTATAGCACAAGCGGCACATGGAGCCATATTGGTGGGCATTACAAGCTCAGGCCAGTGTACATGCATGTGCCAGTCAGATGATTTTTGGGCCCTTTGGGATCACTGGGAGTCAAGAAGGACCCGGATTGTGGGGGCAATAGCCTAGCTCTGTTTTTAAAAAGTGCTATTGCTAACATGTTGTAAGCCGCCCTGAGTCTAAGGAGAAGGGCGGCATAAAAATCAAATAAATAAATAAATAAATAAATAAATAAATAAATAAATAAATAAATAAATAAATAAATAAATAAATAAATAAATAAATAAATAAATAAATAAATAAAAGATGGATGGATGGATGGATGGATGGATGGATGGATGGATGGATGGATGGATGGATAGATAAATAAGAAACAGCCTGTTTTCAGCCTCCAGAGGGGATTGGGAAGGGCTGGGTTTTTTTGCTGTCCGTAAGCTCCAGAACCTTTCTAGGAGCCTGGGGAGGGAGAAAATGGGCTTCTCTATCCCCACGGAGGCCCTCCAAAAGTCAGAAATGGCCCATTCCCCAATTTGAAACAGGCCATTTCTGGTCTCCAGAATGCCTCCGGGGGGGGGGGGGAGGATGTTTTTGCCCTCCCCAGGCTCCTAGAAAGGCTCTGAAACCTGAGGAGAGCTAAAACACAACTTTTGGTTCATCTAGAAGTCGGAAAATGGAACATTTCCCGCCTCTGGAGGACGTCTGGGGAGGTGGGGTGTAGAAGGCTGTTTTTGCCCTCCCCAGCTCCTAGAAAGGCTCTAAAGCTGGGGAGAGCGAAAAATGGTTATGCTATCATGTGCCAGGAGTGAGAGGTCACATATGCATATGGGGTGGGGTGGGGACATGGAATTATGGGTGTGGGCACACATGCTGTGACCAGTGTTCCCTCTAATTTTTTGGGGGGGTGGGCGGAAAAGTATAGTGTCTGAGCAGCTGTCCCTTCGGGACTGGGCGGCACAGAAATAAATAAATAAATAAACAAACAAACAAATAAAAAACCCACCCTGTTTTGCCTCAGAGAATTTCAAAATAAAATACTGTACTGTGTGTCTATAACAGTGAGCTCATAATAGGGCAACTCTATCAATATCAAAATGCCACTTAAATAGTTGAGCTAGTTTCAAACTAGATTTTGATTTTCTTTCTCTCTTCCTTACTCCCATTCTTTTTCTTTCTCTTTTCCTTCCTCTCTTTTTTCTGTCTGTTTCTCTCTCTTCCTCTCTCTCTCCTTCTCTCTCACTCTTTCCCTCTCGGCTTCTGGGCAGGTTTGGAAAACTCTGAGTTGATGATCATTTTTAAGTGAGCGATTGCTCACTGCTCAGCTTAGAGGGAACTATGGCTGTGACCCCACCGCACTCCCCCCTTTTGGCACACAAACCAAAAAATGGTTTGCCATCACTTCCTAGACTCTAAAAGTGAACTGACTGAAATAAGTCAGTCTGGCCAATACAGAACCTCAAACGAACACCACAGGATGTCATGAAAAGAGGTAGTCCTTGCCTTACAACCACAATCGAGCCCAACATTTATGTTGTTAAGTGAAATATTCGTTAAGGGAGTTTTGCCCCATTTTACGAACTTTCTTGCCACAGTTGTTAAGTGAATCACTGCAATTGATAAGTTAGTAATACGGTTGTTAAGTAAATCTGGCTACCCCATTGACTTTACTTGTCAAAAGGTTGCAAAAGGTGATCACATGACCTTGGGACACAGCAACTGTAATAAGTATGAACCAGTTGCCAAACATGTGAATTTTGATCACATGATCATCGGGATGCTACTAATGTTGTAACTATGAAAATGGTCATGTCACTTTTTTCAATGCCTTTATAACTTTGAATAGTCACTAAATGAACTCTTCTAAGTTCAAGACTACTTGCACTATGTTTGGGATGATATTTTTTGCATAAGTGTTAGGATATTTTAAATTAATCCAAACTCCATGACTGTGACTGCTGGGATTGCAATTTTTTTCCACATAGTGTATTTACTGTATTAATATTTTGGTGTAAAATTCACTTAAGATTTACTTTGAGAAAAACATTTGATCAAAAAGCTACATCCATTTTATTTATTTATTAAAACCAAAAGTTAAAAATGAATAAAGCCTCACCAGTACAAATATTTTCGGCTGATGTTTTAACTGCAGTTACTTCAACCTACCCTGCAGGAAATGACCTAAATTGTACTGCTAGCAAAACTGTAAGTGCTTCAATTTTCTGCTATCAGCTCAAATCACTGCCTATTCTACCATACCATAGTCCAGTCGTCAAACAGTTGAAAGCATAAGACCTTCTCAGAAGATGACAGTGTAGCCAAAAATAATAATTTTTTGGAACAAGTTTTATCAATGAATCAAGATTTGATTGGGATCAACATCTGCAGGTTTGATAAGTATGTAACCGTGACACTATTAGTCAGATACAACAGATGTGGGCTTAAGAAACATAATCCATATGAAAGTAGAAGAAAACTTTACTAGCATAAGATTCTTCCAATACTGTGCAAATATTGCTGATTTATGGATTCACTGAATAAGATGCAGTATGTATCCTGCTGAAGCAATGTAGTTGGCTCTATTCTGACATCACTACATTATTTATTTATTTATTTATTAGATTTGTATGCCGCCCCTTTCCGTGGACTCGGGGAGGCTCACAACACAATAAAACAATTCATAACAAATCTAATAATATACAATTTAAAATTTAAAATAGTTAAACCCCCCCATTTTTAAGCAAACATACCTACAAACATACCATACATAAATTATATAGGCCCGGGGGAGACATCTCAATTCCCCCATGCCTGACGACAAAGGTGGGTCTTGAGGAGTTTACGAAAGGCAAGGAGGGTGGGGGCAGTTCTAATCTCTGGGGGGAGCTGGTTCCAGAGAGTCGGGGCTGCCACAGAGAAGGCTCTTCCCCTGGGGCCCGCCAACCGACATTGTTTAGTTGACGGGACCCGGAAAAGGATGACTCTGTGGGACCTAATCGGTCGCTGGGATTCGTGCAGCAGAAGGCGGTCTCGGAGATATTCTGGTCCGATGCCATGAAGGGCTTTATAGGTCATAACCAACACTTTGAATTGTGACCGGAAATTGATCGGCAACCAATGCAGACTGCGGAGTGTTGGTGTAACATGGGCATATTTGGGAAAGCCCATGATTGCTCTCGCAGCTGCATTCTGCACGATCTGAAGTTTCCGAACACTTTTCAAAGGTAGCCCCATGTAGAGAGTGTTACAGTAGTCGAACCTCGAGGTGATGAGGGCGTGAGTGACTGTGAGCAGTGAATCCCGGTCCAAATAGGGCTGCAACTGGTGCACCAGGTGAATGATGACTTCATCATTGTACAATAGCATAGGGCAGGGCCGCCGAGAGGGCGGTACTACTGGGAGTGGTGCCACGGGCCCGGGCAATTTGGAAAATGGGGGGGGGGGGGGCGGCGGCCGCCAAAAACTCCCCAACCCAGATTGCGATGGGGAAAAGTGCGCCAAGGAAAGCAAAAGGACAAGAGACACCTCGCCAAACTTCGCCTCTGCGGAGCTTCTCTGACCGCGGCCCACACCTTCTTCCCACCCCCACGAGGAAAGAAGGCAGGGAGGCCGGCAGACAGGCAGGGAGCCCTGATCGCAGCCGTGGAAGAAAGCGCGGGGGTGACTTGGCCCTACGGAAGCCAAGCCGCGCTGCTGGGGAAGCCGGGAGAGGACTGAGCCTGGCCGGCTTCTCCGCCGGCCTTGTGTGTCCCCCAAGGATTGCGAGGGCAAGAGAGCAGCGCCTTTCGGCCTCCGGAGGTGCTGGGCCGGGGATTCGGGGATTCCCCTCCTGGAAACCGGGCAGGGGGCGGAGTGGCTGTCTGGGCCCCCTCGGACTCTCTTGGGCTTTTTTCGGCCCCACTCGAGGGGAAAATCGGTCCAGGCCCCGGGGCCTCCAGGGATGGAGGGCGCTTCATTCAGCCCGGAAGGGTTGCGGGGGTTTCCCAGGGAAAAGCTCTCTGCCCAGCGGGAGGAAAGAAGGGGCGCCTGTCTCGTTCTGCCACTCTAGGAAGGAGCAGTCGTTGGTCCAGACTCTCCAAGGTAGGTGGTGGAAATTGTGGCGGAGCGGTTTGCAGCTGGGCAGAAGGTCTGAAGCAGCCAAGGAGCCCCGTTTCTCCCCTCCTGGAAACTGGGGCAGTCGGGGCGGAGTGGCTATTTGGGACACCTCGGACTCCCTTAGGCTATTTCTCCCTTCCTCTATTTCTTCTTTTCTTTCTCCTTCCTACCTTCTTCCCTCCCTCCCTCCCTTCAGTCCTTCCTCCCTTAATCACCCCTTTCATAAGTTTCCTTGCTTCCTTCCTCTGTTCCTGTCCCTTCCCCCTTTCTTTCCTTCCTTCCTTCCCTCCCTCCATTTCTTGCTTTCCTTCTCCTTCCTCCCTTCTTTCCTCCCTCACTCCCTTCTTTCACTCCTTCCTCTCTTACTCTCCCCTTTCACCTTTCCTTGCTTCCTTTGCACCCTTCCTCTGTTCCTGTCCCTTCTCTCTTTCCTTCCTTCCCACCCTCCGTCCATTCATTCACCCATTCCTCTCTTGCTCGCCCCTTTTACCCTCCCTCCCTTCCTTCCTAGCTCGCCCTCGCCTTTCTTCCCTTCCTTCCAGATGGGAGTGCCCCCTCAAGACACCCGCCTGACTGCTGGTACCCTGCTTTTTCTCTCCCCTCGTCCTTTCCAGCTCCTCGCCGGTGGCTGCCGGGTGTGGGATCCCCCTCCCCTCTCCCCTCGCTAGAAAGCACATGGTTTTTTGTCAACAAGAAGGGAGAAGTGCCAAGGAGCCGTAAATAAGCCTCGCTCCGCCTGACCGATGCCAGGAGGATCTTTCTTTCCCTTGTCACTCCCGCTTCTTTCTTTCTCCTGGACGAGTCCACACAATCGGCTTAACCCAGTTCCTGAAATAGCCTATGGCAGTGCTTCCCAACCTTGACAACTTGAAGATATCTGGACTTCACCTCCCAGAATTCCCCAGCCAGCATTCGCTGGCTGGGGAATTCTGGGAATTAAAGTCCAGATATCTTCAAGTTGCCAAGGTTGGGAAACACTGGCCTATGGGACTGCCTCGCTTGGCGTGAAGCAGGAAATGATCCCCGGGGGATGGAGTGGCTAGGCGACTTAAAATAGTTTTAAAATGGCGGGGGGGGGGCAGACACTTAGGCTGTATGGGCCCCCAAAATTCCTGATGGTGGCCCTGGCATAGGGCAAGGATGTTCAACCTGAAGTGTCATGTTATCATCATATGATGTATTGCGACTTCCCCCCCTTTGCTAAACTGGGTGTGGGTGTGGTTAGCGCATCATGCATCTGCCCCGTGGGCCATGAGTTTGACACCCCTGGCATAGGAAATGGCCTGAGTCTCTGTGTATTTGTTTTGCTGCTGAAATAAAAGGGGAATAAGTAAAAGAGGAAATAAGCAGGATTAGTTCCAGCTGAGTTGATTTAAGAGTCTTTAAAGTAAAACTCCCTTGATAATTGACTTCAGATGTTTTGCTTGTTTCCTTGGCAGAAGCTGACTAGAATAATTTGGAGTTCATTTCCATGCAATGATCAAAGGAATGACTCTCTCTTTGCTGAAGGTGTACATTAAGCTTTGCTGGCTGGCGAATTCTGGGACTTAAAGTCCACCAGGTTTAAAGTTGCCAAGGGTGGAGATCTCTGCCTAGAATGGACAGACCACCAAACTGTAGTATTGAGGATTAGAATTTTGTTTTGTTTTTTTAATGTGAAACAGCATAAAAGTTGCTCCACCTTACTTAAAATGAAGCAGATCTAAAACATTCAGATTTCAAAGTCTGAAACAGGACAGTCTTGGTGTGAGAAGCTGTTTTGCATTTGGGACTGGATGTTTCCAATTTAAGAGCCTGAATTCAAAACTTTTGCATATCACTAATCAAAACATTCAGAATAAACATTTCCTGTTTCTTTTACTAGGGCAGACTCCTCCAGTTTGAGTTTCTCTTTCTTCCTTTTCCTCTCACTTAAAAAATACTTTCCAGGCGATTGTGGCTTTATCCTTCCAACTTCTCCTTTATTACAGTGAAACTTCTAACTTTTACTATGCCACCCATTCCTCTCTCTACCTTGTTCCCTGTTCTTTCTGGCTTTCCATATTTGTGCTGATTGGTCAGGTGTGATATAGATTGTCAGAAAAAGTTGATTTATATTTTTTTAAATGTTTAATAGCAGTGACTGTGAGAGGGAACCTTTGAGTCCTAGTGGACAACCAGCTATACATGAGCCAGCAGTGCAACAGCTGCCAAAAAACCCAAAACAATCCTAAATTGCATTAACAGAGGGATACAATCTAGATCAAGGGAGGTGCTAATGCCACTCTATAAAGCCTTAGTTAGACCACACCTAAAGTATTGCATCCAATTTTGGTCACCACAGTATAAAAACAGATATTGAGACTCTAGAAAAAGTGCGGAGGAATACATCCAGGATGATCAGGGGATTAAAACATATGAAGAGTGGTTGCCGGAATTGGGCATGGGGAGTCTAGTGAAGAGAAGGACCAGGGGACATGATAGCAGTGTTTCAATATTTAAGGGGCTGCTACAAAGAGGTGGGGGGTCAAGCTATTCTTCAAAGTACCTGAAGGACAGTCAAGGAATAATGGATGGAAAGTGATCAAGGACAGATTCAACCTAGAAACAAGGAGGAACTTTCTAACAGTGAGAAAAATCAACCAATGAACAGCTTGCCCTCAGAAGTTGTGGGAACCTCATCACTTGAGACTTTGAAGAAGAGATTGGATTGCCATTTGTCAGAAATAGTGTAGAGTTTCCTGCTTGAACAGGAGATTGGACTAGATCAGTGATTTTCAACCTTTTTTGAGCCACGGCACATTTTTTACATTTACAAAACCCTGGGGCACATTGGGGGGGGGGGGTGTGTGGCTAAAAAAAGGTTTGGACAAAAATTTTTTTCTCTTCCTCCCTTTCGCTCTATTTCTCTCTCCCTCCTTCTTTCTCTCCCTCCTTCTTTTTTCTCTCTCTCTCCATCCCTTTCTTTCTCTCTTCCTTCCTTCCTCTTTTTTGCTCTTTCTCCCTCCCTCCCTCCCTCTATGTCTTTCTCTCTCCAACCTTCCCTCCCTCTCTCTTTCTCTCTCCCTTGCTTTCTCTCTCTCTCTTGTTCTCTCTCTCTCTTGCTTTCTCTCTCTTGCTTTTTCTCTCTCTTGCTTTCTTTCTTTCTCTCTTTCTCTCTATCTTTCTCTCTCTTTCTTTCTCTCTCTCTTGTTTTCTTTCTCTCTCTCTCTCTCTTGTGTTCTTTCTCTGAGCTTCGCGGCACACTGGTTGAAAAACACTGGATTAGATGACCTACAATGTCCCTCCCAATTTTGTTAATCTGATTTAGTCATAACCTCCTCCCCCAAGTCTTACCTCACACCATTCTGTCTGTCCATCTGGGTTGTTGCTAATCTTCCTATAGAAAGTTTTAACATCTTGGGCTTTCACATCTGGACCAAAAAGAATCTTTACTGCATCAAAGAATTTGTCATAATTCATCTCTTCTGCAATGAGAACAAAATAATGCACTCATGGAATATTACCACAAAGGCTAGCGTACCATTTTTTCAAATTTCTTTTCTCACCATCACCATTATTTTGTGTAGAAATCCACTATTAATCTTTTATTTTATTTTCATTTTAACCTCCAAATCTTATCAACATACACTGCAATTAAAAATCTTGGAAATTCTGAAAATGTATAGTAAAAAACCTTTGGCTTTAGGGTGTATAATAAAAAAAAAGCTAGCTTCTTTAAGAAGTGTGTAGGGTCCCCATATCTCTCACACAAAAAGAGGGAAATTTTAAAAATTCCATTTAACACTGCTGAAAAGTTTCTGAATTTGATATGCTTTAAGATCAGCACTAAACCTCAGGTAATTTTGTAGCAATCCATCCTGATGGAATTTCCTATTTCAAAAGATTTATGACTCTCAATTATCTTATTTTATAAGGATTTGCATACATATCCATGTCAAATGCCATTCTATACAGTACAGTGGTAATTCGTCTTACAAACTTAATTCGTTCCGTGACCAGGTTCGTAAGTAGAAAAGTTCGTAAGATGAAACAATGTTTCCCATAGGAATCACTGTAAAAGCGAATAATGCATGCAAATCAATTAGGAAAATCCAAAACTTTAATGCTTTAAAAAAAAAGTGGTGACCAGAGGAAGCAGCGGGCGAGAGGTTACTTTGGAAGCAAGATCGGGCGGAGAACATAGCAGCAAGCAAGGGACATTTTACAAGAGAGATCAGGCAAAGAACGTAGCAGCAAGCAAGGGACATATTGAAGAGAGTTCGGGCACAGAACATAGCAGCGTTCTTCAATGAGCCTCTGTTTCCCCCATCCCTCTTTCTGTTATTCCTCTTTTTTCTTCTATGTTCTGCGCCCGAATTCTCTTCCATATTCCCCTGGCTTGCTGCTACGTTCTGTGCCCGATCTTTCTTCAATGTGCTCCTTGCTTGCTGCTACGTTCTGTGCCCGAACTCTCTTCCAAAATGTTTTGCACCCGCTGCTACCTTCGCTGCCCGTTCTCTCTTCTCCAATGCCTTGGCGCTTTGCCATGATGATAGCGGGAGGGATGTTGGGGGGGGGATGGAAACCCTGCATGGCAAAGCCTGGTTCCAGTTCCCTTGCGATCATCAGAGTCTACAAACTTAAAAGCGCTTGTTTTGGCCGCTGCTTATAGCAGCGAGGGTTCGTAAGATGAAAATGGTTCATGAGAAGAGGCAAAAAAATCCTGAACGCCTGGTTCATATCTCAAAAAGTTTGTATGAAGAGGCGTTCATAAGATGAGGTACCACTGTACTTTATTAGTCATACTCCTGTCCTATTAATGTTCTATTAATGTGACTTAACAACTGCATAATTATATTCTATTTGCCACCATCCACCTGGCTGTAAATGTATTTTGCCTTCTTCAGTCATCCAAAAAAGACCTAATAAAAAAGATATGTATATCACAGAACAGAAATAAAAATTTTCCTTACCAGAATCATTTAGAGGCAGGCCTAATCTTTCCTCCCTTTTCCGAGCCACTGTTTTGTCAACCAATTCCTGAAATAGTTGCAAGGATCTTTTAAAGAAGGCTCCATCTGGTAGTTCATATAGATTATCTTCGTGAATCTTTCTTCTGGACATCACAGCTATTGAGATAGACAAAATATAGAGAAGCTTTGGCCAGTCAGATTATTTTCTTCTGTTCTTATTCCTAATAATAACATTTGTGGAAATGCCCCCTATAGGTCTTAAGTATTGCTTTGGTGACTGGAAAAATGATAACTGCAGTAGCTGTTGGCTCAATGTGCCATCAAATACCTGATGTCACAACTCCTCCCTCAGTTTCATTGGCCTATTGGCCAATCTAGATCACAAACCAAACTCCCAAGCTGATGGCCATATGGGAGTTTATCTTCAGGGCAAAATGAGTCATAGTAAATTCAAAAGGCAAATTGGCGATTTAAAGAAAAAATATAAAAAATTATTTAACTTTCTTTCAGCAATTGCAAAGGGATAAAATCCTTGTTTGTAATACAGACAATTTACTAATAAGGCCAAGGTACTGGAGATTGAATTAAATAATTTACCATAGTATAATGTTTCCTGGTGGCTTCACTTCAGATGCATCGGTGTAATAGCTCTCCATCAGAATAGCCTTTGGCTGTGCTGATAGGCAAAACTGAGAATTGCAAATTCCCATGCTCAAGGAAAGCTAATGTCATGCTGCAGAGGTTGAAATAAAATAGTGTCTTGTTTTCATAGCTTTCCTCAAACTAATATTCTCCAGATAAGTTGCATTACTACCGTGTTTCCCCGATAGTAAGACACCCCCGATTGTAAGACGTATCGGAGGTTTCAGGGGGGTCGGCTAATATAAGCCGTACCCCGAAAGTAAGACATATGTCTTACTTTCGGGGAAACACGGGGGTATTGCCGGGGGGGGAGCCCGATGATGTCGCTTCCAAGCTCCCCGCGCGCCCCTCGCCTTCGCCTCGCCGCGTCGCCACCGCCTCTTCCCCTGCCGAGGCTCGGCTGCAAGCGGCCAGCGAGGCAGGGGAAGAGGCGGTGGCGCCGCGGCGAGGCGAAGGCGAGGGGTGCACGGGGAGCTGCCGGAAAGGAGGCGGGTGAAGGAGGGCGCAGCTCCGGCCGCTCGCCTCGGAGCCGGTCGGCCTCGCTGGCCGCTTGCAGCCGAGCCTCAGCAGGGGAAGAGGCGGTGGTGCCGGTGGCTCGGCTGCAAGCGGCCAGCGAGGCCGACCGGCTCCGAGGCGAGCGGCTGGAGCTGCGCCCTCCTTCGCCCGCCTCCTTTCCAATGTAAGACATACCCCGAAAGTAAGACGTAGTGGGGCTTTTGGGGGTAAAAAGAAAGTAAGACACTGTCTTACTTTCGGGGAAACACGGTACTAGCATCAACCAGCAGGACCAATAGCCAGGGAAACAGAAAACAGGGTTGAGAAAATAATGGTTTACTGTAATTGTTATGTTGTCTCTAATAAACATAATGTAGCTGACTTTATTTTGACATATGTTAACAAACCTAGGCACTGTGGTTTACATGTCAAAGGTTATGCAGATGGTGAACTCAACCAGTTTTCTGGATAATTCACAAATTATAAATAAAACTATTGCTTTGTGCAACACGTGGACCAGAGGTGGGTTTCAGCAGGTTCTGACCAGTTCTAGAGAACCAGTAGCAGAAATTTTGAGTAGTTCAGAGAACTGATAAATAAAACCTCTGGCTGGCACCGCCTCTACCTATTCTCTGCCTCCCGAGTCCCAGCTGATCTGAAAGAAATGGGGACTTTGCAGTAACCTTCTCCTGGAGTGGGTGGAAATGGAGATTTTATAGTATCCTTCCCCTGCCATGCCCACCAAGCCATGCCCATAGAACCAATAATACAAAAATCTGAATCCCATTACTGACATGGATAAAGTTTTTTGTGTTCCCTAACCATGGTTACCCCATAGTTTCTCTATAAGCATCTGTACTCAGTCAAATCTTATGATAAATATTTTCCTATAAAACTAAGCAAGTAAGTAACACAGGTCTACAAAAAATATTTTTTGTAATCATCGCAGTTGATCTTTTAGATTTCTGAATCATTTTTGGGTCTGATTTAAAAAATGCATATATGATTTCCTAATATGATTTGATTGCTTATTTGTACCCTATGACAATCATTAAGTGTTGTACCTCATGATTCTTCTATTCTGTTCTGTTCTACTCTACTCTATTACCCAGGAGTTAGCCAATAAAATTGAAAAATTGATAGGAAAAAAGTAGCAGTTCATAAATTATGGATATTATTACTACAAAACGTAGTATCGAGTGTCTTTAAAGGGGTGTTACTTTCAATAGTTGGCCACTCCTTGCTGACCTTGTTGGAATCAGACCTAACCTGGAGCAGGTAAGCCAATTTGATGGTTAGAGGAGAGAGCATCAAAGGTACCAAATTCAAACAACATTCTAGGCAAGCAAAACCAAACCAAACCACTTTGACCCTGTTGCCAAGATTACACCAAAGAATCGCCAAACTCAAGCTTTTATTTTCCAACATGTGTGTGTATGTGTGTGTCATATGATCGTTCTAATGGACTTTTTTTTTCTTTATAGACGAATGGCAGAGAGGTGCTACAATTCCATTTGCCTCACTTGCTATCAGGGAAGCCGTCAATCCCTAAATTAGTTGCAGAACTCCCACCGCAGATCGGGAAGCTCCAAGCATCATTACGCACGAAACCCGACGCCCGAAATATTAGCAATTCAGAAAATAAAAACAAAACACCTCACGGCCCGGAGGACCGCCAACACCGAGTCGCGCGTTTTATTTAGCACAAGCGTCGGCATCCCCCCACCTCCCTTTCCTCTCGCTTCGGCTAGCGCGCCGGCTTGACATAGGAGTTGCGTTGTTACTACGGCGCCGTCCTTGCAAGCCTCATTCGAAGATCCTCCCTTTGCGTTCTCGAGTTGGTTGATCACGGTTGATCTCTCAGGTGGCCTCAACGAGGCGGACCCCGCCAAAGAGAAGGAAAAAACGCGCCCGGATTTCCAGGGTGTCCCCAAGAGTACGCGCAGCCTTTTTGGCGCCAAAAGGCGCTCGGGGGAGCGGACGGTGGTAGTAACAAGCAGCCGCGGGAGCTCGTTTTTTCCAAGAGATTCAAGGCGGGTTGCAAACCTTGTGCGGGATCCTCAGCGGCCCGCAACCGACAGCATGTGAGCGGGAGTTTCCCCGCCATCCGCCTCGAGTTATGTACTCCGGGAACAGCAGCCGCGGCAGCAACCTGGAGCCCGCGCCGGGGGAACAGGATTTGGAGCGGCGGCAGCAGGAGGAGCAGGAGGCGGCGGCGGGGGACTCGGGGACGCCGTTCAGCGCCAGCACCTACCGTCTGCTCGCCCTGCTTATCGCCGCCATCGGCCTCGCGGGCTTGTGCAACAACTTGCTGGTCCTGGTGCTTTACGCCAAGTTCAAGCGGCTCCGCACGCCCACCACCCTCTTCCTGGCGAACATCAGCCTCAGCGACGTGCTGGTGTCGTGTTTCGGCGTCGCCTTCACTTTCCTCTCCTGCCTCAGGAACCGCTGGGCCTGGGACGAGGCCGGCTGCATGTGGGACGGCTTCAGCAACAGTCTCTTTGGTAAGGGGGAAACCGATGAACCGGCCTTGGACTCCAGCCTGCTCAGGGGTCGCCGAATTCGGGCAGAGGGACCGGGGCAAGATTTGGAAGGACGCGATATATACTGCTAAAAACAAATAAATAAAGGGAACACTCACTGTTGCTGTTCTGTTTCTGTTGCTCCCTCGGGGAGGAGGTTTCAAAGTACACTGCTAAAATAAATAAATAAAGGGAACACTCAAATAACACATCCTAGATCTGAATGAATGAAATATTCTCATTGAATACTTTTTTCTGTACAAAGTTGAATGTGCACGACAGCATGTGAAATTGATTGTCAATCAGTGTTGCTTCCTAAGTGGACAGTTTGATTTCACAGAAGTTTGATTTACTTGGAGTTATATTGTGTTGTTTAAGTGGTCCCTTTATTTTTTTGAGCAGCGTATATATGTTTTAAAGTGAATCTCTGAGGCTAAAACATATGAAGAACGGTTGCAGGAACTAGGTTATGTCTAATTTAATAAAAAGAAGGACTAGGGGAGACATGATAGCAGTGTTCCAATATCTCAGGGGCTGCCACAAGAAAAGGGAGTCAAACTATTCTCTAAAGCACCTGAGGGTAGAACAATAAGCAATGGGTGGAAACTAATCAAGGAGAGAAGCAATTTAGGACTAAGGAGAAAAAAGTTTTTAAAGAAGATGTTGGATAACCGCATATCTGAAGTGGTGTAGGGTTTCCTGCCCAAGCAGGGGGTTGGACTAGAAGTCCTCCAAGGTCCCTTCCAACTCTGTTGTTCTGTTCTGTTCTATTCTATTCTAATGGACAGAGAATAAATCATATGATGCTTACAATGTTGTCTGCTCTGATATCTTATTAGTACTCTCTTCTATGGCTTTTTTCTGTAAGGCTAGAATTTGTAGTCATACTGCCAGCTCTAATTTCACATATACTCTACTCAATGGTTCTCAGCCTTTCTAATGCCGTAGCCCAGAGGTCTTCAAACTTAGCAACTTTAAGACTTGTGGACTTCAACTCCCAGAATTCTCCAGCCAACATAACCAGCTGGAGGATTCTGGGAGTTGAAGTCCACGAGTCTTAAAATTCCCAAGTTTGGGGACCCCTGCCGTAGCCCCTTAATACAGTTCCTCATGTTGTGGTGACCCCCAACCATAAGTCTAGCGCCAATTCTCCCAGTAGAACTTTGGCAGGAAGGTCAGAGGGGACACCCCTACTGTAGATGCCTGATTGGTCGGATTGTAAAAATATGTTCCAAGGTGCCAGAATAGAAGCTTTAGTTCCTAACAGGATGGGAAATTTGTCTTTTCCCATGGTCTTAGGCAATGCTTAGGCCGGCAATATACTTAGCCCAAGTGTATCGGTGGTTATGGAAACGGATGTCCAAGTGCCGCCTCTAATGTTGGTAGAGGCAGTCAGGATTCCCTTGGGTACCATTTGTTGGGGGTCCAGGGAAAGGGAGGGTTTTGCCTTCTGTTTCGGTTCAAGATCCCCATGTACAATTGGTGGGCCATTGTATGACACAGGATGCTGGACTCAATGGGCTTTGGCCTGATTCAGCATGGCTCTTCTTATGTTCTTATGACCCCTGTGAAACGGTCATTCTACCCCCAAAGGGTCCTGACCCCCCAAGTTGAGAGTCTACATCATTTTTTTCAATTTTAGGACCTTATGAAAAGCCAGATGAAAAAAGGTTGGGAATGGGGATTGATTAATATTTCCTTGAAAGAAAGTAGGTTGCCAGCAGCCCTGAGGGAAATGCCCTCTATTCCAAAATATTTCTTAATCCAGTAATGTTATTTAATTATGACTTGTTCTCCAAACTTCCCTTTTTATGTAAGACTGCTGAAAAGTTTATGAACTTGCAGTTACAAGAGCACTTTAGGAAATGAATTATGAATGGTACTGCAACTCCATTGATTGCTCTTGTGGATGACCTGTAGTAGAACCAGAACACTACTACGGTAGCATAACTTGTCTTGCCAGGCGTCTCATCCACTTTTGACCCTATTGATTAGGATATCCTTCTGAATCTTTTCTGAGCCTAAGTTTGATTTGCAGTGGCTCTCTTTCCCAAGGGAGAAGCTTGATGCAGTGGTAAAGGAGGGCTAGTAGAGCATTCAATTGTGGGACCTGCAGGTCAATATTTCTGCCCCTCTTTCTAAACAGCAAAATGAAGCATTGATGGAGATTTTCTGTTCTGCAAAGGGCCAGATATCAATATACTGCTGTTGATGTTTGTGCATCTTGATTTCTCACCAAAACTGAAATTTTGTCTCAGTGTCTGAAAGTTGTTAGGATCTTGTTAAAAGTTGTTAGGAAGTTGTTAAAATGTGTGCAAAACTTAAGTATTTTTGTTTGATTCGTATGCAAAAATTTGGATTTCTGAAGTTCTGTATTTTGGTGTCATGAAACATTTATTTTCCAAAGCATTTTTGAATTACATATGGCCCAAATCCAGCTTTTCCACAAATTTTTCAACATTTATTTAAAAAGACATATAAATGTAATAAAATAAATGTCTAAAAAAACAAAATAAAAAAAATGGAGGACAGAAGGAAAAAGGGAGACATGATCGAAACATTTAAATATGTTAAAGGGTTAAATAAGGTTCAGGAGGGAAGTGTTTTTAATAGGAAAGTGAACACAAGAACAAGGGGACACAATCTGAAGTTAGTTGGGGGAAAGATCAAAAGCAACATGAGAAAATATTATTTTACTGAAAGAGTAGTAGATCCTTGGAACAAACTTCCAGCAGAGGTGGTTGATAAATCCACAGTAACTGAATTTAAACATGCCTGGGATAAACATATATCCATCCTAAGATAAAAATACAGGAAATAGTATAAGGGCAGACTAGATGGATCATGAGGTCTTTTTCTGCCGTCAGTCTTCTATGTTTCTATGTTTCTATCTGGATGGGGAACAGCAGCCTTGGACTAAACTCAGCAAAGACAAAGTGGCTGTGACTATAGAAACCTTCTGATACCAGAATTATTCAATTGTCGGTTGTGGATGAGCTTGCAATATGCTGGGTAGAAGTAATTCATCATCTGAGGTCCCTCTGAATCCTCAGCTGTTGCTCAAAGAGCAGGTGGCAGATGTGGCTGGAAAGGATGTAACTTCAGTTACATCTTGCATACCAGTTACGCCCTTCTCTAGGTCAAGAGACCATGTCCACAGTCTCCTGGTCTATGAGTGCCTTAATAAGTTCCTATATGAAAAATAACAATGTGCTATGCGTAATCTTGCCTTGAAGACTACTAGTATGTATGAGTGATGATTGTGCTGTTTTATTGGGTTTAATGCAATTTTTCTATTTGTTTTTATATTAAGTACTGGGGTATTTTAATTTTTGCAATGATTTTATCGTTGTAAGCTGCCCTGAGTTCGTCAGGAAAAGGGCGGCCTATAAATTGAACTAACTAACTAAATATGTACTAAGAAATTTCAACAAGTCCAAACTATAGCAAGTTTTTGATAAAATATCTCTGCTTTGGATCTGCAATGGTTACCAGTTATATTTCTAAGGTAATTTAGAATAGGAATGTTTTTTATCCACTTAGTGGCGCTGATTTTGTGAGCCAGATTACAGTGGCATTGAAACCCTAGTAAGTAGGTAAACAAATTAATAAATCTTGTCTAAATTTTTTTTGATACTTCTCTATGGATGTGTGAACTTATTGACCAGTTATCTTACAACTTGGATCTTCCAATAACTGTCTTGATAGGTTAGAAGTTAGATGATCAAGGATTAATCAAGGAGAGCTGATGAAAATTTGTGAGGGGGGGGTGTTAGTATCTCTTACCAGAGATAGAAAAATATTAAGGGAATAAATGCAAGCAATATAATTAGAGAGATAAATCAACAAGCAATATAATTAGAGAGGTGTATTGTCTATGATTACATGTTACATGAATTGCTCTAAGGCTGCAAAGTAATTAAAATCAAAGAATGAAATCCAACAGTACAGTTTCTGTTTAGGGGAAACTTTCCAGAGAACCAGAAAGAATGTTTTTGCCACTCTACTATAACCCTCAATGTTCTCAGGGTCTACATTAGAAGTATTTTAAGTCTCTGGTAAAAACTTACAAGGGAATCACATGGGTTGAGCAAAAGCTCGTAGTGAATTCCCCATGGTGCCTTTTATAGAAATTTTTTTGCAGTTGAATTCTCCAGTGAAATTCAGCTGTAGATGTATTAACACAGAAAAGAGTTAAGATTAATATTGGTATTATAAGTTAAGGGAATTCAGAGAGATGAATTGCTTGTCTGTTAACCACAAAATAGATAGTAAATGGATACACTCAAGGGACGAATAAGAGGGAGGAAGAGGTGGGAGAGGAGAGGAGGCAGGGATGGGCTATGCGCCAGAACAGCGGGAACGCCATTCCGGTGGTGGCAGTGGAGCATATAGCTTAGTTCCATTGCTGCTGGGTGTGCACACACCGTGCACGCGCAACCGGCGTAATTCCAGCAAAAATGACCAGGCTTTTTGTAGCCACGCATGCGCAGAAGCAAAGAAGCCGGCAAGCCGAGTCTTCGGAGAGGGGCGGCATACAAATCTAATAAATTATTATTAATTATTATTATTATTATTATTATTATTATTATTATTATTATTTTGCTGCCGGAAGGACATCCGCACACAAGTTTTTGGCTGCTGCATATGCGCAGCACCCAAATCTCGCTGCGGTGCCTAGAGCAGCAGCTGGAGTCAGCAGCAAAAGTGGCCTGCCCGAGCTCCAGCCACGTGGCCTGCTTTTTGCTCTCCTGCGCCGCAGGGATATCTTGGTGCACGCGGCGATAGCGCCCTGAGTGAGTTGTGGCCTTTCGGGAGCAGTGCTGTGCCTTGTCTTGCTCAGGGCACCATCACTGCACCGAGAGATGCAGTACAGAGCAGGCTGCGTGGCCGGAGCTCGGGGCCCCCTGGCCTGCTCCTTGCTCCATGGCCCATCTTCTCAGCACCCCTGCAGGAGGTGAGCACTGGAGCAAGGTAAGGCTCACGCAGGCTGCTCATGGCGGACTCGCTGCGAGCGCGCAGTTGGGTGGGCAGGACGGATTGCTTGTGGCAGAGCGGCATGGTGGGGTGGGTGGACGGGACAAACCACGAGCGGCAGAGCTGTTACTCGCAGGGGGATGGAGCTGCCATGAGCGGCATGGTGGGGTGGGTGGTCAGGATGGGCCGCTCGCGGCAGCGGTGACTTACCTTCTTTTGGACTATGTTTGGCCCCCTTTGCTTCTGCACGTGCACAGAAGCTAAAAAACGTAAATCTTGCACGTGCGCATCCTCACATGAGATTTGGCTTCTGTGCATGTGCAGAAGCCTAATCCTGCGTGGGGCGCTCATACACTCCCGCGCTCCCAGCCCGTTCCGGTAGCACTGGGAATGGTGGCCCGCCTCTGAGAGGAGGGAAGAAGGAAGAGAGAAGATAGGATAAGAGAGTGGTTAAAAGGAAGAGTAGGGACAGAAGAGAGAGGTGGGGAGAGGATGAGAAGGAAGAGTAGAAAGTTAGAGGAAGGAAGAAGAGAGAAGTAGGAAGAAAGGAGAGAAGGAGAAAGTAGGTAGAGAAACTGGACGGAGGTAAGAGAGGGGAGCGACATGGTATAAGGGGGAAACAGATGGACAATTCGATAATGATGTATACAAGATTAATATGTTGGTTTATTGTATAATACAGTATATAAATGTATGTTAATACTTGATAAGATGCTATGGTATACATATTGAGTGTGTATGTATGTGTGTGTGTATGTGTATAGATATATATATAGATATAGGTATGTGTGTATGCATGTATCTATGCATGTATCTATGTGTACATATATATATTCTGTCAAATCACCCTGGTATACCCAAATATGAGAGGGAGCACATAGCTTCTTTTTTGCCTATCGGCCCCTCCAGGGCCCATATAAAAGTCAGATAAGTTTTTATACCTGATAATAACATATTTTTGCTGATAATGAAAAGGAAAGAAGACCAGTATAGATCTATTTAGAGCTCTTTTGCTCTCTTCAGCTAGCCATACCCTTACTGGGATTTTAACCTGTGAGTCTGCCTTGCAAGGCAGCAGATTTAACCTCTAGACCACAGGATCTCCTCTGCTCAACTTTGTACCAGGGAAGAGCCATATGTTTTTTTCTGTCAAATCAGCCTGGGATACCCAAATATGGGAGGGAGCATACAGCTTGCTTTTTGCAGCCGATAGGCAGAAATATATGTGTGAAGTGTGAAGAAATTTTTTTAAAAAATGCAAATTTTTTAAAAAGGAAATAATCCAGGTAAGACTCCTAAGGAAAGCAAATGTACACATTCTATTTCAGTAAAACAGCAACAACAAGCCAGTCTTTATATGGAACCACTGATGTATAAAATTGTTTTTGGACTTAATTTTTGTATTTCATTTGCAAGTTGAATCCTATAGCTGAAACATCCTGGTAGAATGTTATCTGGTAGCTCCAGAATACAGGATATGCAAATGAACCCAGTGCCTATAGCTCTGTTCATACCTGCTTCCTTGCAATTACAAGTGGAACATAAGGGCTTATTTTGTCCTTTTGTTGCAAAGCCATTCTGCATTCTTTGTGTCCTGCAGTTGAAGAAAGAAACCTAGCTGAGACTGTCTTCTGCATTCAAAAACTTACCTAACTGGAGAAGATTATTTTAATCCAAAACAATGGTGGGGCTGTTCTAAATAAAAAGCCAACTCCTTTTATCCCAAGTCTGATTATATTTTTGTGTTTACATGCCATGCAAACAGAGTTATAAAATTGTTTTTGGACTTAATTTCTGTATTTCATTTGCACATAAAATTTAACGGATATATATGAAGGTCAAGAAGAAAAGGTAAGTACAGTCATACCTCGTCTTACGAACCTAATTGGTTCCAGGGGGAGGTTCGTAAGACGAAAGGTTCGTAAGACGAAACATTGTTTCCCATAGGAAACAATGTAAAGTCAATTAATCCGTGCAACCAAAAAAACCCCCCTGCAAAAAAACGCTGCCGCCTGGCTGTCACCTTTTAAAACAGCCTGGGGGCTTCTCAGCGACCTCCTGAACGCCAAACGCCAAACCCGAATTTCCGGGTTCGGCGTTCGGGAGGCCACCGAGAAGCCCCCAGGCTGTTTTAAAAGGTGACAGCTGGGCGGCTTCCCAGCAGACGCCGAACGCCGAACGCGGAAGTTCGGGTTTGGCGTTCGGCTTCGGGAGACGTCTGGGAAGCCGCCCGGCTGTTTTAAAAGGTCACAGCCGGGCTGGGGGGCTCCCCAGCAACCTCCCGAACCCTGAACTTTTGCCGAATTTCTGGGTTCAGGGTTCGGGAGGTTGCTGGGAAGCCCCCCAGCCCAGCTGTCACCTTTTAAAACAGCCGCGCGGCTTCCCAGCAGCTTCCTGAAGCCGAACGCCAAACCCGAACTTCCACGTTCGGTGTTCGGAGGCTGCTGGAAAGCTGCGCGGCTGTTTTAAAAGCTGACAGCCGGGCTGGGGGGCTTCCCAACAACCTCCCGAACCCGGAAGTTCGGCAAAAGTTTGGGGTTCGGGAGGTTGCTGGGGAGCCCCCCAGCCCGGCTGTCACCTTTTAAAACAGCCGCACGGCTTCCCAACAGCTTCCCGAAGCCGAACGCCAAACCCGAACTTCCGCGTTCGGCGTTCGGAGGCTGCTGGAAAGCCGCGCGTCTATTTTAAAAGGTGACAGCCGGACTGGGGGGCTTCCCAGCAACCTCCCGAACCCGGAAGTTCGGCAAAAGTTCGGGGTTCGGGAGGTTGCTGGGAAGCCCCCCAGCCCGGCTTTGACTTTTTAAAACAGCCGCGCGGCTTCCCAGCTGTCTCCCGAAGCCGAACGCCGAACCCGAACTTTTGCGTTCGGCGTTTGGAGGCTGCTGGGAAGCCCCGCCGCCTGGCTGTCACCTTTTAAAACAGCTGCGTGGCTTCCCAGCAGCCTCCAAACGGTTTAGAAAAAATTTGCCTCTTACGAACTTTTTTCGTGTTACGAACGCCAAACCCGAACTTCCGGGTTCTGCATTCGGAGGCTGCTGGGAAGCCCCGCCGCCCGGCTGTCACCTTTTAAAACAGCCGGGGGGCTTCCCAGCAGCCTCCCGAATGCCGAACCCGGAAGTTCGGGTTTGGCGTTCGTAACACGAAAAAAGTTCGTAAGAAGAGGCAAATTTTTTCTGAACCCCGGGTTCGTATCTCGAGTTGTTTGTAAGACGAGGGGTTCATATCTTGAGGTACCACTGTATTTACACAGGTTCAGTTTAAGGAAAAGTTTTGATTTTCCAAGAAAAATGGGGAAAGACTGTTGGTGTGCTTGATGCTGGAGAAATAGAACATTCACACAAAAGAGAAGCATATCTAACTTATTAGGATTGGGTGGCATAGAAGTCAAATTAATTACCGTAAATAAATAAATAATAAAATCACTGATATTTCAGGTACTCCAAAGTACTTACTGATTCAAACTTCTTGCTTAACTTCCTTGACTTAACTATTTTAGTTGAATAAATGACTGCTAGAACCTTATTCATGCTATGCTATCATGTTGTTTGAATTTTGGCTAGTTTATAATACAGACACTCATACTACCCAGTTAGCTTTAAAAAATTTAATACCCATAAGCAAGAGTTTTTAAACAATTTGAGCTAACTTCAGGGACTTAAATATCTGGAAATGATTTCTACCAATCTTAATCATCTGGAAGCAAAGATTAATTCCAGTTTAAAAAAAGGACAGTGTAAAAATTCTTTATCTGCAAGAAAAAAGTTATAAGATTCTACATCCTATTTATCCATTGCAAGCAGAGTCTAGTTAGAACAATTAGGAAAGTGTACAGGAGAAGCACTTAAAATAATAGAACACAAAGTTTCAAAGTTGCTGATGGAGACATCTTTTAAAGGTTGGGCAAGTTCAGAAGCCCAAGACAGAAGCTCTGCTGATTTTGATGTACAAAAGTTAATAGTGCATAGCCTGCACTGAAACTTTTAGAACATTGTGCTTGCTTAAAAATAGGCTATATTTATCTCTTACATGGGTATATCTCTTACATAGGTAAGGGTATGTACTTAAATAAAATCTTGTGAAGATTGAATTGTTTAACAAAATGCGTATTCTCCCTCATGGTGGGTATAGCAGCCATGCATGGGTTAATCCTGTCTGCTCGGTGATTGGCTGAGCCTGCCAAAGCTTGTATTTTGCTTACATTGTTTTCTCAGTAGCTCAGCTAGGACAGCTGTGCTACAGCTCCTCTTAGTTGAAGTATACTTTTGAAAATATTGCTGAAAGACAGAGAGGTTTCAACTGAATCATTCTTCCCGTTGTGAGTTTGCACCAACTTTTTCCTTCCCGGCAGCGGCGATGGCGGCGGCTTCTCTTTGAGGAGCAGCAGCACCAGGAACATCATGTGATGAAGGGAAGCCGCCGGAGCCGCTGGCACCGGGAAAGAAAAAAGTTGGTGCAGCTGCCTAGAGATAACAAAACGAACCGCTGAGGAAAAGAGCCCCCTGAAGCTGCCGGTATTGCAGCTGGCCCTACCCTTCCTGCAGCTTGGAGTGGTTAGACGGTAGAGACTGGGAGGCTGTTAAGCGGGCGGCCAGGAGGGGTGTGTCAGATCCCGTCTCCCATTCCCTCTCACCCCATCCCTATAGATCTTGTGGCAGCTGCTTTGCAAAATTGCCCTGGTCGCACATTTCGGATAATAAACAAAATTTTCTGTGGCTGTGGTTCGGATACCGAAGCAAATTTTTGCAGAAAATTTTGTTCGGTATCCGAAATGTACACTAACCAAGGCATTCGAGAACCGAGGTACCACTGTACTTTAATTGTACTCTTAATGATTTTGCTGTAGTCTAAACTTAACTGAGTTGGTAAGAAATAATTTCTGACTAAGGAATCTTGGGACTTGCATTCCCAACATTTTGGGAGGGCATCGAATGAGAAAAGGGTGATCTGATGTTTCGGTGTTTGAGTTCAAGAATTAACAGTGTTGGTGGTGATTAGTGAAAGATGTTCTTGGCCTATAGCTCTCCCAATGATGGAAAAAATGTACAGTATTTTCTTTTTTCTGTCTACATTTCATTGTGCATATAGAGCAGGGGTGTCAAACTCATGGCGTCAGGTTGGCGTCACATGACATATAGTGACCTTTTTCCACTTCTCTAAATCAGGGGTGGGCGTGGCCAGCGCACGATGCATCCGGCCCATGGACTGCGAGTTTGACACCCCTGATATAGAGCTATAAGTATAGTACAATAAAATGACTAGAAATCGACATGTCTGTATGCAGGGCAATTACACCAGTCAATTTAAAAACTATTGTATAATGCTTCCTTTGTTTTATATCTCCCTGCAGGAATTGTTTCGCTTATCACTCTCACTGTCTTGGCCTATGAGAGGTACATTAGAGTAGTGCATGCAAGAGTGATTGATTTCTCGTGGTCTTGGAGGGCAATCACATATATCTGGCTTTACTCCTTAGCCTGGACAGGAGCACCTCTTCTTGGCTGGAACCACTACACACTAGAACTTCATGGATTAGGTTGTTCAGTGGACTGGAGTTCAAGAGAACCCAGTGATACTTCCTTTGTCCTCTTTTTCTTTTTGGGTTGTCTAGTGGTACCACTTGGAATCGTGGTCTACTGCTATGGACATATTCTTCACGCAGTACGAATGGTGAGTTGGCTAAACTATTATTATTATTATTATTATTATTATTATTATTATTATTATTATTATTATTATTATTATTATACTTGTATGCCACCCTTCTCCGGCTCACAGAATACAGTACAAAAAACATCTAATTAGTTAAAACTATAAGCTAAGATCCCATTACATTAAAAAGTGCATATGTTCATGGCCAAACAGTGATTAGAACATGAAAAAGTGTTTCTTATTGTGTATGCTTGTTATTGCTTATATACATGTTTTAATAATTTGCCTTAGTTTTTCTGACAATGTGCCAAACAGATATTTTGATATTAAATATCAAAATATCAGATATTTTGCCTGATATTAAAATGATGGTTGAATTTAATCTGTATATATTTTCGTTATATTTTGGGGGAAGTGGCATGGAGGTTTTGTTAAGTTACTGTCTTAAAAAGAAATGGAACAAATAACTGAGAAAATACTAATACTTTGTTAAACCTATGTGCTTCTGACTCTCAATCACTCTGAGGATCAAGGAGTAGCGATCCTAATATGGTCTTCCCTAAAATATTGCTGAGCTGAGGTGGAACAGTGCTTAGAATGCAGTTTTGCAGAGTAACTCTGCCCACTTCCAGGAGTTCAACCCTTACCTGCTCAAAGGTGACTCAGCTTTCCATCTTTCCGAGGTCAGTAAAATGAGAGCCCAGATTATTGAGGATAATATCAGGGGTTGGTTCCTACCGAGGCTCTCTGGTGCAGGTGCCCCAGTAACGGCCTGCCGATGATGCAATTTTGGCACGACGGCTCCGGTGGTTGGTATGCTGGTCGGTGTGCACCGCCATATTTTTTTTGTAATTTTTTTTTTGCTCTCTGAGCATGTGCGGAAGTAAAATCACACAAAGGGACGTGCGCAAAATGTCGCAATGCACACCAGTAGGAAAAGGTCAAAGAAACCCACCCCTGGACAATATACTGAATTTTAAACTGCTCAGAGAGTGCTGTAAAGCATTATGAAGCAGTATACTGTATAAGTGCTATTGCTACAATTACCAGCAAGGTGGCCAAAGACTGTGTTGGCTGGAAAATTATAATATAGTTTTTGGAAGATGCCAGATGGGGAAAACTTGGATAAAAAGTAATTCTGGCATGTTTCATATAGCCAAATTCTGTTTTGTTCAGTGAGAAATGATGCTCCCAAGAAACTCATAAAGATCAAAGCACATAATTCAGTAGAAAAGCATTTGCTGTATAGCTGAAATACTAAATATATTTAGAAACAATTCAGTCCTCCTGATGCAAATGAAATGTGCTATGCAATGTTATTTGTGTTTAGCTGATTTATAAATCTAATCACTGCAGTTCAGTGCTATCTTATTAAAAGAAAAAAATTGAGTGATTTTTGTCCAGCCCTCCTCCATTCCAGCATCCAATCCAAAGTTTTCTTCGAATAAATTTCTGACTGGAAAGAAATTGGCTGATTGGGAAAAAAAATATAGATCTGTTCTATCATTCTAAGTGATGATTATGTCTGTCCCAAGAAAAGCTCCGTTGTATGTTGTGGCAGAAAGACAAGATCTTAATTCTTTCAAAAGAGAAAAATATGATTAGAATTCTACATGAGATATTTTAATCTTTTTGTTTTCATTTCCAGTTTCATTGTGTGGAAGACTTGCAAACTGTCCATGCGATCAAAATCTTAAGATATGAGAAGAAAGTGGCTAAAATGTGTTTTTTAATGATAACCACGTTTCTTATTTGCTGGATGCCATATGCTGTGGTTTCACTTTTAACAGCTTATGGTTATGGTCACCTAATAACTCCAACAGTGGCTATTATCCCATCTTTCTTTGCCAAATCAAACACTGCCTACAACCCAGTTATCTTTATTTTCATGAACAGAAAGGTAAGTCACTTAAAGAAACCTAATAATGGTAAATCACATTCAGTTCATTTTTCTCAAATCCTCAAATGTTAGAAGAAACCAATACTTCATTTTACAAGGGGAAACGCAGTGGAGTAGCAAAAATGGAGTTCCACCCCAGAGCACCCAATTTGCACTGAAAGATGTTGAAAGAAAATATAGGGTGTCCTGCATATGCCACGTCCACAGTGTGGTAGTAAAAATTTTGGTAGCCCTTCAGTGAATATATAAACAACAAGATTATTGTACCTTTTCCTTTGATACAAAACTTTTTATTGAAAGAGGGAAATAAAGGCAAAATTCCTAGTCGGAAATCTCCTCCAGTCCCAAACTGGTATTGTAGGTTTGTCTCTGGCTTGCTTAACCTTCTCCCTAAGTTGCTACTCGCAAGCCATAAATTAATAGACATATTGGTGGGGAAGATCCAAATTGTAGTCCATCATATCTTAAGTAGAACATGTGCTACTAGAAGTTCCAAGTTGTCATTCTTCAATCCAGGGCATTGACTTCTAAAAATGAGAAAGAAATGTCAACATATTTATGGAATTCAGAATGATTCTACAGCTATCAGGGTTATTTTGCTTTCTGTTGCCAGAAATTCATTTCCTATCACAGTTCATTTCCGTAACTCTCTGTCAGTTATTCCAAAGGGAAAAACTTAGCTAATTTGAGTTTGGCTGAGGAATTCTTGGCAGATTCCAGGAAGAAAACAGCCAGTGTGTGGAAGCAATGGATCTTTTCAATTTCTCGTTTAAGCAGTAGGACATAGGTTATTTTTAACAATGAAGTGCTGGTCTAGCAAGTTTAGTAATTCTGTAAAGGTTTTTTTTTAATGTCCCAATCTCTAGATAAAATAAAAACAAGCCCTGGAGGTATATCACTTTCTTCTTAGCAGCAATATATATATATACACACATATATACATATGCAGGTATACCTGTATACACATACGTATACATGTACAAGCATGAATACATATAGATTTGAAAGCTGCCAAAAACAGTCAAAGGGGTCACAAAATAAGGCATTCAGGGCAATAATTTTAGAAATGTAAGAAGCATTTTTACATCATGTCAGATTATTCTACCTACGTAAAGCACTGCTGATATTAAAATAGACTCTTTCCAAGCCCTCCCTGGAAATGCCAAGAGCATTTCAACCTTTTTTAAAAAATGGTTCTGTTCAAATTTATGAAGCAGATCAGCCTTCATTCTTATTGCAATTAGTTGTAGAATTGGGTGAACATTACAAAATCATTTAGCATTCATCAGCTAAAAAGACAGTGTTTATAAAGTTAATCCATAATGGAACAAATAAAGTTTGTTATACATAGAGCTGTCTAGTTTTCTTTAAATTGCCAGTCGTCAAATGATGCTAATAGAAATCTGACTGGTTGGCCTTCATCTGACGGTATCAAATGTGTTTTTGTATTTACCAAAATTCACGGCTGATTGTATGTCATCCATTGTATATCATTCTGTTTCTGAAATATATTACACGCATGCCATCAGAATATTAGCTATTCAGTGCAGTTTTCTTTCCTTGCAGTTTCGACAGTGCCTTACGCAGCTTCTCTGTGTTCACCTCTTGAGTTTTCAGAGGATTTTGCAAGAAAAGCCAGCAATCAGGAATGACAAGCCAGTCAGACCCATTGTTGGGTCACAGAAGGTGAGGGACAGGCCCAAGAAAAAAGTGACATTCAGCTCTTCCTCAGTCATTTTCATTATCACGGATGATGAAACACAACAGATAGATGACAGTTCCAACAACACAGGCACAAAAGCAAACATCATCCAAGTGAAGCCTTTATAGCAGATTGCCCAGAAATTGTTCTAAGTTGGCATCAGCTAACAAAACTTTGAGCGACACAAAGTGCAAGACTTATATGAAATACTTTTTTCTGTGTGCTTTCCTATAATTTGCCAAGGAGCAGAACCCTATAGATCTTAATGCAGTATTCTTCAGCATAATTGTAATGAAATGTACTATGGTGACTCAAAGCTCTATTGCAACTGCCTGAGATTGTGACATGCCTGAAAGGTGAATTTTTATACCTATTCTTTACTGTTTCTAAATTACCTTCAACTCCCTGTAAGAAATACACCATTGTGACTTTGGGAGGCTGGTTTAAGACTCAAAATGCACAAAATAGAGGAAACGAATTGTCATAGAAAATTGTCTCAAGGTACGCATGCTTTCCACTGTTAAAAACTCACCGATCAGCATCAGGTAAGAAATGTGAAGCATTTGAGGACAAGTATTACAATTGTTTTTCAACATGATGATCAATGTGTTCAGACTGTAGCTCTGTATTCTTGTTACAGCTGCTTGTTATAAAAATAGATGGTGCTGTAGATGGATCAGTCTTCTCCAGCTTGGTATCTTCCAGATGTGTCAGATCATAATTTTCAGTAATCCTGACCAGAAAAATGATATACTTGCTGCGGTGTGTTGGGCAGCCATGTAATTCAATAAATCATTTTGTAATTGAAACATGTTTTAACTAAACTTTGGGAGGCCTGTCTATGTGAGTAGAAATCAGGAAGAGATTAAGAGCCAAATGATACTCAGCCCCTTTACTTTAGAGTTCCTAACCAGAAGAATAAGAATAAAGTGTGCATTGGAGGTAGAAACCATCATTCTGAATCTCCAGAACTGTAGTCATAAAGGGGTGTGTTTTTTCTGAGAATCTGTGGAAAACTAATTCTCCAATCCAGGGGTAGGCAAAGTTGGCTCTTCTATGACATGTGGACTTCAACTCCTAGAATTCCTGAGCTAGCATGATTGGCTCAGGAATTCTGGGAGTTGAAGTCCACGAGTCATAGAAGAGCCAACTTTGCCTATCCCGGCTCCAATCCAATACAGGTAATCCTCATGTAGCAACAATTTCCTTACTATCTGTTTGAAAACATGACAGTGCTTTAAAAAATAAACTTGCCACTGATTCATGAAATTGCATTTCCTGTAAGGCCTCTGGAATCATGTAAGCAACATTCATCTATTTCATCCAACAGCAGCTATTTTTCAGCCAACCTAAGTCTTCTGTGGTCACATGAGCAACCTCTGGTACCCCACAAGCAACACGTGCTTATAACCTTCGCTTTCCCGCGATCACATGAGCAAGCAACATCTGAGGACTATGCAGTCAGCGTAGGTTGTTGTCATGCAAGCAAG
Source organism: Erythrolamprus reginae (assembly GCF_031021105.1). Taxonomy (NCBI): domain Eukaryota; kingdom Metazoa; phylum Chordata; class Lepidosauria; order Squamata; family Dipsadidae; genus Erythrolamprus; species Erythrolamprus reginae. Next base: position 339,710,154 of record NC_091950.1, on the reverse strand, counting down.
TGACACTGGAGGATTCTGCAGTCAGCACATATTTTTGTCCCATGCTTTTGATTGGACCAACAGAGTGAAGTAGCTAGTGTGCATAATGCTGTACTACATTATCTTCTGTACTTCTAAATGCAGTGCAAAGGTAAGCATTTTACAGTATTTTTGTTTTAAACATTTGAGACTTTTGAGATGGATCTTGATAACTAAAACAAGCAGGCATTTGGTTGAGTGCTCTTATATGCAATAATCATGTATTCAGAAATGTTTGCCTTTCACATGTTCAGGAAGTTTTTATATTTAAGGTGCAGGTGAGTTATTCAACTTTATTGTTAAAGTACATTACTATATGAAGATAGCATATGTTAGAATAATACATTATTTCAAGTTTGATTTCTGTCAGTATTGTACAGTAATGTCGGTTGTTTGTTTTCCTTAAAAACAGCTGAACCCAGAAAAAAATAATCTTCTTCCTAATCCTAGCTTAAGAATTCCTCCCTCCCTCCCTCCTCCTTGTTTCATTTCAAAGTGTCAGCTTGTTAGCAATAATTTTTATATGTGAGAGAAAATGATTGAGTCATGATTTTCTCAAGTGTGTATCATTTTGTTTGCATGTGTGTCAATGGTGTCTGTGTGAAAGCAAATGATTGGGTCGTGCAGATCACAGAGACCTAACTTTCAAGATAAAATGCTAATGAAGCAATATCTATTGTCTGTCTATTCTGTAAAATCTTCACCTTCAACTTTGCAAACAATTTTAATGAGTTTTTATCCTTTCCTGTAGAGGTGCGATGGCTCATTGGCTTAATGATGCTAGAGAGATTGTCTCTGCTCCAGCAGTTTGGGTTCTAGCACTCAAACACCATTCAGGGTTCATCCACAAAACAGAAATATTGCTTATCGTTTGGATCAAAGATCAAATACAAAAGAGGAATCCAATCAGCCGTCTCATTTAGGCACATAGCCACAGCATATTCACAATGCTGAAAGAGAGACCAGGTGAGGAAGCACTGAAACATTCACTTCCAGCCTTGGCTGTCTTGTGTGGACATTTCTGATGCACAAAGCAGAGTAGAAACATTCATTCAAAAATATAAGGAAGCATGCTCACCTATTCATTATTGATCCATTCAGAAGGTGCAGAGAATTTAAGTCCTCTTCAATGATTAGCTGATGAGTTGTTTCGTATTCTTGATGAAAGAATATTTTTGGGGAAAAATAATTCCTTTTAAAATTATCCTGGTTCTTGACAACAAATTTGATACCTTCCTCTTCTGGGCATTCTCCACCAGATGTAAAGGCAGTTTATCTATCCCAGAACATATAAGCCTTTTATTACTAGTGCCATCAGCATAACACTTGAGTTTCTTCTTCAAAGTGTTCCAGGTTAATGGGATAATCTTAATAGGAATGGAATATTTGATGTTTACTTAAAAATTACGTGCCTTCAGCCTTCTCCAACCAATTGCTTTCAGTTTTTGTTCAGTTTTCCTGTTTCTTTTGACATGAGATTATGGGTAGCATTTTTTGCCAGAATTGAACTACAGTTCTCACCACCTGAGCCAACCTAGTTAGAGGACACCAGTTTGTCAAAAGCTTGTTAGATGTGGTGATTACTACAAAGGTGTTGATAAATGTGAATGCTGAAGCTCTTATGGTATACTTTCAGTATGTACTGAAGTGCAGGGTCTCCCTCTAGTGGTACTGTAAAAGATTCTTACGGAAAACAATATGCATTAAGGACAACATTAAGAAGGAAGTAGCTTAAATTAGGCCTTCCTTTCCAACAAAATGAATAGGAAACAATATGGAAACTACTTCATATACCACCATTCCTACCTAAGGGGATTTATCCATGCCAATTTATTGCTACTCAGTTCTCATAAAAGCATGTTAATTTTTTGCAAAGAAATAGTAGTTTCTACTTCAGGTTTTCCTGGAGAAGTCTGACAGTGGAGTAATTTACATGGTCAAAATGGAAAGATCCATAATTATTCACATAGCTCATTCTGGACTAGTTGTGGCTTCCTTGTAGTCTTCAAGGGTAGCTCTGATAGACTGTATTGCAATAGTCTGAACAATAAGTAGCTAAGGCATGAGAACAGAAAGGTGCCTAGATCCAGGGAGGAATGTAATTGGTATATTGTACAAATGCCCTCCTGACTACAATTGCCACCTGTTCATTGACAACTGCTGTGGGTCTAGCAGGACATCCCTCCCCCATTTGCATACAAATTCTTGGGGCAGTGCAATTTCATTAAGAACTAAGGATGGTAAGTGATTATGACCACTAAGTTTGTGAAGCCTGAGCCACTTCCTAGAGTTGGATCTAAGCCTCATCCTCCCTATCCAGACAATTTAGAACCTTCAGGACTTCAACATCTTTGCTTCAGCTAGAGGTTGAAACGTAGAGCTGGGGACCACTAGTATTTTGATGATATCTGACACTATTGTTGTGAGTGAGCCTAGATCAACTTTGATAATGTCAGATGATGAGGACGAGGAAGAACCGGGGCCATCTGGATGCACTGGCCCAATGGCCTTGCCAGCTGAGGCAGAAAGTGAAGGGGAGGTAGATGAAAGTGAAGAGGTATTAATGCAGACTATTTCTGAGTCAGGGGAGGAGGGAGATCTTATCGAAAACGAACCTCTGTTAGATCCTAGATTTAGAAGGTTCCAAAGTGGGCAGCAGAAATTATACGGGAAAAGGAAATGATTCTGTACTATGTGTAGCTTAGAGGGCTGTTTCGTCACTAGAGCTATAAAAGAATGGGAGTCTGGGTAAATTCTTTGTGGAGCACAACTATTCTTGTAGAAGCTGTTTCTTCCAGAGTACTCTGATGAAGTTTCTCAGAAAGCATGGCTTCAGAACTATTCAGAACTATTAACTGAGAAGAAGATGCAAGGTGTTAGTTTATAGAACGTAACTTACTTGGGTGTTGCCATACAGTAGCTAACCATGTTAGTTTGTAAAATGTAAAGACTGTACCTTTAAGGAAATATTACTGGTTGACCATAAGAGGGCGCCAACACCGTTCCCTTAGGGGGGAGTTCCTTTGTTAGAGATACTTTCGCCGTGAGCTGTATTCTTGCTGTGTGTGTGGTTTGTAAAATATTAGAGTATTATATTGTTGATTCTGTATATTTGTAAATAATAATATTAATACTAAGTCTGAGTCATTGTCTGGCTAACCCACATTTCCTACACCATAACAACTCTGCTTAATGTGTGTTGAAGGTTTCATACCGAGACATGCCAATACAAGGTATCTGAAAGTTTTGGGGAAGCTGTCAGAGTTTGTGATGTATGATGAATCTTATCTATCTGGGACAGTAATGATTTAGCCTTTAGGGCAGCTCCTGGAGCCATTAAAGTAGAAGTGAGATTGGAATGCAGAGTTGCTGAGAACAAATGAACTGGCTGGAAATGAGATGATTGTTTGATAATTTGGATAAAAAATGTTATGAATAAAAGTTGTTAAAGATGACCTTGTGATACCTACTTCAGTCCCATCAAATATCTTTATTCTTTTACTCCAAATAAAAATGGAATAAATTGTCCAGATTTCTTCTGGACAGTATAACAAGGAGTCCAATTTCCCTTTTCCAGATATTTGGGTATCTGAAAAAGAGCAGCTGAAGAATTAAATAAGGGCTAAGGACTTTTCCCAAAGAATAGTTATACAGTATATTGAAAACCTAGCAGGAGCTATAGGAGGGGACTGTTCTATGAAGCATCAGAATTATCCATCACTTTTCTTTGGATACCATCTAGCTTGCCATGGGGACAGACTGACTTTAAAAAAATTGAATGTTGGCTTCACGAACTCTGACTGAGAAGCTTCATTAATTACCCGACTTTTTCCTTGCACACTAATGGTTTCCTTTTTTCTTTTATAGGAGGAAGGAATGCACTTCATGAATTGTTTAAAAAGTAGACACTTTTCCTGCCTCAACATTCTTAAAGAAGTGGAACAATATAAGATGTATTTACATAACATGCCTAACCAGATTCAGGTTTACCACCAAACATCCACTAAGTGAAGACTGGAGTAATTGATGATGGAATCTTCTTACAAATGAACCTGAATGGCAGATGCCTTTTGAGATAGCATTTGTGGCATGCAAATGCTAAAAAAATAATTGTAACTTAAACGTAGCCTTAAGGGAGGGATAGAACCAAGTCTCCACTTAAAATTCCCCTCAGTAAAGTGCAATTTTTCTTATTCAAGTCCCAGGCAGTCAGGTGCATTTCCTTCTTTTCAGGTTTCCATATGTTGGGTATTGCAGTGATTTTCAACCTTTTTTGAGCCGCAGCACATAAAAAGTTTGGACAAAAAAATCCTCTCTCTCTCTCTTCCTCCTTTTCGCTCTATTTCTCTCTCCCTCCCTCTTTCTCTCCCTTCTTTCTCTCTCCATCCCTCTTTCTTTCTCTTCCTTTCTTCCTCTCTTTTTTGCTCTCTTTCTCTCTCCCTCCCTACCTCCCTCTATGTCTTTCTCTCTCTCCTTCCCTCCCTCTCTTTCTCTCTCTCTCTTGCTTTCTTTCTCTTGTTGTCTTTCTCTCTCTCTTGCTTTCTCTCGTTCTCTTTCTCTCTCTCTTGCTTTCTCTCTCTCTCTTGTTCTCTTTCTCTCTCTCTCTCTTTCTCTCTCTCTCTTGCTTTCTTTCTCTCTCTCAGCTTCGCGGCACACCTGACCATGTCTCACGGCACACTAGTGTGCCGTGGCACACTGATTGAAAAACACTGGGGTATTGTATAGGGACAGCAGAACTGGGCAGTATTTTCCTCAGTATCTACAGATAACTATACTTCCCATTAACCTGGATTATCAACACGATTGTGCCTGTAGACACTTCTTTGGTTCCTGTCAGAGTCCCTGATTTATTTTTTTAAAGAAAGCTAGCATCCTGCAAAACAAATGATCAACTGCTGCCACATCATCTTCATATGTCAGAATGGAACTGGGCCCTAAGTTGCCCCAATACGTTTTCTTGGGTTTCTTTCTTTCTTTCTTTCTTTCTTTCTTTCTTTCTTTCTTTCTTTCTTTCTTTCTTTCTTTATTTATTTATTTATTTATTTATTTATTTATTTATTTATTTATTTATTTATTTATTTATTTATTTATTATTGGATTTGTATGCCACCCCTCTCCGAGGACTCGGGGCGGCTCACGACATATCAAAAGAACATAGCAAATGCATCTAAAAATCCAATTAATATGATTAAAAAGACTTTAAAACCCCCAATATAGTTTCAAAGCATTTAAAATATGATGATTGCAACCATGGTTTTAGCCAGTGGCTGCAACCATCATGGCAGACAAGAAACAATGGACGGAAACTAACCAAGGAGAGAAGCAACCTAGAACTAAGGAGAAAAATTCCTAACATAACAATTAACCAGTGGGAAAAAATTGTCTTCAGAAATTGTGGGTGCCCAACACTGGAGGCTTTTAAGAAGAGGCTGAACAGCCAGAAATAGTATAGGTCTCCTGCCAGAGCAAAGAGTTGAAATAGATCATCTCCAAGATTCCTTCCAACTCTATTCTTGTTACACTGCTTTGTTCGGAAATATGCCTGCCAGGCCAGAAAAAAGATAAAGGTAAGCAGGGGCAATAGGGAACATTCTTAGTAGACAGTGATGCACAGGGCGCAAGAACTGGTTTATCAATTGGTAGATTATAGCTATTTCAGTAAATAAGGAAACCTGTCCAGCCAAGTTTGAAGATGAATGTTATGGCTGCCTTGTAAGAAATGCTGGTGTACATTCACTGCACCCTGGTTTCTTTCTATGACTTTGGAATAGAAGACTGTTCTCAAAATAACAGATGATATCTCATAGAAAATGAGCATTAGTATCTAGACCTATATATACAGAGTTCCCTTGATTTTCGCGGGTTCGAACTACGCAAAACGTCTATACCACGGTTTTTCAAAAATATTAATTAAAAAATACTTTGTGGTTTTTTCCCCTATACCACGTTTTTTCCCGCCCGATGACATATGTCATTGCCAAACTTTCGTCTGCCTTTAAAAAACTTTTTTTAAAATAAACTTTAATAAATAAACATGGTGAGTAATAATCTAAATGGTTGCTAAGGGAATGGGAAATTGTAATTTAGGGGTTTAAAGTGTTAAGGGAAGGCTTGGGATACTGTTCATAGCCAATAATACTGTATTTACTTCTGCATCTCTACTTCGCGGAAATTCGACTTTCACGGGCGGTCTTGGAACGCATCCCTCACGAAAATCAAGGGAACACTGTACTGCTGCACAGTGCTTTACAGCCCTCTCTAAGCAGTTTATAGAGTCAGCATATATTGCCCCCAACAATCTGGGTCCTCATTTTACTCACCTTGGGAGGATGGAAGGCTGTGCCAACCTTGAACCTGGTGAGATTCTATCTGACAAACTCCTGGCAGCTGGTGATCAGCAGAAGTAGCCTGCAGTACTGCACTCTAACCACTATGCCACTGTGGCTCTTCAGTACTCATTGGGGCTAACTAACAATTTATAGATTTATTCATGCTACCTAACACTGTGCATTTTTGTTTAAAAGAATGAAACTCAATGAATTCTAAATACTGTGGACTTATTCTCGAGAAAGAATGCCTAGGAACATAGTCACTGGATTTTATTTTATATTGTCAGAGAAAACCTTGGTGCAAACGTTCTCCCGTATTTCCATCTTCAGACTGTAGCTAAAAGTAGCATTTAGGACTTTATTCAGTTCCCTAGTTCTGTTTACAAGATAGTCAGGGCCCTAGTGGCACAGTGGTTAGAATGCAGTATTGTAGACAAACTCTGCCTACAACCCGCAGTTTCGATCCTGATTGACTCAATATTGACTCAACTTTCCTTCCTTCCAAGGTTGGTAAAATAATAATAATAATAATAATAATAATAATAATAATAATAATAATTATTATTATTATTATTATTTTTATTAGATTTGTATGCCGCCCCTCTCCGAAGACTCGGGGTGGCTCACAACATGAAGATTCAGATTGTTGGGAGCAATATGCAAAACATTGTAAATTATCCAGAGAGTAATTTAAAGCACTATCGGGTTCTATAAAAACCTAAATGCTCTTACTATTGCTAATGTTATCTAGCTTGATGTTCTGGAGACATTTGCAAAGGCTGTTTTATTACATCTAGGCCCTGTCAAAACATAATCAACAATTAACTATAAGCTCATAACACCCCCTCTTCTTATTTTAATTGTATCTTGTTTCAGTACCCTCTAAAGTTACTTTATTCTTGTATTACCATCCCCAGTGTTTAGAATAAATTAGCTAGGAAGAGTTGGACAAATAGTCTATCACTGGGAAATTGTTGTCATGCTCTTGTGTCTTCAGTAAGGTTTTATTAAAAAATGGTCCGTATGCTGGAATTAGAGCATCACTTGTGTACATAAACATGTTTACAACATTACAAGTGCAAAGTTTTGGAATAATACTGCTAATCCATGTTTCTTGGGACCTAATTGGTCTTTCTAATAAATCAAGGGAGACCAACTTGGAGGATAAAAAAGGAGACAAAGCAAAGCCTTTTAAACAACTATGCTTTGATTATGAAAGGTTGCTAAATCCTGCTGGAATTAAACATTTAAAAATTGAAACGTGTCTCAGTAATGACAAGCAACACCCACTCAAACAAACAGGAAAAATGTTGATAAATGTGTCCAATATAATTGAGCCTTAGGGAAATCACTGTCAGTATATGATTCTTTCCTTGGGGACTAAAATCTAATTTCTTTAGAAGACACTTCACATTTCTTGACATTACTTAAAGATTTCCATGCACACATTTATTTAATTCTTATTTCTTTTGTTGTTGTTTTCCATTTTCACTCCCAGACAATCAGGCACCAGGAGATTAGAAAATATTTTTGTAAATATTTAAATTTACACACCAAGAAACCATCAAGACAAAATATGTAAATCCGGATGCAACAGGGACACAATTGTAAACACACACTGAAAACATCCAAATCCTTTAAAACCTCTCTATAGTTTGTAAACATCTCCATCTTCTTCAATGCAACCGAGAGACCACTGGCTTATCTGTTGTACAGCAAATGTTCTCAAGGCCAAAGCGTTTCTGCTGGAAGTAGTCATGTAACTTGGACCTATTATTCCATGTGTTTTTTTAATCCGAAAAGAGCAGGTAGGGTGCAGTAGTAGGTTCTAAATCCTGTCACTACTGGTTCACTCGTGAGCACGCACATATGTGAGCACAGAACCGGGAGCAACTCACTGCTGGTATGGCGGATTGTCAATCAGAATATGGACCACAGTGCATTAGGAAATCTTTATTCATGAACCCTCAAAGCTGGTCCAGAAAAATGCTTTGGTTGATGATATTGAAAAATGCTGAGAAGGCCAGGAAAGCTAGCATGGTTGCATCATCCCCATCCTCATCAACAAGTTTGACCAATGTCATTTCAGTGCTGTGCTGTGCCCTGATCTCAGCCCATTTGGAATGAGGTGCTATTTCCTTCCTAGGCCTTGCTGATCCTGAGCTGTTTTACAGCAGTCTGGGGGCCCTAAGTCAACCACTAGCTTGTCCATGTATATGAATTGGTATGAATGACTAGTATGTGTGTTGTTGAACTGTTTTTAAAGTTTTAATTAGGATTTTAGAAATTGCTTGTTTTTCCCCCTTGACTTCTTTTTATTGTGTATTGTTATTGTAATTTTATATTGTGGTCAGCCGCTCTGAGTCCCTTGGGATTGGGCGGCATAGAAGTCTAAATAAGTAAGTAAGTAAGTAAGTAAGTAAGTAAGTAAGTAAGTAAGTAAGTAAGTAAGTAAGTAAGTAAGTAAGTAAGTAAGAAAGATACTACATATAAATGCTATGTGCTTAGAGCTTAAAGCATTGTATGAGACTCCATATACTCACTTTATGATCTGTTTCTGTTGCTCCCTCGGGGAGGAGGTTTCAAAGTACACTGCTCAAAAAAAAAGAAGAGGGAACACTCAAATAACTCATCCTAGATCTGAATGAATGAAATATTCTCACTGAATACTTTGTTCTGTACAAATTGAATGTGCTGACAACAAAATGAAATTGATTGTCAATCAGTGTTGCTTCCTAAGGGGACAGTTTGATTTCACAGACGTTTGATTTACTTGGAGTTATATTCTGTTGTTCAAGTGTTCCCTTTATTTTTTTGAGCACTATATTTCTAGCAGGACTATCAGATTCTGTAACAGCTTTGTTCCCTATGCCACCCATCTAGCAAACTTGCAAGATTCATTTTTCTTGCTATGCAGGGATGGGTTCTAACTTACTTTGCTGCTAGTTTGCTTTCTCCCACACCTCATGGCCATGCCTCGTGGATGCGTGCGTACACCATGCCAAATTTTTTTTAAAAAACCAAGATGGCAGCATGTGCAGTGCCAGAAATTCGACTTTTTTAATCTGTTTTTTAATATTGGATTTATACATTGTGTATTGTGTTGTGAGTTGTCCCGAGTCTTCGGAGAGGGGCGGCATACAAATCTATTTATTTATTTATTTATTTATTTATTTATTTATTTATTAATTATTGCACATGCTCAGAAGGAAAAAACAGGGGCCCCCTCAACCCCCCCCCAAAAAAGGCATTCAATGATGGGTGACTGATCTGGTTCTGTGACATCATTATGATGCAACCAGCATGTTACTACTGGTTCAGGTGAAACCGGTAGTAACATGAGGAAAGGCTGAGGAATAGCAACGATGATTAAGTCCTAATAAAAGAGAAAGGAACAACTGGGAATGTTTACCTTTGAGGAGGCTAAGTGGCCATATGATAGCACTCTAACACTTGAAGGGGTAAATGTCTATGGAGATTCTCAGTCATCCAGGTCATGGTTATTATTATTATTATTATTATTATTATTATTATTATTATTATTTATTAGATTTATATGCCGGTGTGATTTACAACATATAAAAAGGATAGTATACATTGAGATACAATTAATTTAAAAAGAGACATTTAAAAACTAAATAACCTATTAAATACACACATATCCATTCAAAGAAACTCACTGCACATTCATTGGCCAGGGGGCAGAATCTAATGACCCCAAGCTTGGCGGCATAAAGACTCACATCTTTAGACTCTTACACAAGGTGAGGAGGGTGGGGGCAATACGAATCTCTTGGGAGTGCTGATTGCAGAGGGCCAGGGGCCCCCACAGAGAAGGGTCTTCCTCTAGGTCCTGCCAAGTGACATTGTCTAGTTGATGGGACCTGTAGAAGGCCGACTCTGTGGGACCTAACCAGTCACTGGGATTCATGTGGCAGGAGGCAGTCCTGTAAGTAATCTGGTCCCGTGCTATGTAGGACTTTATAGGCAGGGGTGACAGGAGGCAGGACAGGATGGAATGCAGTTCCACCGGCAGAAATGAAGATGCGTGTGCAGCTCCAGCTGATAAGCAGCTGTCACTTGGATTAATGGTCTCGGCTCAGCTCTCCTTTTTTTCTCTGCTGCTGCTGCATCTGTGCTCCTTGCTTTTTTCCTCTTTTCTCCTTCCTGGCCTCGGACGAGCTTCCCTCTCTCCTACCAGGCTCCCTTCCAGCCTCACACAGCCACCTCCTGCCTGAGGTGCAAGCAGAAAATGTGGGTGGAAGCAGCACTGGCAGCATTTATGCTTTTGGCAGCACCTGTTCACCTAGCTACCCAACTTGAGGCAGGGTGTTGGTAACCCAGGAAGGAGAACATAGGAAACGCTAAGCAAATTGTCACCCCAGCGAGTGACACTGGTAAGGTTGTAAGTTGAGGACTTAACAGTTCACTTGAACGATGAGGATCGTTGAAGCCACTCCCATCTGGTCACATGGCTGGCAAGCCACTCCTACACAGTCACATGACCATTAAGTCACACCCACAAAATAAGCCACACCCACAGTGGTAGTAAAATTTTGGCTTCCCAATACAGTTTATAGGACATAACCAACACTTTGAATTGAGTCCAGAAACAAAGCCTACTGGTACCCTGGAAAATGAATAAATATATGATAGAGAACTTGCTGTATGTTATCCCTTCAGGTTGCCCAAAGGTGATTTTTTTCAGAAAGTCCACATAGGTTCCAGAAAGTCCAGTTGCTTCTTGAAAAAAGCACCTTTGGGACAACCTGAAGGGATAACATATAACAGGTTCTTTGTTATATATTTATACATTTTCCAGGGTACCATTGGGCCAGATCAGTAGCAACAGATGGAAACTGACCAAGGAGAGAGTCAACCTGGAAATGAGGAAGAACTTTCTGATGGTAAGGGCAATCAGCCAGTGGAATCGCCTACCAGCTGAGGTTGTGAATGCCCCAATACTCAACATGTTCAAAAAGAGATTGGATTGCCATATGACGGGTGATGTAAGATCACCTGCTTGAGCAAGGGTTTGGATTAGATGACCTGCAAGGTCCCTTTCAACTTTAAATACATGAGAAATAAATAAATAATAAACATTTTCTCTATCACTCCAAAGTTCAGAATGTGATATAAAAGATTTGTGGCACAGAGATAAATTTCAATAAAATAGTAGGGGGAAGAATCCTAATAGTAAGAGCAGATCAATTGAGGCATCAATGTGCAGCATTCAGTATGTGATATTCAAAAACGATTCAGAACCTGCAAAGATGCAAACATAACAAGGCGTGTCTACTGGCCCTATGCATCACATGCAGACGGGTGGGCAGTGGGGTAGCAAAAATGGAGCATCACCCCAGAGCACCCAATTTGCACTGAAAGATGTTTGAATAAAATGCAGGGCATCCTGCATAAGTGTGGTAGTAAAAAATTTGGTAGCCTTCACTGCCTACTCCGGCTCCACAAAGACAAAAAACATCACTATATGTCACGATATATCACATGACGTGATTAAGTTTGACACCTGTGCTCTGGAGCATCTGTAAAGCCAATATCCCAGAAAAATGGTGGATTAGACAGATGGAACTAGCAGATTAGATTCAATGGCCTATTACAATTACAGGATTCTAGGACAACTTGAAAATTGCATATATGATTACTTCCCACATCTTTCCTGTTAATAAGAATTGCAGAACTTTCCTTATGATCAATCACAACCCACAGTATATGCTCTTAGTTTCTTCCATAGATTTAGACATCACAGCATAATAAGACATGAAAGAGAGAAACCAAACCCAGAAATAAGCTGATGGTGTCTTTTCAACAACTTAAGGTCTAATATCCCTCTTAGATGAATGACATACAGTAAATGCCACTGTTTACATTAATATGCGCATGTAGCTCTAGCAAAAGGTTATATTTTTGTCTACGTAGTTACAGAAGAGTCCATAGTTGCAGACTGTTTTCAAGCTAGCTATCAATCAATTCTTCTATTGTTATTTATTTCAGTTTTTATGGCCACCTATACATACATGATTTTAGGTATCTTGCAAGGATTAAAAACAGTACGATTGTTCTTTAGCTAGAGAGATGTAGAAACATAGTTTTGACACAAAGAAGAGCCCAATTCTTTTTTTTTAAAAAGACATACAATATATTTAAATTCAAAAGGATATTTTTCTACATCTTTTCTTTCACTTTGAACTGCAGCCTTCTGCCTTTATGGAACTAAGGACACCATATGCCTTCTTATCAGCAATGGGAAGAAAATACATTTTGAACTTTCAAAACTTCAGTTCCCATTGGATCATGAGTTCCTATAAATTTAAGCAGCAGTGGCCTAGGAAGTCATATCTATATGTTGTCTGTAATTATATCAAATTATACTTACTGTTATTTAAATGTTTTCCCATCACCTCTCAGGCATCCTAATTACCACTTTTGTAAGGGTGAATATAGCTGAAACTGTGGCTTCTGTTTAAAAAATCGAATCCTATAGACCAGGGGTCTCCAACCTTGGCAACTTTAAACTGCTGGCTGACGAATTCTGAGAGTTGAAGTCCACAAATCTTAAAGTTGCCAAGGCTGGAGACGCCTGCTATAGACAGAACCAGTTCAGTTTCTATCTGAAATTATATGCAGAAGTCTCTAAATATAATAGCACTTTTAGGCTCTGATTATGATGATGATGTACTTGGTTTGGTTTTATTCTTCAGACTGGAGCAATGCATTTTGAAAACAATTATCCATATTCTTTCTTGTTCACTGCCATTGATTTTTTACTGATGCATGTTTTCATTTTCCACATTAAATCTTTAAGTTGGTAGCACTACAAGATTAGCAAGTAGTAGACAGTGCTCATTGGTTTGAGTTTTTGATGAATTCTAATTAACCTAATACCACGTCGCTTGTGAAAATTTCACCTGTGTTGTCAGTTCTCAAAAAAAAGAATGTAAACAATGTGCTATTCAGATAAAGTGATGAAAGAGAGTGAGGGAAGCATTCCTTCCTCCCCTTGGCTTCTACTGTAAGTCTATGTGAGCTATGGATTTAAGGCAGAGGTGTCAAATTTGTGGCCCTCAGGCTGGATGGGTCATATGCTGGTCACGCCCACCCCCCGATTTAGTAAAGGGGGAAAAGTCATGATATGCTATGTAATGGCCACATGATGCTGTGAGTTTGACACCCCTGGTCTAAGGACAATTCCATCTGTCCGTCCATTACCCTGGGGGGGAATTATTGACCCCCTCGGAGAGGGTCTGCAACTTGGGTGTCCTCCTCGATCCACAGCTCACATTAGAGAACCATCTTTCAGCTGTGGCGAGGGGGGGCGTTTGCCCAGGTTCGCCTGGTGCACCAGTTGCGGCCCTATCTAGACCGGGACTCATTGCTCACAGTCACTCATGCCCTCATCACCTCAAGGTTCAACTACTGTAACGCTCTCTACATGGGGCTACCTTTGAAAAGTGTTCGGAAACTTCAGATCGTGCAGAACGCAGCTGCGAGAGCAGTCATGGGCTTACCTAGGTATGCCCATGTTTCGCCATCACTCCGCAGCCTGCATTGGCTGCCAATCAATTTCCGGTCACAATTCAAAGTGTTGGTTATGACCTTTAAAGCCCTTCATGGCATTGGACCAGAATATCTCCGAGACCGCCTTCTGCCGCACGAATCCCAGCGACCGATTAGGTCCCAGAGAGTGGGCCTTCTCTGGATCCCGTCAACTAAACAGTGTCGGTTGGCGGGCCCCAGGGGAAGAGCCTTCTCTGTGGCGGCCCCGACTCTCTGGAACCAACTCCCCCCAGAGATTAGAACTGCCCCTACTCTCCCTGCCTTCCGTAAACTCCTTAAAACCCACCTTTGCCATCAGGCATGGGGGAACTGAAACACCTCCCCCGGGCATGTACAATTTATGCATGGTATGTTTGTGTGTGTGCTTGTTAGTAAATGGGGTTCTTTTTTAAACTTTTTAAATTTATTTGGATTTGTTGCGATTGTTATATTTTGCTGTGAGCCGCCCCGAGTCCGCGGAGAGGGGCGGCATACAAATCTAAATAAATAAATAAATAAATAAATAATAAATAAATAAATAAATAAATAAATAAATATCATAATTACTTCCATAACAGAGATTCTGGAGGGGGGAAAAAAACCTTTAAAAGCATAAATGTGTAAAATGTTTTATATGTCAGAGATCTTCAACCATTCAGAGAAAAGCCGTTGAACAGAATCTAGCAGTTGGTTTACAATTTCTCACATAGCATGCCACAATAACATTCTCATATATGCTTTCATGGAAATCATTGCAAAAAAACTTCCAAAGAGATTGCCTCTGAAGGAAATTTAGAAATTGTCCTTTCGCTTTATGAACCAAACATGGAAAATTAAAGTGGTACGTGATATAAAGTGTCCAATGCTTATCAACAAATTTTTCCAATTGATACACACAGATGGCAGCAATTCAATAATATTGATACGAAAAAAGTGCTAGGGTTCCAAATATATTCTCGTGGCCTTGACCAAGGTCACATTGATTATGAGTTCTGGGAAATTCAGTCCCAACATATCTGGAGGGCATTAGCTTGGGAAACTCTGATAAAGACTGACTTTGTGGAAGACGCTTTAAAAAATCCGCTTCTGATATTAAGCTGCCTCTCTTTGAATTATTCAAGCTGAAAGAGCTGTAGTGTTCCATTTTCCACCACTTATATACAATTTTTTATAAACAAAACATCCTCTGGTTTGAAGAAGAGAAATCGGTGAAGTCAGCTTTGTGCGTTTCCTTGTAGGCAGCATTTGCATCAAAATGACAGAGAAGAGATACATCAGGTTTTATAACCTGCTTTTCAATTAAACAGAGGTTTCATTACGCTGATTTATCAAGAGTTTTGAAGGAAGAAATTAATTGCAAGGCTATTAATTGTCATACTCCACAAACGCTGCAATGTTGCATTTTGACAATCTTAAAACTGTTTTAAGTGGATGAGCGATTAGAAGAGAGTGATCGTTCTTATCCCTCGAAAGGAGGACAATGTAGAATCACGCTGTGGGCTGAAGACAACAAGAATTCATTGTACAGAGGCACTGAACAATATTGTGGAATTTTAGGCACCCAACTTTCATCTGGAGAGTTTTTCACTGGGGCAAATAGTAGGGGCATCTTTCCTTAATCCTAAATGAGCTGCATTCATTACAAAATTTCTTGTTGACACATTTCCAAAGCTGAAGCATGTCTTTCAAATCATATACATTTTAGATGCTAACACTCTGAATGACAGAAATTCACTGGGAGATTATGAGCCAATTCCTCTCTTCCAGCTTAACCTACTTTACAGGATTCTTCTGGGGAAAAGGAGGAGGAAGTAGTACTGTGTGCTACAGCATGTACTTCTTGGCTTGAGCTTGTTGTAAAAAATAAAATGTAAATCTTGTAAAGAAAGAAATCATTTCCTGATTTATCAATTTGCATTATGAATTTGCTTGCTACTGGTGCCTTTGGAAATAGTGAAACATATACCACCTGCAGTGATGAAAAGTTACCTAGTTTGGTACAGAAATATCTGCAAGAAAACAACCAAGTTCAGAGACCACAATTTAACCCTGAGCTAAAATATGCAAATAATGAGCAGGTAGAGTGCTGTACTGCAGGCCACTGAAGCTGACTTGGAGATCTGAAGCGGCTCAAGGTTGACTCAGCCTTCCATCCTTCCGAGATGGGTAAAAAGAGGACCCGGATTGTGGGGGCAATAGCCTAGCTCTGTTTAAAAAGTGCTATTGCTAACATGTTGTAAGCTGCCCTGAGTCTAAGGAGAAGGGTGGCATAAAAATCGAATAAATAAATAAATAAATAAATAAATAAATAAATAAATAAATTTCATCACTGCAGGTGGGCAACTCAGGAAGGAAAATAGCCCATTTGCAGTGATACAAACTATCTTAGGAGATGAAGGATCGTCTTTGTTGGGAGCATTGAATAAGTATCTGTTGTTGTTTTAATAGTGTACTTCTACAGTTGGCAAGGATTAGACCAGTGATGGTGAACCTTATTTTCCCTCTGGTGCCAAAAGAGTGTGTGTGCCTGCTATCGTGCATGCACAAGTGCCCACACCCATAATTCAATGCCTAGGGAGGGAAACAACAGCTTCCCCTGCCCCCCGGAGGTCCTCTGGAGGCTGGAAATGGCCTGTTTCCCAACTTCAAAAAATCAACTGGTCGGCATACACATGCACATTGGAGCTAAGCTACGGCAATGGCTTGCGTGCCAGCAGATAAGGTTCTGCGTGCCACTTGTGGTACCCATGCCATAGGTTCGCCATCACTAGATTAGACTATATGGATCTCCAAGGTGCTTTTCTCCCTTTATATAATTTTGAAAGTCAGATTCCTAAGAAAAACTCACAATAGTAGGAACAATTAATATCAAAATCAAATACCCAGAAAGAGGACAGCTCCCATAGCTCCTGGATATGTTCAAGCAGATGCTAGATTAGTGCTTTGAGTAAAATGTCTGGGCTGAGAATGGGATTGATGATTTAAATGGTCTTTCACAAAGCAATGGTTCTATGGTAGTCTCCCTTATGGTGTTTGGCTGCTTTAATATTAACACATAAAAATGTTAAAAGAAAGTTATATTGCCACTTATCTAACATCAAATGACATTAGAATATTCTACAATGAAAATATGTAGTTATTATGTTTTAAAGCAAAGATGAGCATTGGAGCTCTGGACTGGAGGGAAAATTATTTGATGGTGATGTGCAATTGTAGGCAATGGACATAATTAAAAGTAAGTGGGGACAATGAACCCCTTTTTCTATGTCATTGTTTTTCTTGTAATCTTTTCTCTATTCTGCATAGTAGGCTTTCATGAAGAGAACACAGCTTTGGCCAGATGTTTAAATTAAACATCTGGCCAGAGTATCAAGCTATTGCTTGGTTAATACATTCTTAGGGGTTCTGGTTTATTAAAAAAACCACACACGAGACCTTTGATATCCTTCACTCAAATACAGATCAAGTTTGATATGATAGCTGCAAAGCATTGTAGGCACATATGGCTAACTTTTTGCATCCTCCTGACTCTATGGAATATCGCTCAATCATGATTAATCCCATGTTTCTCCCCTTAATATTTTGAACAGAATGTCAGAAGGCTTAGCCGGATGTCCTAAACAACAGACACACAGGAAAGCATTAAAAGCTGCTACTGTTTGGAATGCTTGCATTAGAACAATTTGATCAGGCAGCTAAGCTGAAAGATGTAATTACTGGTCTTCAGTATTCCTAGCCGAAAAGACTGAGAGACTTGTGCAAATCCATTGCATATTTACAATTTTTCTGAGTAATTTACTGCATAGCATCCTCGCTGAGAATTTGTTTGGGATGTGTGTGTTCTTAATGTAGGTGAAGATATCGAACCTGTGGGAAAAGCTTATTTCTTTCAAGTATTTTGGATCTGTTCTTTTTTCCTCTTCTAGGACTAAAAGTACAAGTTTTGAAGTGCACTATGATAGCAATAGCACTTAGACCTATCACTTCATAGTGCTTCACAGCTCTTCCTACGGTTTACAGAGTCAGCATATTGCCCCCAACAATCTGGGTCTTCATTTTACCCACCTTGGAAGGATGGAAGGCTGAGTCAACTTTGAGCCATTAGGGAAACCATTTTCATCAATTAGGGTCAGGGGAATCTCCAAGAACCACAAAGAAAGTACATATGTCTGAATCTATAGGTTGCTTATAGTGGCAAGATATAGTCAGGTTGAGAAATTAACTTTATTGGAAAGCTAAACCTAATGTTATTGAAGTTAGCTATAATAAGAGTCTCTTGCAAGTATGATTATACTGTATTCCTTCCACCTTTTTATACTCCAATGAAGTAGAGAGATATCTGCCAGAGCTGCTTCCAAATATTATTTTACTCTGGATTTTAAAAAAATATTTCAGTCTCGTTTGCCTAGGTCAATTCCTGCATATTTCAATCCAAAATTGAAATACTTTCTCCTTTCTACAATGTCATATCAAATTGACCAGGTAAGCACAGAGTCTAAAGACTGGATATCATGGGTAAACCTACATCAAACATTCGCACAGGTTCAGGTGCACCAGTTGTGGCCCTATTTGGACAGCGAGTCTCTCCTTACAGTCACTCACACCCTCATCACCTCGGGGATTGATTATTGCAGTGCTCTCTCCATGGGGCTACCTTTGAAGAACCTTCAGAGACTGCAGCTAGTCCAACACAGAAACATGCAGCCACAAGAGCTGTCATGGGCTTACTAAGGTTTGCCCATGTATCTCTATCACTCTGCGAGCTGCATTGGCTACAGATTGGTCTCCGAATGCAAATCAAAGTGTTGGTTGTTACCTATAAAGCCCTACATGGCTTAGGACCAGGTTACTTATGGGACCGTTTCCAGCCTCATGTATCCCAGCGACCAGTCAGGGCCCACAGAGTCAGACTTCTCCAAGTCCCATCAGCCATCTGACAGGCCCTAGGAGAAGGGCCTTCTCTGTGGCAGTTCTGACCCTCTGAAACCAACTGCCCCCAGAGATTCACAGTGCCCCCACTCTTCTGGCTTTCCAGAAGGCTTTAAAAGGCTTCACCTCTGCCCTCAGGCCTTGGGCCATTGAGCTCTAATCACTTTGCTCCAGCCATCAGTATGACTGTGATATGAATGAGTGCAGTTATATAGTTTTTATTTGGGTTTTTAGATTAGTTTTATAATTGGGCTTTAGAATTGTGGTTTTTCAAATTGCTTTTATATGTTGTGACCTGCCCTGAGTTTTCGGAGAAGGGCAGCATATAAGTGCAATTAATAAATAAAAATAAACAATAAACCGCAGGGCTAACTAGATCCCAGCAGACTCACCAGCCTCAAAAAGTATATTTATTTATTTATATATTTATTCAATTTTTATGCTGCCCAACTTCTCAGGGACTTCAATACCTGTCCTTAATGTTCCATGAGATGTTCTGTGTTGGGATATGAAGTAGAACATTATTTTCTTGCCCTCTTAGGCAGCTGTCTAAACAGTGAGTTGATGATGAGGTAGGGGCACTATCATAAATATATCATTTGTATAAATGGTTGATGGGTGTTTTCACATTACAAGACATATGGACAGTGGTGGTATTTAGCTGGTTCTATCTGACTCCGGTGGAACTGGTAGCGCTGACAGCAGGTGGCCCTGCCCACCCAACGCGATGTAAGCCCGTTGCATTTTTGAGGCTGTTGCATGCTCACATTTGCGAACCAGTAGGGAAGGTATATGAATACTGCCCCTCCATGTAGATAAGCTTATGTGAACCAGAGTGATTGATTCGGAGTTTTCCATTAATCCCCTCACACAGTAGAGCAAAACCTGATGAACTGCATATGAGCAAAATTAAACTATTGGCATGGCCATTTAAATCTCAATACCCTTGACAGAAACATGCATAAGATGATAAAGAAATTTGTTTCCCATGATGAGCAAATAGTGAAAACTAAGCCATTTAGATAAATCAACCACCTGTTTGGCCGCTTATAGCACATCTTCAATTTGTCCTCTAATATTTTATCTGATTATTTAGAGATACAGAAAAACAATGATGACAAGAAAAAGAGTAAAACTATTGAACTGTTTGAGAGGCAGAAAACTAGGACAAATCACGTTGTGACTGGAGGCAGATTATTTTTTTTAGTGTACAGAATTTGTTATGATCCTCAACACATCAATATTTTTCCAGGGATTATTGTAGAGTTTTCCCCCCAAACCTAAATTTTAGCTGGAAATGGATAAGAAGAGATATATTTAAATTCTTCAGTATAATTAAATATTCATTGAAAGAAGCCATCTCACTTTTCATTATAAAATTCCTAATTTACTTTCTATAGATAATCCTCGACATTCAGGTCTGGAATTTTGGTTGCTAAGCAATGCAATCCTTAAGTAAGTACGTAAGTAAGTTGCTGGGCTTGATTTTACAACTATTTTACTTTGGCCATTGAGCAAATCACCTAGTCATTAAGCAAATCTGGCTCTCCCCCCACCCCACTGATTGTTTTTCCTTGTTAGAAGCCGACTGGGAAGGTCGCAAAACATGACTATGTGACAGTAAAATGCTGAAACTATCAAGAATGTGAGTTGGCTGCCAAATGTCCAAATTGTGATCATGTAACCATGAGGATGGCCTGTCAGTTCTAATTTTAAGGACAGACCAAAATTAACTTTTTTTTCAATGTTAAACAAATGGTTGTAAGTCAAAGATTCATGCTCATTAAAATGATATTTAGATGCCGGGGAAAGATACTCATCCAGACAAACCTATGTATTTTTACGGATCACTCTGCAGTGTAGATTTTAATTTCCAACATACCAATTTAAAAGGAAAGATACTCAAAAGGATGAACCAAAAAGTTGCATCAGAGCCTGACGATGGGAAAATTTTTATAGACCATCCCTGCATTAGATCAGATACTTTCATTGTAGACTATCACCTTCAAAGACGATCATACAGTGTAGACACTGTTTGAAAAAGGAGCCTCATTCAAACACATTTTTTCTACTGAAATTTCCATACACTCATAAACTGACAAACTCTTCTATTGGCTTGGATGCAGCATTTGGATACAATTGTTTTGAAATGTGTATGTTGGCAGTTCGGGAAAGAAATGTACTTTCATGCCCTAATGCCAAAGACACAGAAAAAACAACTGAAGTGATAGATTTGTTCCAAAACAATAACCCAGAAAGAAAAGACGACTTGACTAAAGGCTCATCTTTAAAACAAAAATTATTTTATTATTATTATTTATTTATTTGTCAATCAAGTATAGGATAGTGGTTTATATAAACATAATATAGAACAGTGATGGCGAACATTTTTTTCCTTGGGTGCTGAAAGAGCGTGCACATGTGCTATCGAGCAAGTGTGAGTGCCCACACCCATAATTCAATGCCTGGGGAGGGCAAAAACAGCTTCCCCCACCCCCTGGAGGCTCTCTGAAAGCCAAAAATGCCCTCCCAGAATCTCTGTGCGAGCCAAAAATCAGCTGGCCAGTACACATATGCATGTTGGAACTGAGCTAGGGCAACGGCTCACGAACCAGCAGATATGGCTCCATGTGCCACCTGCCATAGATTCGCCATCACTGACATAGAAAGTAATGATAAAAGAAGATAATAGGACAGTAGGACAAGGACAATGGCGTGCTTATGCATGCCCCTTACAGACTTCTTAGAAAAGGGGAGAGGTCAACTGTAGACAATCTGAGGTTAAAGATTTTGGGGTTTGGGGAAGAAACCACAGAGTCAGGTAGTGAATTCCAGGCGAAATCAGGCTATTGCTGAAGTTGTATTTTCTGCAGTCTAGTTTGGAGTGGTTTAAATTTAGTTTTACGTGCTTGTGTGTTTTTGCGGTTGAAGGTGAAATAGTCATTAACAGGAAGGTATATGACTAAAGCATATGGCATATGATTTTATGAACTATGGTTAGATCAGTTTGTAGGCAACGTAGTTATAAATTGTCTAATTTCGGTATTTCAAGTCTGGTGGAGTAAGGAAAGGAAGTCCAGAAAACATCTGGCCCAGTCCTTCTTATTTGATATGTTTAGTTTCTATTTGCAAATAATCTTTTCTTTCATGGCAAGATCTTAAATCCATTGGTCTAGAGCCACTTTTATTATTTCCTCACATGCCACCTGAATGAGCTTGCTCTTCTTTGCAAAATTCTGTCCTGAATTCTACTTTCCATCATTGTTAGATTCAGGAGTAAATGAAGAGGTGAGTCAAAGGAACCATTCAGCACCTTTGTTATTATTAGCTAGAACTAATACGGACTGCTGGTAGGTTACAGGGAAGCTGCTTTTAAGGGCTTCCCTGAAATCTGCCAGCCACTGGCAGTAGTTTATTTTCCCCACCACTGGATCAGCCAATCAGCAGCGGCTATACAAATTTGTACTTCATATATCAGTATGTAACAATCATGATCTCTCCCCCCCCCAAAACCCCCTGCAGAAATGCACATTTCCAAAAAACATCCTGGCCCTTAAGAGACTAAAGAGCCAAAATGCACATGATGTAGTGAGCAAGCTCTTCCTGCAAAATTTTAGTTCAGATCTTTCCCTCATAAGCTAGTGAACCAATTCCATTGCCTGCATAACATGCACGGAGGCCTGCTTTTTTGTGCAAATATGCTTTTATTTAGTCTCAGATGATGCTTGAATGCCAAACAGCTTGGTCCCCAAATAAGATATGTTACACCACCCCAGAGGATTAGTCTTAGGCAAAATGTCAGCTACTGACAAACACTTTAAGGATAAAATGATATGTCATTATTATTTTTGCCTTCCTGTTAAGAGGCTTTGATTTAAGTCCTTGACATATTGAGATGACAAGCAATGCATTTAGCCTACAGTGTAAGAAGCCTATTAGGAGGAGCAATGCTCTGCTCCAGGTTTTTTTTTTTTGCAGACTTTTCATCAAGGTTAATTAAAGGCTAATGTTATAAAGTAGGAACAGCCCCAGACATTCAATGACCCACCTGGTCAAGCAGTGCCTATTTTCCTAATGGCTGCAGAGGGCTTACTCTATTATTGCTCCCAACATAAAATGATTAAAGCCAAGCAAGATTCTCACAGAGTTTTCTTTAGCAGAATTTATTGAGATGCATGGATGGAAATACCAGCACCTGAATATCTTCGATTTATAGCCAATTTAATCTATACTAGATTAGAATTTTGAGCTTTTATTTCATCAGCTTTGCCGTTGTTGGGGTTGGCTCACGGGCAATTCCTCTGGTCACAGATTTTGAATTGGGTGAGCCGGGTCCGTCAAATCATCGGACACTTTTGTGGCTCTCGGAGGGTTCAGACAGTGAGGGGGAAGGAGAGATGGAAATGGAAAGTGCCAGAGAGGCAGAAGTGTAGGGCCCTCCAGTGCCTGTGGAACCCCCAGTTAGAGCCTCCTCTGGATCGGATGAGGAGGGGGTGATTAATGAACCCATTCGCAATGTCAGGGTGCGTAGAATAATGGGACGCCAGGTGCAGATGCCCAGACGCAGACAAAGATCTTAAAGCACAGCTGGAAGCAATTAGGGAATCTTGCAGCAGGCTTAAAAAGAGGAGGTCTTGGGGAGAACTCTTATGGGAGTCATCGTTTGCAGTTAACAGGGACTAGGATACAGAGTTCCTAAACTGACATCTTGCGTCTTGAGACAACTAAACCCAGTTTTTGGACACTTGTCTTTGAAAAAACTGTAGCTCTGAAATAATAATAATAATAATAATAATAATAATAATAATAATAATAATAATTTATTAGATTTGTATGCCGCCCCTCTCCGAAGACTCGGGGCGGCTCACAACAAGCGATAAAACAATATTGTACAGGCACAAATCTAATATTAAGAAAAAACTAAAAAACCCTATCAATTAAAAACCAAACAGCACATACATACCAAACATAAATTATAATAAGCTTGGGGGAAAGGTGTCTCAAATCCCCCATGCCTGGCGGTATAGATGGGTCTTAAGTAGTTTACGGAAGACAAGGAGGGTGGGAGCAGTTCTAATCTCCGGGGGGAGTTGATTCCAGAGGGCCGGGGCCGCCACAGAGAAGGCTCTTCCCCTGGGGCCCGCCAGACGACATTGTTTAGTCGACGGGACCCGGAGAAGGCCAACTCTGTGGGACCTTATCGGCCGCTGGGATTCGTGCGGTAGTAGGTGGTTCCGGAGGTATTCTGGTCCAATGCCATGTAGGGCTTTAAAGATCATGACCAACACTTTGAATTGTGACCGGAAACTGATCGGCAGCCAATGCAAGCCACGGAGTGTTGTAGAAACGTGGGCGAATCTAGGAAGCCCCACGATAGCTCTCGCGGCTGCGTTCTGCACGATCTGAAGTTTCCGAACACTTTTCAAAGGTAGCCCCATGTAGAGAGCGTTGCAGTAATCAAACCTCGAGGTGATAAGGGCATGAGTGACTGTGAGCAATGACTCCCTGTCCAAATAGGGCCGCAACTGGTGCACCAGGCGAACCTGGGCAAACGCCCTCCTCGCCACAGCCGAAAGATGATGTTCCAATGTCAGCTGTGGGTTGAGGAGAACGCCCAAGTTGCGCACCCTCTCTGAGGGGGTCAGTAGTTCCCCCCCCAGGGTAATGGACGGACAGATGGAATTGTCTTTGGGAGGCAACACCCACAGCCACTCCGTCTTGTCTGGATTGAGTTTGAGTTTGTTGACACCCATCCAGGCCCCAACAGCCTCCAGGCACCGGCACATCACTTCCACTGCTTCGCTGACTGGACATGGGGTGGAGATGTACAACTGGGTATCATCCGCATATTGATGATACCTCACCCCATGCCCTTGGATGATCTCACCCAGCGGTTTCATGTAGATATTAAATAGCAGGGGGGAGAGGACCGACCCCTGAGGTACCCCACAAGGGAGAAACCTAGAGGTCGACCTCTGACCCCCCACTAACACCGACTGCGACCGACCGGAGAGGTAGGAGGAGAACCACTGGAGAACAGTGCCTCCCACTCCCAACCCCTCCAGTCGGCGCAGAATGATACTATGGTCAATGGTATCGAAAGCCTCTGAGAGGTCAAGAAGCACCAGGACAGAGGACAAGCCCCTGTCCCGGGCCCGCCAGAGATCATCCATCAACGCGACCAAAGCAGTTTCCGTGCTGTAGCCAGGCCTGAAACCCGACTGCTGGGGACCTAGATAATCGGCTTCTTCCAAGGACCGCTGGAGCTGGAGTGCCACCACCTTCTCGACAACCTTCCCCATAAAGGGAAGGTTGGAGACTGGACGATAGTTGTTAAGTACGGCTGGGTCCAGGGAGGGCTTCTTGAGGAGGGGGTGCACAAGCGCTTCTTTATAGAGTGATGGAAAAACTCCCCTCCCCAAGGAAGCGTTGGTAATCTCCTGGGCCCAGCTCCGTGTCACCTCCTTGCTGGCCGAAACCAACCAAGAGGGACACGGATCCAGTAAGCAGGTGGCAGAACTCACAGCTCCAATGGCCTTGTCCACTTCATCAGGTGTCACCAAGTCAAACTCCTCCCAGACAGATGGACAAAGACGTTTAGCCCCAGTCACCTCGACTGACTCATTGTCAGCCGATACTGCTATGCAATTGGAGTCGAGTTCAGCTCGGATCCGAGCGACTTTATCAGCGAAAAACGAGTTAAATTCCTCAGCACTGCCCTGCAAGGGTTCCCCAACTCCCCCCTGATTTAGAAGGGAGCGGGTTACCCTAAACAGGGCAGCCGGGCGGGATTCCGCTGATGCAATCAAGGCGGCATGGTACGCGCATCTTGCAGCCTTGAGCGCCACTTTGTAAGTCTTAATAAAAGCTCTTACAAGTGTTCGGTCGGATTCGGACTTACTCTTCCTCCATCGCTTCTCTAGACGTCTCTTCTGGAGTTTCAACTCCCGGAGCTCCTCGTTGAACCATGGAGCTCTACGGGGTCTAGTGCCACAGAGAGGTCGCAGTGGCGCAATTCGGTCAAGAGCCTCCGCTGCAGCCTTGTTCCAGGCCTCAGCAAGAGACTCTGCCGAGCTGTGGACGAGCGAATCTGGTAAAACCCCAAGCGCCTTCTGAAAGCCCTCAGGGTCCATCAGGCGTCTGGGGCGGAACCTCCTAATCGGTTCCGCCTCCCTGCGGGGGAGGATTGGAGCCAGGAAGTTGAGCCGCAGTAGAAAATGGTCTGACCATGACAAAGGCAATGCTTCTAAGCCCCTTAGTCTCAGACCACTATTCAATTGCTCCGAGAGGAATACCAAGTCGGGTGTGTGTCCACCCTCGTGAGTCGGACCCTGAACTACTTGAGTCAGGTCCATGGCTGTCATGGTGGCCATGAACTCCTGTGCTAATCCTGAGGAACCACCGAGCGACGGCAGATTGAAGTCCCCCAGGACAATAAGTCCGGGGAACTCCACCGCCAGCCCGGCCACCTCTTCGAGCAGCACAGGCAGGGCTGTTGACACGCAGCTGGGAGGCAGGTACGTGAGTAACAAGCCCACCTGAACCCCTAAGTCCAACTTCACAAGGAGTGACTCACAACCCGCGATCTCAGGAGCAATGAGTCTACGCAGATGGAGGCTCTCCCTGGCTACAATAGCCACTCCTCCCCCCCTTCCCTGGGGTCGAGGCTGGTGCCATATCTGAAACCCAGCTGGACATATTTCCGAGAGAGGCACCCCTCCCTCTGGGCCCAGCCAGGTTTCAGTAACACATGCCAGATCGGCCTCCTCATCCAGGATCAGATCCCGGATGAGGAGAGCTTTATTCACGACCGATCTGGCATTGAGTAGCAGCAGCTTGAGCCCAGGGCCCGGATTACACTCGTCACCAGGGCTCCGGTTTGAGCTCACGGAACCGGAACAAGGGATCGCTATTAAGCAGCGATCTCTTTTTCCTCCAGAACGGCTAGCCCCGTGACTCCCGCCATATCTACCTCTCCCCAGCAGGACTGGGATATTCTGGCCCTCTGTCACCCCAGAGAAAGATACCCCCATCCCTCCTGTCTCTCTACCGCCAGGTAAGCTAAATTCTGCATTCATACTGACCCTACTGTTCCCACCATTCATTCGATTCATTTCATATATACCTTCCATCTGATCCCAGATATCCATCACTAAAATTACCCCCCAATAAATTAGTTAAAAAATGTATAAAAATTAAAAATAGTTAGTTAATTAAAAAAGTTAACCAATCAGTTATAAAATTAATCTGAGACAATTAGATAGATATAATCAATTAATATAGAACCAGTTCTTGAATAAATAGGTAAATTAAAATTCATCAGTCAATCAGCCAATCCAGAACAGGATGATAATAATGTCTTTAGTAAAATCCTTCATTAAGTCTGTTGTAGTTATAGAGCCATCCACCAGGGGCGCAGTTCTTCAGTGTAATGCAATAGGGAATACAGGAAATGTGAAATGGGAGCAGGGGGAGGAAGAGGGGGGGGGAGACGACAAAGCGACGATCTTAACATCTACCCACACCCTCAAAGTTCGACAATTCAGTTTCCACTGTTCACTCTCCCCCATCTATATCCACTCTGTTCTTTTAGTCCAATCTCAGCCAATGCAATCAGCTCCACACGACAGCCCCCAACTCGCCTCAGTCTCCTTCCTTTGAACTCCAACGCCGCTCCCTTCATCCCCCCTCGGCACCAGCGACTCTCACTCACTGGTGCTATACAGGGGATTAGACTGCCGCTCCAGATGACATTCCCAGCTCCTCTGCTCTTCCCAAATGACCTCCGGCGCCGGCAGCCAACCGCGTCCTCGGCGTCCTCGGTCTCACAGAACAGGCAGGCACAGGCAGGCACGTCCCAGCCTCGATGGTGGTCTCCGCTCCGTCCATTCAACTCCTCCATCTCTTCTGTTATTCCATCGCTACGGCCCCAGTCACTCTCACTTTCTGGTGCCTCGCGTTTCTTTCCTCTCCGTCTCGGCATCGGGCAGCCGGTAGGAGCAGACGCTATCTTCCGCTCCCCAGCTGATCACCTCCAGCAGTTTCTCAGGCTATTTTGTCCCCAGCGCCACAAACACACACACCAGCATTCGGTTTTTTAGGTTCCCAGCACGAAAGGCTGACAAACCAGAAGGAATCAGACAACATTTGATCTGGATTGACTCATTTTTTTTAATGAATTTTGCCGTTGTCTCAGAGGAGCAGCGAATCCTCCATCTTCTCGCCGCTACCCCGGAACAACTGAGTAAGTACTTCTGCAGCCCATTTTGGAGGCATTCTTGAAGAACCTTGGGGGTTATGAGACATTTCATAACCCACCAAGATTCCAGAGCACCACAGGGCCAGACGAGGAACAACGGATAGAAACTGACCAAAGAGAGATTCAACCTGGAAATAAGGAAGAACTTGCTGACGGTCAGAGCGATCAACCAGTGGAATAGCCTGCCAGCAGAGGTTGCGAATGCCCCAACTCTGGACATTTTCTAGAGGAGATTGGACTGTCATCTAGCTGGGGAGGTGTAGGATTTCCTGCTTGAGCAGGGGGTTGGACTTGATGACCTGCAGAGTCCCTTTCAATTCTAATAAAATAAATAAATAAATTTGTTGCCGGCTTGGCCATTAACACCTTTGGGTTGTAAACCAACATTCTTCTGCTGTCATTGTGGCTCTCAGCCAATTTGTACAGCAATATTATTTTTTGTTCTGTAATCCTCAGTCTGCATGTATGTGTTTGTGTACTGCCTTGTTGCGTGACTGGCTCATCAGGCAGAACAGCCATCACCTGGCAGGGTGGAAGGCCTTTTCACTTATAACCGAGAAGCTTGAAATTTCAACAAGTCAGGGAAGCAATTATTACAATTTTCCCTTTCCCAGTTTTAAAAACCACTTTAATTCAGGTATGCACTAGTAATAACTGATGATGGTATATACACAACCCACCAATCAAACATTGTGGCTTGGATGCAGACCAGGAAGAGATCTCAAACCACAGGAGACCAAGAGAAGCTTTTATTGTTACTTGCACAGATGGTTCAGACAGAGAAGCTTGTAAAACACAGCATGTGGAATTCTGATCTGAATGATTTCTGATCCAAAAGTGAGTAATTTTATACTTTTTTCCATAGTTACAAAAGACATTAGACGTAAGGGGTTGGCTTTATATTATAGACCAGACCTCTACCCTATTAAGAAGTTAAGATAAAATGTGCTTTGACATTTGTACTAAAACGGTCATGTTTTCCCTTATAGGTTTATTTAGACATCTCTGACATTTCCTAAATTTCCTGTCACTGTCTGTGGTCAGCCAACGCGTAGAACCTTTTGATACTTCCCTTTTTGTGATCTTCCATCACAGAGGCTTTTCTGTATTATAAGGTATCGTTAATATTAATGCTAGAAGGGACACTCACAGATCATCCAGTCCAACCCTACTTATGACTTCTTTTTTTCACTTGAATGATTTGCTTTGTTTTATGTCCTGCCTCCGCTTAGCAGGAGTTTGTTTACATTTTTAGAGATCAAAGTTAAGGGTTGGACATAGCAGATTTGGGCCTTGATATCTTAATATAGGTTATGACCTATAAAGCCCTTCATGGCACCGGACCAGTTTATCTCAGGGACCGCCTTCTGCTGCACGAATCCCAGCGACCACTTAGGTCCCACAGAGTGGGTCTTCTCTGGGTCCCGTCAACTAAACAATGCCGCTTGGCGGGACCCAGGGGAAGAGCCTTCTCTGTGGTGGCCCCAGCCCTCTGGAACCAACTCCCCCCAGAGATTAGAATTGCCCCCACCCTCCTTGCCTTTCGTAAGCTACTTAAAACCCACCTCTGCCGTCAGGCATGGGGGAACTGAGATATTCTCTCCCCCTAGGCCTTTGCAATTTTATGCATGGTATGTCTGAATGTATGTTTGGTTTTTTATATTAATGGGTTTTTAATCGTTTTTATTATTGGATTATTTTGTATGCTGTTTTATTATTGTTGTTAGCCGCCCCGAGTCTCCAGAGAGGGGCGGCATACAAATCCAATAAATCAAATCAAATCAAATATATAAGCAATTCTCTCTCTGTCAGGGAAAGCAATATTTTATAATGATTTCTATTTTAAATATACAATATAAACTTCTTGGAGTGCTCACTCATCAGAATACATTATCTTTATTTAGCACAGCTTTTCTGCAAATACTGTATGAGCTTCTTACAAAGGAATAACATAGGCGAGTAGAGTACCCTTCCTTCTTCCTGTCTCATATCTATCATCTTTCAAAATCACATTACCCTGGAAAGTCATTATGATAAGTCAGCTACTCATTCCTGTACAAATGTAGTAGAGAAAAACTGCTCTGAATTTCAGGAGAAGGACAGCATAGAAATCTGAATGAATGAATGAATAAAAATAAAACAAAACTTGGGACCCACAGAATGTGGCTTTCCCCCCCATAGCTGTCTTTCTACTCTATACATATAATTGTGTTACTTTTTTCCATCTAACTTTCTAACCAATACAATAGTGAAAAGAGCCCATTGAAAATAATTAGAATTTTCCTGAGTCAGCCAAGAGGCAGTTTATTGCCAGCACTAATTATGAAAGTGCTAATGTTAATTAAAATCTATTTTGAAATATGTTTCACAGTTTTGAGCATGGCAGGAAGTGTTAATCATGTGAACTGCCACACTGTATTCAAAGGGGGTGGGGTGGGGGTGGATCAGGCAAGGCTTTTAAAAATCCACTTGAAAAGGAAAAACCAAGAAGTAGGAAAGAATACCCAAGTTGACAATTCAAACATCTCAGATAATGAAAGTGTTTGCGCTTGAAGTGCTTATCATAACTTACTGTTCTGAGATTTTCTGGTTTCCAGATTTCCACACCACTTCTGATGATCCTCTCAAGGAGACTATGTACAATATCAGGGGTGTTAAACTTGTGGCCTGATGGGTGGATATGTCATGCACTGCACCCCCCCAATTTAGCAAAGGAGGAAAAAGTCACAATACGTCACGAGATGACAACATGACACCTTGAGTTTGACAACCCTGCACTATTTTATCTCTCTGGCCATTGAACAGCCAACATAAATAGTGTAAACAGGGTGTCAGTCTTGCTGTGTTTCTTCAACTACGTTTCAGTTGTCATGAGAAACGGGGTGGGGTGGGGGGTGTTTGGGTTTGGGTGGGAGGAAAGTTTGCTGGAGAGGCCCAAGTAAGTTTTGTTTCTTCTGGTGAAGGCCAGGGTGTTATGGTTAGCTCTGGCCCAGCTCCTGCCCCAAGAAATGTACAGGTGGATGTGGGGGAGACATCCACATGCCACAGGCCTGTTTTGCTCCCGATGGAATCTGCCGAGGAAGCCTCCTCTGACCAAGGCAGCATGAATGACAGGGAAGAGGGGAGTTTGGCAGACAGCCCAGGAGGAGATCAATCATCTGTATCATCTTTGGATTCTGAACAAGAATTAATGACACATCCACGCATGTGTAGAGTGATGCATAGGAAACAACAACTAAAGGATTATTACAAGAGAAAATGAGGCCACCTGTGGTTGGGTGGGGCTCCTGCTGCTATAAATAGCAGCGTGTGGGTTTGTCCATTGTGAAAGAGTATCTGATCGCAGTTCTTCAGGAATCATGTGTTGCTGTTTTCTGGACTTTGTTGATTTTTTCATGCCTTTGAAACCAAAGCAGAGCAACGTGTGTATGTGAGTGTGTCACTTCAATGGAAGAAGAAGGGGTGTGAAGTTTCTTCACAGCTGCTAGCCAAGTACTTAATGACTGCTTAAGGGAAATTGTACAGACTACCCAGTTGTTTTGAAACAAGTGCTCTTTGCAATACAAAAAGAGTGCTTAGTTTATTTTGAATGTTGGGATAAAGAACATTGTTTTGAATTTTCAAACATGTGTGTGTCTGCAATTTGTACCCTTGAATTTTTGGGAGGCTCCTACCAGAGACCCCAGCAGAACACAGGGGAGTTTTGTTTCTCTTGAGAAGAGGTGATATGGGGCATGTTAATGGTGGGAATTCCAAAAGCATGATGCAACAGTGAAGATGTGTCCACCTGACGAAGATGAACAATGGGGATTGGCTGTCTTGCCAAGGGGGCCATTTGAGGTTACTTTGATATGGACAACCTTTTTCCTCAGACTTTGCTTTGCTTCCTATGCATTCACTTCTGACTGTGTAAAGTTTACTTTTGAAGTTCAAAATGGACTCTGAGTTTTACTTTTCTTATATATTGAGTGGAGCTATTCTGAGACATGGTTAGACTTCCATCTAGTATTGTGGTCAGGAAAAGATCACAAGATCAAGTTCAACATAAAGAATTTGGCACTAGGGACTGGTTTCATGGAAGACAATTTTTTGCATAGAAAGAGGGGAGGATGGCTTCAATTTTGCTCACTTGCCCTTAGCTGATCTCCAGCTGTGTGGCTGGTTCCTGAAAGGTCACAGACTGTCACCAGTCCATGGCCCTTGGATTGGGGATCCCAGGTCTATAGTATGAATGAAGAAATGTTATGAATTTCTTGTTTTCCTTTCTAATAGTAGGTTCAGCAACAGATGATGCAAGTTCCGTCTCTCTTCTAGCACTCAACAGATATCCCAAGTTCTGAGTATATATCTGCAGGGAAATTTGTGACTGATGCAGATTAAGAAGATGAAGCTGTAGCTAGCAAAGTTCTTGTCTCATTGGAATGTATATCAGTCAAAGGGGGCTCTGTTGGGATAGCAATGCCGTACATAAATTCAGCGCCCAGAGTAGAGACCATCACATATTGTCAGATACATTTTTTTGCTCCATTGGATACAGTTTCAATCTATAATCAACAAATTATTTGGGATATTATCTGAACTAATGATCAAACATGGAGAATTATAGTTAAAGAAGAACAGAAACAAATGCATTTAAGAACCAAAATTCTAGTACAGTAATTGTAGAACAAGGAGGATTGGGAGGAGGAACAGAGTTCAAATTAGAAGAGAAAACCAAAGATTATTATTCATTTGATTTCTAGGCTATCCATTTCTAGAATGACTCTGAGAGATTTCACCAGATTAAAAACACGCTTTTACCATAAAATAACATAAACATAATGTAGAGCACAAGTAGTATATGAAGAACCATGAAAACATAACCCCATGACACCTGCAGCTAGAAGAGGACCCATCAAAATACCAAACTACTTAATCCCAGGTCTGGGGAAGGGGGATTTTTTGTAGGCAGGCAAGGTATGGTTGTCATACGGATCTCCAAAGGAATACTCTTCCAAAGGACAGATGCAGCTGCAAGACCACAACCCTTAAGAGGTACTCCAAACAAGAAGCACCACAATAATACCACTGATTATGATACTAACACTATCTTTAGTGTAAGGTTTCAGTAATGGAATCTTATAATTCTGAATGCATCCCAGCGGCCGGTCAGGGCCCACAGAGTTGGCCTTCTCCAGTTCCCATCAGCCAGAAATGTCATCTGGCAGGGCCTAGGGCAGTGATGGCAAACCTTTTTTCCCTTGGGTGCAGAATGCGTGTGTGCACATGCTATTGTGCGTGCCCGAGTGCCCACAGCCATAATTCAATACCTGGGGAGGGCAAAAACAGCTTCCCCCAGCCCCCGGAGGTCCTTTGGAGTCCAGAAATGGCCTGTTTCCCAACTTCTGGTGGCCCCAGTAGCCTTGAGTTTCACCCTCCCCAGATTCCAAAGGCTTCCAAGGAGCAGGAGGAGGGTAAAAACACCTTCCCCCATCCCCCCAAAGCCATATTTCATTGAAGCCTCTGGCCTGCCATGTTTAAATGCTATAGAAAGTTTTTTGGCTGTGGGAATCTGGGAGGGGTGGCTCTATGAAGGCTGTTGAATTGTAGCTATAACACAATCTTTCCAGGTTCTCAAGGCCATCCTTTGTTCAGCACCTGGCCAGAAGCTAATGGGAGTAACTGGACATGTTGACAGAAGATGAATGGTCCATGTGATGGACTTGTGGATGGAAGAGCCTTCTCTGTGGCTGCCCCGGCCCCGGCTCTCTGGAACCAACTCCCCCCAGATATCAGAGTTGCCCCCACCCTCGTTGCCTTTCGTAAGCTCCTTAAAACCCACCCTAGGCTTAAAAAAAAATTATGCATGGTATGTCTGTCTGTCTGTATGATTGGTTTCTTAAATTGGGGTTCCTTTTTAAATTAACTTAAATATTAGATTTGTTTATATTGTTTTATTACTGTTGTTAGGCGCCCCGAGTCTACGGAGAGGGGCGGCATACAAATTTGATTAATAAATAAATAAATAAATAAGATGCAAGGGAATACACTTTAAACTGGGTGGAGAAACCCTGGGGTTTCAGATTTGGGTTTTTCCACAAATGTGCCAGCATGGCTCTGCTAATAAATTGAAACTTTGAGGAATACTTTGCCTCAGACTCTGATTTTGGATGCTATTTGGAACTCTGACAGTAAGGCCTTCCTGAACATAGCTGACACTTGTGTTGTATCCTGAAATGGCTACCTTGTAACTCTGTAAATAGTTTGTTCCTCTTTCCAGCGCTGTCTGAGCCCAAGCAGGAAGTCGCTCCTGATTGGCTCAGACGCGGCCGGCTCTAGCTTTGGCGGGAACCGCAAAGTATAAAAGAAGCGGTTTCTCCAGGCAGAGTCAGTCGGTACTCGCTGAATTGTCACTTTACCTTGCTGAGCTGTCACTTGTTCTCTGAGCTGAATAAAAGTACCGATTGCTCAAAACCCTGTCTCTGGGTCTACTTCACTGGCGACGAACGAACGGAAGGAACTTCGCGTGCAAAATGGACAAAATCCAGATCGGCCAGGCTCCGGAACTCTTCGACCCCGAGAAAATGACATGGGACGAGTACATGGCCACCTTCGAGATCTTCCTCGAGGCGGCGGGAATGCAGGACGCCGGAGCCGATCGCAGACGGGCTATTTTTCTCAACTACTGCGGCGCAGAGATCCGTAGACTTGCCCAAACTCTCACCGAACCAGAACAAGCAAGAACCACAGCGTGGGACGTACTTCAACAGAAACTAGCGAGCCACTTCAAACCAACCAGACCAGCCATGGTTTACCGGCATCAATTCCACATGATGGCTCAGAGAGAAACCGAGTCGATCAGCCAATTTACAACGCGGCTTCGAACGGTACTTGCTCAATGCAAGTTTAAAGACCCGGAAGCTCGCCTCACCGACGCCTTGGTTTTCGGCATGAAGAGCAACACAGTGAGAAATAAACTCCTCACCGAAGAAGAGCCGACTCTACAAACCGTAATTAAATTAGCGCAGACCGCGGAAGCAGCCGACGCAGCGGCAAGAGAATTAAAAGAGCACGGAAGGCGAGAAATCATTGCCAAAATCGACGCCGAGTCTCCCAGCGCCGTGGGAACAGACGACCTCAGCCAGCCAACTAGCAACGGGGACAACTGCCTCCTCCTGCAAGACCAGCCGAGACACCCTAGAGCTACTCACCCAGCCCCCTGCGCGGGCTGCCGGGGAAATCACCAGCGCCATCGATGCCCCTTCCGAGACGCTACTTGCCGCCGTTGCAACCGGAGAGGCCACATCGCCATCGCATGCAGGGCAACGGCACCAGAAGAAACTTTTGCCACACAACAATACCAGCGACCTCAAAACCACCACCCCCAATCGCGAGAAAGGAGACCGTTCCGCAACTCGGGTCAAAGGAACTACTCAACCGCTAACCGCGACTACACTAGAGGTAACTCTCAATTTTCCGTGAATAACACGGCAACCAAAAAGGGGGCTAAAATTGTTATCTCATTGTTACTAAATAACCAGCCTTGCTCAATGGAGCTGGATACGGGCTCGAGATATACCATCATGCCCTGGGAAAAATTTAAGCTATATATGCCTAATGTGTCTAAGGCTGACCTAACTCAAACCTCTTTGGTGATCAGAGACTTCCAAGGGGGGGTAATCTCGGTCCTGGGAACAGCAAATGTACCTATTGCATTTAAGAATGTTAAATGTACCCTTCCCATGCTTATTGTGACGGGGGCCAAACACTCCCTGCTGGGTCTAGCGTGGATGGAACCGTTGGGGATCGAAATTTCGGGTGTGTGTAATGTAAACTGTGATAATATGCCTAACTTTGTGAAAGAGTTCCCTGAAGTGTTCAGCCCCACCTTGGGATTGTATAAGGGACCTCCTATATCTTTCTCTATTGACCCCAAGGTCCCACCGGTTAGACTGAAACCTCGCAGGGTCCCCCTTCCGCTTCTCCCCAAGCTAGACATACAGCTGGACAAACTCATTAGTCAAGGTATTTTGGTCCCTGTGGAACAGGGGCCATGGGAAACTCCCATAGTGACACCCCTGAAGCCAGATGGCTCTTTAAGAGTTTGCGCTGATTACAAATCAACCCTGAATAAGGCACTCCAACACCACCCCTACCCCATCCCGGTTGTACAACAACTCTTACACTCCCTGGGGGAGGGGAAAAGGTTCGCAAAGATCGACCTGGCGCAGGCTTACCAGCAACTTCCGGTCGATGAACAAACAGCAAACGCTCAAACGATTGTTACGCACAGGGGGGCTTTCAAATGCACGAGGTTACAGTTTGGGGTAAGCATAGCCCCAGGAATATTCCAGAGCATCATGGAACGCCTATTGTCAGGGGTAAATGGGGCAATTCCATATTTTGATGACATCTTAATTGCAGGGGAAAACCAGGAACAAGTGAACAAAAGAATAAGGGAAGTACTTAAGAGGCTACAGGACAAAGGGTTACGAATCAAGCCTGATAAATGTGTCTGGGGAACTAACAGTATTGAATTCCTTGGGTATAAAATAGATAAAGAAGGTATCCACCCCACAACAGAGAAGCTGAGAGCAATTAGAGAAGCCCCAGAGCCACGAGATAAGAATGAGTTGCAGGCATTTTTGGGCCTCCTTAATTTTTATTCCGTTTTTTTAAAGCAGAAGGCAACAGTAGCAGAGCCTCTCCATCGTTTACTCCAGAAGGAAGCCCGCTGGACATGGGGGAAAACTGAACGTGAAGCTTTTTCTCAAATAAAAAATTTATTAACTTCGAAAAGTGTAGTAGTCCAATATAGTGCTTCACTACCCATTAGGCTCACCTGCGACGCTTCGCCGTACGGCATAGGAGGAGTCTTAGCTCACGTTCTACCTAATAAGACAGAGGCCCCAATAGCATTTTTTTCAAGAACCATGACCAGCACAGAGAGGAATTATAGCCAGTTAGACAAGGAGGCTCTAGCATTAGTGGCAGGGGTGAAGAAGTTTCACAATTACATTTTTGGAAGAAGCTTTGAGCTAGTCACTGACCACAAACCCCTACTAGGCCTGCTAGCCCCCAACAAGCCCACTCCACCTTTTATGTCTCCAAGACTAATCAGATGGGCTCTTTTCCTCTCAGGTTATCAGTATGAGCTCACCCACAAGGGGGGGAAGGAAATCAATCATGCAGACGGCCTCAGCAGATGCCCCATAGCAGACTTAGTGGAAGACCCTGTTCCTTCCACAGATGTGCTAATGATAGAACTCGAGGAAAACCCACTAACCACAGCAAAAGAGGTAGCTGCACACACGCAGCAAGATCAAATCCTGAAACAAGTGGTGAACTGTGTTCTAAAGGGATGGCAAAATGATATTGTTAAACCGGAATTGTGTGATTTTAAAAACAAAAGGCTTGAATTATCATATGTAAAAGGTTGTTTGCTGTGGGGGGATAGAGTGATCATTCCCAAACGCCTAAGGGAAAAGGTACTCAAAATGTTACACGTGGGCCATCCTGGGATTGTCAGGATGAAGAGCCTAGCAAGGGGGCATTTATGGTGGCCAGGGCTAGATGCTGATATTGAAAGTTGGGTTTCAAAGTGTGACCCGTGCCAAGAGTCAAGGCCCAGTCCCCCCAAAACAACTCCGGCTGAGTGGGAACAGCCTGCTGGTCCTTGGTCTAGGATCCACATTGATTTTGCTGGCCCAGTTGGGTCTCAGTATTTTTTAATAGTGGTTGATGCCTTCTCCAAATGGTTGGAAATAATAGCTATGAACAACATAACCACAAGTGCCACTATCAAGGTATTGAGCAGACTGTTTGCATCCCATGGTTGCCCCGATCTCTTAGTGTCTGACAATGGGCCACAGCTAACAGCCAGGCAATTTGAATTATTCCTAGATGGCCTAGGGGTCAGGCATGCCCTCATCTCGCCTTACTCGCCCTGGGCTAACGGGTTGGCAGAACGTTACGTACGGGTGGCAAAGGAGGCATTGCACAGGTCAGGCCCTGGGGATGTGCAACAAAACTTGGACCAATTCTTACTAACCCAGCACATTACCCCTAACTCGCACACTCATGTAAGCCCTGCAGAGTTATTGATGGGAAGGAAGTTGAGGTCACCATTAGACAGGTTAAATCCAAGGTTCTGTGTTAATAATAACCAAATGTGTATGAAACCAGAAAGAGAAATGTATTTGGGACAAAATGTATATGTAAAATGTTTTGATGGAAATGTAAACTGGATGAAGGGAATTATTGTTAAGCAAAACGCACCCAAGACTTATGTTGTTAAACTAGAGGATGGTCGTTTGTGGAAACGACACATAGACCACATTCGGAAACGAGCTGAAAATCAATTGCCACAACCCGCTGACATGGACTCTCCCCCTTCAACAGACTTTAGTACATTGCCCGAACTAAGAAACACGCAAAGAGACTTATCGGGCCAGGGGGAACCATCCAGCGACGCCGAGCCATCCTCGTCCTCCGAAGCCTTCGTTGGGCCTGCCAGGCCAAGTCCGCCGCACCGGGAGAACAGCGGCGAGCCATCCTCCACAGTCAGTGGCGAAGGAGAAATTGAACTGCGCAGGTCAGCGCGAGAGCCTCGGAGGCCTCACCGATTGGACGACTTCGTCACATGGCTTTCTTGATGGATGATTCCAACTATGAGGGGAGGGGTGTTGTATCCTGAAATGGCTACCTTGTAACTCTGTAAATAGTTTGTTCCTCTTTCCAGCGCTGTCTGAGCCCAAGCAGGAAGTCGCTCCTGATTGGCTCAGACGCGGCCGGCTCTAGCTTTGGCGGGAACCGCAAAGTATAAAAGAAGCGGTTTCTCCAGGCAGAGTCAGTCGGTACTCGCTGAATTGTCACTTTACCTTGCTGAGCTGTCACTTGTTCTCTGAGCTGAATAAAAGTACCGATTGCTCAAAACCCTGTCTCTGGGTCTACTTCAACTTGCTTCCAAATCAAGAGTAGAGAGTGTTGGAAGACCCCTCCATCCAGATCATTCACAGGCCCCGAGTGGAGGAATGCAGGTCCATTTTGGATTAGAGATGAAAGATCCCATAAGCACCAAAAACCATTCAGTCTTTTTTTCTTTTTATAAAGAACAAACAAACAAACAAACAAACTCCAAGTAGTTTAATATAGGAAAGCATCAGTAAAAAGGGGATGCAACTTAAATTAGGGGTCTTTTTTGTTTAAAAAACATGCAACTAGCTTTTAATGCTTTTGAATTCTATGAGACTTAGAGAAACTTAAGCATATACAGGATTGTCCTGCAAATTTCCAGTATTCTTACTTATGAATTGCTTTGGAATTGTACAGAACTCACTTTGAATAAAAAAGTGTTTAGGATGCAAAAAAAAAAAAGTATAGTTTTGTACTATAAAGTTTGCAAAGTCATTTTATAAAGAGCCCATCTTTGGTATAAATAATGAATGAAACATATTGTTTTCTTCTCTATAAAATGAATACAACAGACAATAAAAGGGCTTTAAAAGATGGGATTTTACAGACAATATAGAATTTTAAAAGTGATTTATCATGCGTGGTGCTGCTTAGCCAAAAAGAAACAAAAGCCATTATGATGATTTTCTATTTATTCAAGACAATACTTTAAGTTTGTCTTTGAAATATCAAAGAGATCACAACTAACTATAGAATTATCATCTTGTGTAGCATTCAGTTTACAATACGGTATTAATTTAGTACAACTTACTGCCATTGGTATTAAAGTTCCTAAATCATACTCACATAGAGTGTTTATTTTCTCTTCCAAAGACAAAAGTAACTAGATTACTTCATTTTAGACTAAGATTCAGAACAAATCTGGTAAAATGAATTGCCAGGAATGCAACTCAATCATAACACAACTTCAGCTGGACATAGACAAGAACCTCCTTGCAAATTCCTCATCTTAGGAAATATGATTATTTCTTTGTGTAAATGGCACAAAATATTGTACCAGCAGTACTGTATTTCCCACCCATTTTTAAAAAATAATTCTTCACCTTCACATACAAATTCAACAAATGTATATACCTCTCAATATTACATACATATACAGTGGTACCTCGGTTAACAACCACAATCCGTTATGGAAGGTTGGTTGTTAACCAAAATGGTCATTATCCGAAACAATTTTCCCCATAGGAAATAATGGAAATGGATTTAATTGGTTCCCAGGCTTTATTTCTTATGGGGAAAATTGAAAATTGAGGATTTTTTTTCTCTCCCCCCCATACCCATTGTCCCTCACTCCCCCTCCTCTCCTTACCTCTTTACCTCTTGCCTCTCTGCCTTCGCCCTCTCGCCAGGGGAGCAGCAAAGTGTGGCTTCGGCTATGATGAGGCAGGCACTGAGTTTGCTGTTCCTGGTGGCGGCTTCTCTTTGAGGACACTGGTGGCGGCTGTGGCGGCGGCTTCTTTTCAGGGACAGCGGTGGCAGGGGCTTGGGCATGGACGTGATGTTCCCAGCGCTGCTGTTCCTCGAAAGGAAGCTGCCGAAGCCGCCACCACCACCACCATGATGGACAATGGTTGTAACATTTCGAATAATAACCAAAAATTTATGTTCGGTATCCGAATTTTTGTTCGGTATCCAAAGCAAATTTTTGCCAAAAATTGTGGTTGTTATCAGAAAAGTACGCTAACCAAGGCGCTAGTTAACCGAGGTACAACTGTAGTTCCAAATTTTATCCATTGTTTCCCGTCAATAACTTATCTAATTAATTAATCCCCCCTAACCAACACCAGTCTGCCGCTTTAACCATTCTTTCTTGCACCCCCTCCCTCTGTCTAACTCTTTCCTCCTCCTACCTACTTTTCCTTCACTCCTCCTTGACCTCTCTCTCCTCTTTCTCCCTTTCTGCTTCCTCTTACTCCCTTACTCCCATACCTCTTTCTCTCCTTCCTGCTTTGTTTCTCAACTTCTGTCTCCTTCTCTTCCTCCCTTTCTATTTCCTCTACCACATTCTAATACCTTTCCTAGAGTGTCTTCTATCCTAAAAAATTAAAAATAATAACCGTATACTTAACATCTTAAGTGCCTTTAAAGCCCTACATGGCATTGGACCAGATTACCTCCGGAACCGCCTGCTACCGCACGAATCCCAGTGACCGATAAGATCCCACAGAGTTGGCCTTCTCCGGGTCCCGTCGACTAAACAATGTTTGGCGGGCCCCAGGGGAAGAGCCTTCTCTGTGGCGGCACTGGCCCTCTGGAACCAACTCCCCCTGGAGATTAGAACTGCCCCCACCCTCCCTGTCTTTCGTAAACTACTCAAGACTCATTTATACCGCCAGGCATGGGGGAGTTGAGATAACTCTTCCCCCTAGGCCATGACTAGTTATGCATGTTATGTTTGTGTGTATGTTTGGTTTTATAATAGGGGTTTTTAGTTGTTTTTTATTATTGGATTGTACATGTTGTGTTTATTATTGTTGTTAGCCACCCCGAGTCTGCGGAGAGGGGCCGGCATACAAATCCAATTAATAATAATAATAATAATAATAATAATAATAATAATAATAATAATACTATTACTACTACTACTACTACTACTACTACTACTACTACTACTACACCAAGCTGTTTCTTCCTTACTAAGTTGTTAATACCAACTCACAAATTAGAGTATTTTAAATG
Organism: Erythrolamprus reginae; assembly: GCF_031021105.1. Lineage (NCBI taxonomy): Eukaryota > Metazoa > Chordata > Lepidosauria > Squamata > Dipsadidae > Erythrolamprus > Erythrolamprus reginae. The sequence goes on along the minus strand of NC_091950.1, from coordinate 339,668,433 downwards.
TAATACAAATGAGGGCGGGGGGGGGAATTTATGCTTCTTGGTCTAACTTTGTATTTCACAACATTTAATAAAATGATACGACATAATTTTTTTTCAATTTCTTTAGCATATTCAATTTACCTGTAAGAACTATTCTGCATTTTATAATAACATATGTTTTGAGTTTGCTTTGCTCCTTCCAGCCCTATCATAACTAGTCTTGTCAATAAACATGATTTCCAACGGGCTTTTAAAAAGCTTTAGCATTTTCTGCAGCATTGTCGCTCCTCTTTTGAACTCCTTTTAGTATTATTTTAAAAATATCACTTGATATTCTTTAGGGCTGGGGGAAGAATTTATTTCCCGATTTTTCCTGCAGCAAGTTAAGTTTTCCAGGAAGAGAAAGGAGGAGTTTGCAGGATCTGTGACTTTTGAAGATTTATTTAGGATTCAAAATGCTACATTAATCACCATATGCTTCCTTGTAATCCGTGCAGCTGAAAATATATAGAGGATGCGCACAATGTAAAAAGAGATTAATTCTCCCCCACCTCACAAAAAGGGAAAGATAATGTAAAACCCCTCTATGTTGGGGAAGGACAGTTCTAGACTTTCTCTCTTTATAACTCTATATGTAACAGCTCTAGCCTTTCTCTCTTTATAACTCTCCGGATGGTAGACAGCTTCGAGATTGAAAGGGATGTTATCCAATCAGCAAAGACCAGGAAGGTAAAATGAGCTGGAGCAGCGGCTGCGCGTTATAAGGACTGAAGCCAAAGCTTTTGCCCATTCTTCTCTTCTGCGTAGACATAGATAAGAGACCTTTATCTGCAAGAGAAGGACAGCAGCTTTAGGGATCCGAAGACAGGATTTTATACAACCGACAACAGGCGTCTCTCAATCATTGTTTATATATTTTAGAATTCGGCCCTGAGGTTGAAAATAATAGTTGAAAGTCAGTGATTCTAAAAGGGCAGGTTATAGTCTCCTCGGTCTCGATGCCAGCATCATCTCTCCTCAAAATGTTGTAAAATGCAAAATGCTCTTGGAAAAAAAATATCCAGTCCTGTTTTCATTGATGGATGAACGTCTACATATTATTGCTGAACCCAGATTAAAAAAAACCCAACCCTCATCTTTATGTGATATATAACATTAACTTTCCACATGTCCTGGCTCTTTTACATCTTAGAAAGTAAACAAAGCAATAGCAATAACATTTAGATTTATATAAGGCTTTATAGTGCTTTCACAGCCCTGTCTAATTGGATTTTTGTAACAACTGGTGGTGGTGGGGGGGGAGAGAGTTAGGAATTATAAAAGTCTTCATCCAAACTCTTGTTTAACTTCTACCCCGTTACTCCTTTTATTTATTTGCTTTTAGAGATTGCTGAGACTGGCAGTCTCTATTTGAAGAATAGAGAAAAGATCAAGGTTAGGTTTTTCTGCTGTTGCTATATTCTTGATAAAAGCCTCCAGCTGCAGCCCACATTTACAGGACCAGACATCCTGTATATTATATGAAATATAGTACTGCTCAAAAAAATAAAGGGAACGCTCAAGTAACACATCCTAGATCTGAATGAATGCAACATTCTCATTGAATACTTTGTTCTGTGCAAAGTTGAATGTGCACAACAGCATGTGGAATTGATTGTGAGTCAGTGTTGCTTCCTAAGTGGACAGTTTGATTTCACAGAAGTTTGATTTACTTGGAGTTATATTGTGTTGTTTAAATATTCCCTTTATTTTTTTGAGCAGTGTATATACTTCCAATACTAAAATATTCCTTGTAAGGCTCTGTAGGAAGTTAGCACCCGCCCTTCTCCTTAAAAATATTTTGGGAAATATTAAACAGGCAGAGGTCAGTGTCTCAATAAATATCTAAGGAGAGGGGCGGCATACAAATCCAATTAATAAATAAGAAATAAACCAGAGTCCAAACCTTGGTCTTCTTCCAAGTTCCAATTTATTAACAGAGCCATGTTGGATACAAACTGTAGTCAATCCGATACTTACTTTTCCTATAGTTCTCCACCCAGGTTAAAGTTCATCCCTTGTACCCACACCCACAAGTTCATCACGTGGACCATTCTGGTTCTCTCAATGTCCACAGTTCACCCCTGTACTTCCGGCTGGTACTGAACAAAAAATGACCTTGAAACTCTGAAAGGAATTTGTTGTGGCTAGTAATTTTTGTTCACATGCAACCACTGCTCCCCAATTCTCACAGTACTATTCTACTTGTGGCAGGCCAAAAGTACCCAACTCAAAACTATGACTTTGGCCTGACAGGCAGAATATTATACTCATATTTCCCTGGATGAGAAATGGAGAAACAAGTTTTTAGGCAGGAAACAGACTCACTCTTAATAGCCCCCACACTCCTCAATAGCCCACAGCAAATGTCCACAGTTAAGAAATAAAGAGATAGCTAGGTCTATTCATAGGCAAATGCCCTCACCCAAGATCCAACAAATGTAGGATTAGCCCTCTATCCACCAAGGAACAGAACCTATCACGTGACACCTGGGAAGATTACATCACCCAGCAGGCTCAACCAAGCTTGGGACTCATTACAACCTACAGAATTGCCTCTGCACAGGAGTCTGACAACCAATTTGAGCCTCTAATTCAAAAGCCCAGAGTGGGTAAAGAAATTCAGGCATTCTCAGGATCTCTCTCCTTTCTTCCCCTTCACTCAACATCTTCAAGGCATGTGGTCCTGTCCACCAATAAAACCATATTTCCAAATAGCCTCCATGTTTCCAGTGTCTTTCTCCCACTTGGAACTGAGCCCAGGAGGATATTTCTTCCAACAGCTCCAAGTCTCATCCAGGGATTTGTGAATGCAATCACTATACTGCTGTGTTACATCTTAACCAACTGACTCTGGGCAGCTTACAGTTCTAAAATAATAAAACAGTAAAAAGCAATGAAAACAATCCAAAATAAATTTATAAGCAGCACAGATAATTGACTAATTAACAATAAAACTAAAAGATTGGCCCGTAACATCTTTGGAACTCCAGGTTTGGACATTATTTGGAACCTTATTTGGACATTCCTGGTATATCCAAATACCCACAGTCACTCACTCTTGCAAAGATTGAACCAGAGCCCATTTCACTCCCTCCAGAGCCGAACTGTCTCCAGACACTGGGATTTTATCTGACAGATGACAGACAAATTCAGCATAGTAAAGACAAAAACCACTAAAAATGTGAAATAAAAATTAGGAATAGGCTTTAGACTTATATACTGCTTCACAGTGCTTTTACTGCCCTCTCTAAGCAGTTTACAGAATCAGCATATTGCCCCCAACAATCTGGGTCCTCATTTTCCCCACCTTGGAAGGATGGAAGGCTGACTTGAGCCGGTGGTGAGATTTGAACTGCTGAACTACAGTTAGCAGTTAGCTGAAATAGCCTGCAGTGCTGCACTCTAACCACTGCGCCACCCCAGCTCTCAATTGCAGTAGCTCCTTTCTCTATTTAAAAAATAATTTCAGTCATGACCTATTTGACCATGTTTCTAATTCTAACATAAAAGAGCTTGGGTGAGCTTTGATTTTCTTTTAAAGTCCAGGTCATCTTCTATAGACAGACTTGTCGCTTGATTCACTTTTCTGCTACTTAAGCAATAGTACATCTTGCATCTTTCTTTAGCATGAATGGGAGCTACACAAATCAGCGCGATCTTTTTTTTTTCCTTTTTATTTTTAAAATCTGATTTCCTGTGAAATGGGAGCATTGAGTTGTCTTTGAAACAGAAGTGGGATTCAGTAGGTTCTGATCAGTTCTGGAGACCTGATAGTGGAAAATTTCAGTAGTTTGGAGAGCCGGTAAACACCACCTGACTGGCCCCACCCTTATCTATTCTCTGCCTCTCAGCTGATTGGGAGGAAATAGGGATTTTGCAATAACTTTCCCCTGGATTGGGGAGAGAATTGAGATTTTACAATATCCTTCCCCTGCCACGCCCACCAAGCCACACCCACCAAGCCATGCCCACAGAACCAGTAGTAGAAATTTTTGAACCCCATCACTGCTTCAAGGCCTATTTCAAACTTTCTTCATTAGTTTTGTACATTGTTCTATGGTTTTATGTTTTCATTAATTAGGTCATTGTAGCAAAGCCTTTATTTCTGTACTAAGAAAATGTAAATTTTTATGAGTCGAGAGAATAATTAAAAAAAACCCCTCTCTAACATTTGGCGAAGTCACTATTAATAGTTATATATTATAGGATAGTTTCTTAGTATCACACTTCTATTTCACTTTCCAAATTTGACACTTACGATTATCATTAACACTCAAATGTTAATCTTAGAGCCCTGTCAGTGTATTCTGATTCTTTACATAAACCTGATTTTTCTCTGATATAAGCTGGCTTTCAATATTGTAATCGCTCTGATACTGTAGATATGTAAGAACATAAGAGGTGTTAATGATCAAAATTTGAGAAGTGCATGGTGGTTTTTATGCCAAGCAGGTGATGCATATAATATATTTTTGGTTTTCAGTAGCTCATAGAGAAATACAGGATGGGAGAAAAAAGTTTGCACTGTACTGATTGGTTTACAGAAAGCACTAAAGTGAATAGGCTTAGATTATGGAATGTTTTACTAAATATAAAGTTGTTAGTTGGTGACTGAACACTGGTATTTGATGTAAATAAAGTAATCACAAGAATAAATTGAATATAAGTTCAGTACTAAGTAGTGAATAAGGCATGGTAAGGAATATCATTTTAGATGTTTAATATAGATAATTAAAATGTAATTATGGACAAATGTACAAGAATGTTTCTGAGATGTCAAATATATATTGATTGGAATGTGAATGTACTTTTGTATGCAGATAATGTCACATTGTTGGCCAAGAACTCAAATAAATTACAACAAATGATAGGTAGATTGTACAATAAAATGAGATTATGGATCCAAAGATGAACATATTAGATTGGTAGGGAAAAAAAGGCTTCTGGATGAAAAACTACAGCAAACCGGATGCCCCTGAAGTCGTGGGAATGGATTGTGGAGTAGATCAGTAACCAGACAGCAAATTTTGCCTGGCATAATCTTTCTAAACAGTGATATCACCCGTGACGATTGCAACTCCTGAGAAGACTGTAGGAACTGAGATTTTTGCAACTAACCTGGGACTTGAGTGCCTAGACTAGGGATTTCAATCAAGTTCACAGCCATAATGTTCAGGTTACAACAGTCTAAGTTACAACAGCTTAAGTTACAACAGCTGATTTTGTGATTGTTCAAAGTTAAAAGGTCATTTGAAAAGTGACTTATGACTGTGTTTCAGTTACAACCATGGCAGTATCCCTGTGGCCACATGATAAAAATCCAGATGCTTGGCAATTGACTAGTATCTATGAGGGTTGCAGTGCTCTGGGGTCATGTGACCACCTTTTGTAACCTTCCTGACAAGCAAGGTCAATGGGGAAGCCAGATATATGGAAGTGAAAGTTGAATGTATTCAGGAGAAACAAAATAAAACGCGATAGGGTATCTTAGCAGCATTTTATGTATACAAAACTGGAAAACCAGAACAAAAGAAATAAATATTTTGAGGTAGGCTGGTCATATAGAATAGAATAGAATTCTTTATTGGCCAAGCATGATTGGACGCACAAGGAATTTATCTTTGGTGCATATGCTCTCAGTGTACATAAAAGAAAAGATACATTTGTCAAGAATCATGAGGTACAGCACTTAATGTTTGTCAAAGGGTACAAATAAGCAATCAGGAAACAATTACGGTAATATTAATACAAATTGTAAGGGTACAAGCAACAAGTTACAGTCATACAGTCATAAGTGGGAGGAGGTGGTAATAGGAATGCAGAGAAGACTAATAGTAATAATAGTGCAGCCTTAGTAAGTAGTTTGACAGTGTTGAGGGAATTATTTATTTAGCAGAGTGATGGCGTTTGGGGAAAAATGTTCTTGTGTCTAGTTGTCTTGGTATGCAGTGCTCTATAGCAGGGTTTTGAGGATAGGAGTTGAAACAATTTATATCCAGGGTATGAGGGCTCAGTAAATGTTCTGTCTGGGTTCCCCCAGACGTCAACACCAACTAAAAAGAGTAGCCAGACATGCTGGTAAAAAGCAAAGTCATTTTATATCTTTGAAAACAAACACAGATAACAAAAACTGTTCTTACAAACTGGAATGCTATGAAGCTTCACAGAAGAGTCACGACGGCCAGACAATATAACAGGCTTCTTGCTGGCACACACACCACTGTAGATAATAAAACCCACGCCTCCCCCAAGTTTTCAGCCTTCGAGGCCACAAGCCAGAATCAGAGACGCCAAGGATCGAAGCAAGGTCACAGGACTCCCAAAAGATAACTCTCCACAATACAGGAAGGGCGGGCCTGCCTTTTCAACCTTTCTGAGGAGAACCACACCCAAACCCAGCTGTTGCCTATTAGGGATGGAAATACCTGGCTAATTGTCCCCTTCGTTGTGCTGCCCTTCTCTGCCTCATATCTATGATGGCTTGTGCATTCTCATCTAATGACTCCAGGCTACTCGCTGGGGAGAGCTCCCCCCCGGGGGTCTCAGGCTGTTCTCCCTCCTCCTCGTCCTGATATTCCTCTTCCCCGTCTGCCTGGTCCTCTTCCTCTGAGCATGGAGCCGTCAGAGTTCCAGCCGTTCCCTGAGGAGCCTCAGGCTGAATCACAACAGTAAATATTTTCACTACCCTCTTTTTGATTCATGCAGTATACAGGTCCTCAGTGGAAGGCAGGTTGGCAGTAATTGTTTTTTTCTGCAGTTCTGATTACCCTCTGAAGTCTGTGTCTCTCTTGTTGCGTTGCAGAATCGAACCAGACAGTTTTAGAAATCATATAGAGAAAGTGAATGTGATTCAAATTGGGAAACAAAAATATAAATGAAGAATGAATGCAAGGCAAAAATCCAAGAAAGTCATGATTGGATGAAGTTCAGAAATGTATTTTCAAAAGGAAAAATGCGAAAGAAAAAAAAACACGGGCAAATTATAAAACAGTATGTTTCATGTGGATGTTGTGGTTGATTGCCAAGAATAGAAAGGTAGAGAGAGGCTTAGATAATTGTCTTGGCATAACCTCAATTTAACTATGCTTCCTTTCCTTATGTCATTTCTTTAATTTCTTTGATTTTACTGTTTCTGACTCCTGGTTTTTTTTACCCTGAAAGAGAAAAATCATATAATGATAAATATGTATATATTTATTTAGAAAACAGAGCAGCATTCTTTGTTGGTTGATGTTCTGTCGGGCTCTCTGGTAGACTTCTTCCAAAAATTCACAGGTACAAATTTCAGACACACACACATTTGAAAATTCAAAACAATGTTCTTTATAATGAAAAGTCACTTAAACTAAGCCCTCTTTTGGTATAGCAAAGAGCATTGACTCCAAACAAACTGGTAATTTGTACAAGTCCCTTATCAGTTCTGTGATACTTAGCTTGCAGCTGTGGGGCAATTCACAGTCCTTCTTCTTTCACAAAGTGAAACACACTTTGCTCTGGTTTAGTTTCAGAGCGAGGAAAAATCAGCACACAAAAGGTCAAAGTCAGTAACACAACGATCAGATAATCCTCCACAATGGCCAAACCCACAGGCTGCTATTTATAGCAGACTCACTAATTACCACAGCCCCACCCAACCACAGATGGCCTCATTTTCTTTGATAATAATCTCTCAGTTGTTGTTGCCTATGCATCGCTCTACACATGCGTGGCTGTATCATTAACTCTTGTTCTGAATCCAAGGAGGAGCTAGATAATTGATCTCCTTCTGAGCTGTCTGCCACACTCTCCTTCTCCCTGTCACTCATGCCTTCTTGGTCAGAGGAGCCTTCATCAGCAGATTCCACCACGGGCAAAACAGGCCTGCAGCATGTGGATGTCTCCCCCACATCCACAGTCCTTGGGGCAGGAGCTGGGCCAGAGCGAACCACAACAGTTGAGATATGCCCTTCATCTTTTGGGAGAGCTAGTATTTCAGGATAGCTTCGAAGTAACGATGATATACAGCAAATCCACATTTATATGTGCTACATCAGGGTGAAATTCACTTATCTTCCCTACTGGCATGCACAGATGCTGAAAATCATTGGAAAAAATGGACACCATGAGTGGGCGGGGCTTCGCAAGTTGGCCCTACTGTATCGTGTGAGCTGGATAGAGGCAGCTGAATTTCACCCTGCTCTATATACTAGCTGGGGAAGCCTGGGAAATTTAAGTCCACACACTTTAAAGTTTCTGAGGCTTTGTAGGCTACCCAGATATCCATATGGCCATTCAGGATACTTAACAGATATTTATAATCGCCTGTTCGAGACCAAATGGATTAAAAAACAATCCTTTTTTTGAGAGATCCAAGAATCTCCTTCTTCTTTCTAGCATTATTCCAACACTATAGCAGAGTCCACTTGTCAGCAAAGCCAGCTTCATTTGAGTTGAGCCAGGGCATCTTCAGGGTGACACTCACATATTTCATGTCCTTGATGCAATCCATCCACCTCTTCTTGGATCTGCTACCAGGTCAATGGCCATGAAGGTCCAGACTCATGGCTGTCCTTGCCACTGAGTCTTCTTTACTGTATATAATGTATCCGTACCACCTAAGTCAGTGGTGGAGAATGTGCCATAGGAGGCACGTGAATCCATATCTGAGGTCAAGCGAGGTGTTGCCCTATGTCAGCTCAGCGCATGCTGGCTAGCTGATTTTTGGCCTTCTTTTTTGTCTCCTGAAACCTGGGTAAGGCAAAAAATTGACCAAAAGGCCAACCAGAAGTTTATTTGTCTGCCTCACCCCAGCCTCCTTTACATTGTCAGAGGTCTTCAGGAACTCATTCGGCTTTGGACAGTTGCAGTCAAGCCTCACACACCTCGGCCCATTTCTTCTGCAGCTGGCAAGCCCTTCCTGAAAGCCTCTGCAGCCAATAACAGAGCTCCAAATCGATCCAGAGTTTTGTTGTTGGTTAGGGACGTCCTCAGGAAAGGCTTCTGTAGTTGATAACAGAGCTCTGGATCTATTTGGAGCTCTGTTATTAGCTACAAAGGCTTTCAGGAAAGACTTGCTGGCTGCAGAAGAAATGGGCAAAGATGTACGAGGCCTAGTTGCAACTATCTGAAGGTAAATAGTAGGGCAGCTCCACTTCCGTTTTGTTTCTGAACTTCCGGTTGGCCCATTGGGTCATTTTTTGCCATCCCCAGGCTTCAGGAGGCTTTCCTACTAGAAGTCAGGAGGTTTCAATAAGGCCTGTGCGCATGCATGGTTGGGGCAGCACGGGGTTGTGTGCATGCGCAGGAAGAGAGAGGACATTGCATTATGGGTGTGAACACATGTGTGTGAGCTCCCTTTTGGCATCCAAGCCAAAAAATGTTCCAAATCACTGATCTAAGTCTTCCTTCCTGTATCTTTGCTATGATTGTCATGACTGCCAGTGGACATTGGATGTTGTCGTTCACAGAGTGATTGAATTGCATTCATGCAAGTTAGCAGATGCATTTCTTCCACATGTATGATTGCTTTGCTATTGCTACATTCTGTAAATCTTTGACTTGAGGTGTAGGACCAACCAATGGATTCCATTACAGGACCGCCTCCTGCCGCATGAATCCCAGTGATCGGTTAGGTCCCACAGACTCGGCCTTCTCCAGGTCCCGCCAACTAAAAAATGTCACTTAGTGGGACCTAGGGGAAGAGCCTTCTCTGTGGGGGCCCCGTCCCTCTGGAATCAGCTCCCCCAGAGATTCGTGTTGCCCCCATCCTCCTCACCTTCCGTAAGAGTCTAAAGACTCATCTATGTCACCAAGCCTGAGGTCATTAGATTCCACCCCCTGGCCAATGAATGTATAGTGGGTCTGTTTGAATGGGCATGTGTGTATGTTTATAGCCTTTTTAGTTTTTTAAAATGTAATTCTTAATTAATTTTAATTAAATTCGATGTATACAGTTTTCGGAGGGGGCGGCATATAAATGGAAATAATAATAATAATAATAATAATAATAATAATAATAATAATAATAACAACAACAACAACAACAATCAGCTCCCTCCAGAGATTTGCACTGCTCCCACCCTCCTCACCTTTCGCAAGAGTCTCAAGACTCATTTATGTCGTCAGGCATGGGGCAATTAGATCAAGCCCCCACCCCCCTATTTACAAAATGTGATGTGTGGTTGTAAATGAATTGGCTGACTGATTTTAATATATATGGGATTTTAGTAGCAATTTTTAATAAATTAAATTTGTTGTCGTATTGTTTTTGTATCTTGTGAGCCGCCCCAAGTCTTTGGAGAAGTGCAGCGTACAAATCTAATAAATATATATAAAAATAATATATATTGACATGGGCACTGGCTCACGGAAAGCTATCACTGTTATTGAATGTGAAGGAGCTGAGGTACTTGAATCACTCTACTTTCTTTAGGTCTTCTGCACCAATGCTGAAGATTCCACGAGTAACAATTCCATAACTGCATAATATGGAAATAACATGGAAAAGAAATCTCTGCTACTGTAAGGCATCTAAAAATAAGATTATGACATTTCAAGACCCCACAATGCCTATAATTAAGTTGCCTTGAATTATACATATACATGCATACACACCAGGCATCCAGGTAGTGATAGGCTACCAATTTTCGCTACTCCACTGCGTTCTCCCCCACCCGGGCAGTAGCCCACCCCTGACTATCTACGATATAAAGTGTATGTTCAGACACACACACAGAGCTCTTCTAAAATTATAAACATTCAACCACATTTACTGCGATAGGAAAAACATACCCAAAGCCCAGAAGGGAAAAAAAAGAAAAAAAAAAATCAAAATTTTGCTACCGGTACTGTGTACCTGACCAAAATTTTTCTACCGGTACTGCGTACCTGATCGTACCTGTAGAGGCCCCTCACTGCATCCAGGATACTTTTGCATGCCTGCTGATCACGTTGGAGAAAGAAATCCACCCTCCAAAATCTTTCTACAACAGTGTTCTCTCTTGCTATTGCAGCCTGTCTTGACTCAACACAAAAGGTCCCTGCAGTGGCTGATTGAAGAAAAATAAAGGCAGTTTCTGTAAACATAAATATTTTGTGATGGGGGGGGGGGCTGAAAGGGATTAATTAGTTTTGGAATCAAATCTCATAATGTAACTAAAATCCTGATTGGTTTTGGAAACCGTAATTTTTAGCAGCATGAATAATTACTGTTTTAAGCATGCAGTGCAAGTAATAACATATCCCTGCTTGCATTGCCTGGATCTAAATCAAGGCATCAACTAATAACAATAATGATAATTTTGCTGTTGCTGCTCATTCAGTCAGATGGAGATCTTAAGCATTTAATCAGGGTTTCTGGGAATATATTAAAGGGGTTTCTTTTGTTTTTCTTTTGCTTCATTGGGGAAAATCAGTTGCAGAAACATTTAATAATGATAACTGGTCTTTGAAAACAAAATCTATTGTGGAAGAATATGTGTATTTCAAACATTTATTAAGGCATCTCTACCTTTGGATGGTACCTCTACTTAAGAACTTAATTCGTTCCGTGGCCAGCTTCTTAAGTAAAAAAGTTTGTAAGTAGAAGCAATTTTTCCCCATAGGAATTAATGTAAAAGCAAATAATGCGTGCAAACCCATTAGGAAAGAAATAAAAGCTCGGAATTTGGGTGGGAGGAGGAGGAGGAAGAAGAGGAGGAGGAGGACAGTCGCTGCTGAAAGAAGAAGGGGAGCGGAATCAAAAAAATCTTTTAAAAAAGAGGAACTTGGAGCCTCCCATACACCAGGCGGGAGGCTGCCTCCCATACACTTTGCCAGAGAGAGAAACCCAGAGGGAATTTATTTATTTATTTATTTATTTATTTATTTATTTATTCATTCATTCATTCATTCATTCATTCATTCATTTATTTATTTATTTATTACTTAGATTTGTATGCCGCCCCTCTCTGAAGACTCGGGGCGGCTCACAACACGTGGAAACAAATCATAAATAATCTGACAATTTAAAATATTAAAGATTTAAAAAAGACCCCATATACTAACAGACATACACACAAGCATACCATACATAAATTAGACATGCCCAGGGGAAGATGTTTCAGTTCCCCCATGCCTGACGGCAAAGGTGGGTTTTAAGGAGTTTACGGAAGGCAGGAAGAGTAGGGGCAGTTCTAATCTCCGGGGGGAGTTGGTTCCAGAGGGCCGGTGCCGCCACAGAGAAGGCTCTTCCCCTGGGGCCTGCCAACCGACATTGTTTAGTTGACGGGACCCGGAGAAGGCCCACTCTGTGGGAATGGCAAGAAACTGGCCTGGCCTTCATGCCACTCTCAAATTTCCTGGCAAATTTTTCAGGGTTTGGGTTCTTAAGTAGAAAATGGTTCTTAAGAAGAGGCAAAAAAATCTTGAACACCCGGTTCTTATCTAGAAAAGTTCTTAAGTAGAGGCGTTCTTAGGTAGAGGTACCACTGTATTATAAAAAAAGCATATGGAAGCTGTGTTTACTAGATACTGAAGTGGAAGGTCTGAAATTGTTACAAGCAATGTCTATCTCGTTAAAAGTATTATATAAAAAAGAAACATAAGAGACGTTACGTTGAAATGTTGCTTAACATCTTAAATTTAATAAATAAGTAAAAATCTTGAACTGCCCCTTTTGTTGCAGCTATACCAGTTTCTTAATGAAATTCTTAGCTTGAAAGCAAGTATCTTTGTGTGCACTAAGCTTACTCCGGGAAATTATATAAAGCATCCCACTGTAACATTATCATCCTACAGAGTGGATAGGTTAATGGGGTAAGTTAAATCTCATTGAATTCAATTGACCTTATTTGTAAGTAATCAGACTGAAGTTTAAACTGGAAAACGCCAATCTTAGCTACTTGCTGACTCCGTGCCAAGGCTCTTTAAAAAATGAGGTCAAATCTTTTTTAAATCACAAAGTCCAGGTCTTGTTCAAGAATATGGGGGTCCACAATCCACACTTCAGGAAGAGCGGGAAATCAGTGCATACAGAATTATGGACTATTGGAGGTCCATAATATTACTTTGCTTTTCCTTGAGGGAATGAAACAAAAATAATTTCAACATGGGGGAATTAGTTGAGATGCTCTAGATGCATCTCAACTAGTATAGAAGCCAATGTCTTATTGAAGAAGGCTATGAAGTGCATCTGCCCTCATAGGAATTAAGGCAGTGTGACCTATCACCCCTTTGAGATCTTTTAGACTAAAGGAGAGAGAAAAGTGAATCACAGGTCACTTGCCTAGCCGTTATTGCCCAAATGACTTTCTGCATGTTGGGTGGCATTGCAAGGACATGAAATGGAAATTAATCCTTTTAAGATACTGTACTTTTATCTCATACTCACATGTATGCAATAAATTACAATCCCTTTGTTTTATTCTGCTTTGGTTTTAGCAATACACCTTGTCTCAATGTTGTTAGAGCATCACCTATCTTTTTCCATAACCGACCATGGTTCTTTGTCTGATAACTTGTCTGGTAACTTTCTTGAAAGAAATTATGGCTTAAAACAGTAACAGCCTGATTTAAATAAAAGGCTCTCAAATTGGACTCCCACCCAGGGAACATTTGAAAAACTCTCATGGTCTCACTCCTTAGGTGTTTATAAAGTAGAAACATATCATTCGTGTAATATAATTACCCAAATTGTGTTGACAATAGGGCTTTTAAATTATATTAATTAAATAATTAAATATATATTAATCAGAAATATATTATGAGGCAAGGTGGCGCAGCAGTTAGGGTGCAGTACTCCAGGCCACTAAAGTTGACTGTAGATCTGTAGGTCAGCAGTTAAAATCTCATCACCAGCTCAAAGTTGACTCAGTCTTCCATCCTTCCGAGATGGGTAAAATGAGGACACGGATTGTAGGGCCAATATGCTGCCGCTGCTAAAAAGTGCTATTGATAACATGTTGTAAGCCACCCTGAGTCTAAGGAGAAGGGTGGCATAAAAAATCAAATAAATCAAATAAAATAAATAAATATTAATAAATAAAATAAAAATGAATAAGGAGAGAGGGAAACAAAAAAAAATCACGACAAACAAAAGCCCACCAACAACTTCTACCTAGTTAGCTATCAAATATTTTCATGATGTTCAGCAGTTTCTAATTATATATTTTGTTTTAAAAATATGGTACATTAATATTCAAAAAGTCATAAAAACTATGCCATTGAGTCATATTTTAACATTGCCTTTTCAAGATAAATTACACCCAAACTGAATTCAATTCTTAATATTAAAAATATCACTACTAATTTCTCAATATAATTGTCTTAATGACATTCCCAGCCTGAAATAACCGTAACTCCTAAAAAAAAAAAAATCTGATTCCAACATTTGTGAATATAATTCAACATTCATCCAACATGTTAAAAAAAAACCCACCATGCAACTTAATCTAGGCTACTGGGAAGGGCTCAGTAAATAATGCATCATCTCCATGTTTTATTATGAAAGGCATTTGAACATCAGGCAGGGGTCAAAATTGCCTTGTCCCTGGGGAGAGAGGAGGTGACCAGGTTCACTAACCATACAACATTCAACCCCCACTTAGTTGATTCGTAAACCACATTTTGATAGCTTTTAGTATTCATTTCTCAACATAACATTGCTTTGCATTTAATATAATGGACACAGATCCATTATGGTAGCTTATGGGATAAAGATGCACATTAATCTCCAGAATGTCAGAATTCTTAATTTTAGAGGAAAGTTGGGATATTATCATAATGCCATTTGACCAGAGGATTTGAAATGGGGAAGGGTAGACCACCAGACCCTTATCATAGCAAGGAATTCTAAAAGCAGACAACATTCCAAACCCACTTAGTTGATTTATAAGCCACATTTTGAGAATATTCACTCCTCAACATAATATTGCTTTGCATTTAATATAAGGGACAGGGATCCATTATGATAGCTCATGAGATGAAGATGCACATCAATCTCTAGAATGCCTCCCACACAACCTTGGCCACTTGAAGATATCAGGACTTCAACTCCCAGAATTCCCCAGCCAGCATTCTATGGCTGGGCAATTCTGGGAGTTGAAGTCCAAATATCTACAAGTGGCCAAGGTTGGGAAACACTGGACCAGAAGATTTGAAATGAGAGGGGTAAACCACCAGACCCTTAGTCATAGCAAGGAGTTCTACAAGAGTTGTATTTACACGATAAATCCCCTTCTCTGCCCACACGTTTATTTCTCAAGGAAACGTTTTGATTTTACAGTATTCTAGATTCTAAGCCAGCTCGGACACTTTCCCAAGTTTTCTCGGAACGTTTGTGCCCATCCGCTCTTTCCCAGCTCTCCCCCCGTAGCCAAAGTGAACTTCGCAATCGCAGTCAGCCGCAGTTAGAGAGAGAGAGAAAAAAAAAACGACGCCTTTTTTTTTGCTTTCTAAATCGAGCTCAAGCGGCCGCTTGGTCTCCTTCTCAAAGGCGGTTTGATTGCAGATTAACTTAAATCCCCCGTTGCGTTTCCGCGCCAGGTTCGGCTTCTTTAACTTGTTGGTTGTATCCTAATATTTTTTATTAATATTGATTGTTTCTTCATTGCTTATTTGACCCCATGACAATCGTTAAGTTTTGTACCACATGATTCTTGACAAATGTGTCTTTTTCTTTTATGTACGCTGAGAGCATAGGCACCAAGACAAATTCCTTGTGTGTCCAATCACAGTTGGACAATAAAATTCTATTCTATTCTATTCTATTCTATTCTATTCTAAGGAAGGCGGGCGAGTCACGGAGGCTTTCTCTCTCTGTCTCTTCCCCCTAGAAGCCTTCCTTTTGCCCAAATCCTTTTGCTCAAATCGCGGTCCGATTACTGCCCAACCCGCCGTCCATGCCAGTCATCCCTCGCCGTCCGCCCCTCCGCCCAAATCCTGCCACCCTCGCGGGAAAGTCGAGCGCAAAAAAGGGATCCTTTTTTATTTTTTATCCTTCGCAGTTGCCATGTGGCGGCGGCGGCGGCGGCACCGTTGACGTCCCGCTTTCCCACGTGACGGACAGGCTCGCTCCATTCCCGGGGAGGGAGGCAGGCGGGCAGGGGAAGGGAGGGAGAGCGCTCTCGCCGCTGCCGCTGGCTCCGCTTCGGCAAAGCTTTGGAGGGAGTTGCAAACGCCGGAGGAGCGAAGAGAAAACAGCGCAGCGCAGTGTGTGTGTGTGTGTGTGTGTGTGTGTGTGTACGCGCACACTGCTTGGGGGATGAACGAGCCTCGCTTCCTGCCACCTTCTGCCGGCTGAGATCGATCGCAACGGGGCTTTGGGGTGTGTGCGGGGGGCTCCTCCGAGCAGCCGAGGAGACGGGAGCTGCCTTTGCTGGGGCGCCGGCCGGGTGACCTTGGCCCAGGAGGTAAATAAACGGGAGGCGGGCGGGAAGTGGGGGAATTTTGCCTGGCTGGAGGAGGAGGAAGAGGAGGCGGTAGTGGCGCCGCGGCGCTGTCCTCGGTGCTGAAATCTTGGGCAGCTCCTCCGCTTCCCACTGCAGGGCAAAACAACCTCGCGCGCCTGCCATTTGCTGCCCAAAGGGAACCAGGCAGACGCCCGCCTAAGAAGGCTGCTTCCAGGAGGGAGGCGGAAGGAAGGAAGAGGAGGGGAAAGAAAAGGCTGTTGAGGACCACTGTACAACCCAGCCGATGATGGCCAAGCATCCTTTTGTGATGTGACTGTTTCGGGGCTCGAGAGAGAGAGAGAGGAGCTAAGGGAGCCGGCTCTCGGAGTCGAACCCAGGTCCCGACTCACGTGGAGAAGAGCGAGCGCAGAGCGCTGCTTTCGCCTCGGCGAGATGGTCGGGTCATGGGAGAGTGGGGTGGAAGAGGAAGAGGGAGGAAGAGAACAGGTCCTTAGATTGGTCCTGGGAGAGAAGGAGGTGGATTTGAAAGCAGGCACGTGGGTGCCTGTCGCAGAGTCAAAGGCGTTGGGTCGCTTCTCTCTCTCTCTCTCTTTTCTTTCTTTTCTTTTTAACGTGGCACAGAAATGGAACAAAGCTGCGGGGAAAGTGGTTGAAACTTAGGGCGAATGTTGTAGTCCGGTGGCCAGTTTTGTTTTGCCGGGGGTGAGGGGAGAGAAGAAAGCAACCTTTGCTAGAAAAGATGCTTACATCACTGTGAGGCTGGTTTTAGGATGTTGATGCTAAAGCTTCCTGAATGGGCATTCAAGCAAACTCTGCTGGGTTAGCCAAGAATGGGGTGGCAAGATGAAACTTCCAGTGGCCGCTGGATGGTGCTGGAAGGAAAATTATTGCTGTTGGTTTAAAGGCAGGAGTTGGGCCAGGGCCACGGGGTTAAGTGAAAAGGACACTTCCTGTTAAGGAACTGGGAAAAAAGTTAGAGCTGTCTACTGCAGGCATGAATATCTGACCGAGATAACTTTCATTCTTCACAGAGGCTAATTGCTCTTCAAAAAAAGTTACTGGGAGCCCTAGCCTTAAGACATGGCACAAGGAAATAACTATGGACAGAGCAACAATGGGGTCGCTGATGAATCCCCAAATACATTGGTGTATAGAAAGGTAGGAAACTTGTATAACAATGATTAGTTTGTCTATTACATTGGTCAGCTGCCTTTGTTTTGAGAACTCAGCACAAATACATAGAGGTCTCTCCCCCCCCTCTCCTCAATGCCTCAGCAACAATGCTGCAAGTAGGTAGGTTTGAGAGAGAATGACTGGCATAGAGTAGGTAGGAAACATATAATGTTTCTATCTGTCGCATCACCTTTCAATCATACAACTAAAATCCCAATCTTACATCTATGTTGCTTAGCTTATCTGAGTGGTCCATATAGTGGAAAGGGAGAAAATAGCAATGTTAAAATTCTTGATTTCATTCACTCTTTATCTACAAACCATGTGGAAATATAAAAGCACTTTTTTTGCACAGAAGATTTAATTTGATAGAAGAAGTGGAACATCTTAACAGTTTCAACTTTAGTAAAACCTTATATTCTTCAACAGAACTTTAAAAATCACTCAGATATAACTCCTTTTGTCGGGAAATGATATAAGATATTAAATAGAGGAAGATATATGGCATTAAAATGTGTTTGTAGTTGATGATTGTGAAATATTTTATGCATGTTCAAAATTCTTGTGCTGATGCCACTCATTTTACTGAGCCCCACAGACTTAAAACTGTCTTTTAAAAAACCCAATAACTACATTAGCACAACATTTTTGTTACGATGTGTTACATTTCATTTTTGGGGGAGGAGGATTTAGATTAATAATGAATAATTTAGACTAAGGTAATTTTGACTAAATGTAAATTTACCTTGTTTGTTTAGCTTATGTACAAAAAAAATTTCTCACCACTAACAAAGGGTTAGAAAAATGCTAAGTATATTTTGCTAATGCAGAGAAAATAACTGAAATAGCTTGGTTTCTGTTTTTATAGATAGTGTTTTTATAGTATTGCAATGAGAATTTTCTTTAATAAACAAACTTTTAAGGACTAATTATATATAACTAGGGCTTTCTTAATGAAAAGCCTGTTACTAATGCCAGGGCACCTGATTTCCAACAGCTTTTCAACATATTGCAGTTGTAAGCATCCCAAATACTGTCTGTTGATTCTCCTTCACCAGTATTTTGTTCTTCCACGAGATGCTTGTGTTACTTGTTGCTATGTTCCAACAATTGTACCTGAGAGAATTGTCTTTTGGAGCCAGAAACTATATTATTAAGACCAATTCATCTGCTTGATCAGGCTGCATGTGATGAAGTGTTGTACACTCCACAATAGCTTGTTTAACTTACTCTGTTGAATGCTTTGTCTGTAATGTTTGCGCAGGCTTTTACTGAAATATCTTACTACAAAAACATTCCCAACCCAATACTGTTATGTAATTGTTACAAAAAAGCTAACAGGCAGAGTTGTGCTTACATTAAGCAAAATAAATAAAAAAGGTAGCTAAAATTAATAGTGGAATTGCTTTTGGTGTGTAACTGTATGTACGTAACTGTAATTTTCATCCATGAGCACAGTAATCACAAACCTGCTAAGAAATACCCAGGTGGATCCACATGGACTTACCTCTAAGCAAATATACCTAGATTTGCACATCTTTATATGCCAAGTCAAACAAAAGTTGTATGAAATAAGCAAATATAGATAGATAGCGTTGCCTTTGATGATGGTTCTGTATTGTGAATTTAGTGCCTGCATATTGACTGTTTTGTAAATATGTATAGAATTTTGATATGTCTTGGCTCCTTCATGACCTGAGAGAGATATGTATTTGAGTTTGGTGGACAATATTTTGTTAACTGTACTTTTGTTCATGCCAAGTATAAATTATTATTGCTAATGGTGTGAATGGGTAGATTAAAAAATCCCCCAGTCCAAAGTGGTCTCCTTTCAATTCTAACTTCACTTTTTCCAGAGGTTAGTGGACAATTGGAAGGCAGATACGAAAATGTTTCTCTTTCTCTACTTACCTCTAAGCAAATATACCTACCTCTACAGAAAGAGAAAGAAATTCCAACAAGGAATCAAATCATCTTAGAGGATCTCCAGATAGAAAAACTGTCATGCCTATGTTTTGCTTTTGTAGGAAGCACCAGAAATAGGAACCAAAACAGCATTCCAGTGGGGTTGGTTACTGGAGAGCCAAAGTTTTTACAAGATATTTTCTTCTGATTAAAATGTTGATGGCTGCACAGGAGAATTCACTCTGAAATCTTCACTAAGTGTGTTTCAGGAAAATAATGTATGCTTTGCAATAGTTTGCCATTTTATCAGGCTGTGATATGAGGAGTTGCTCATTCAGGTTAATGGTCTCAATTGCTATATAGCGTTGTGGAGCTACAGGTCCTACAAGGCAACCTTGAAGTCAGGTATACTGTACTTCATAATTGACCTCAGTTAACATTCTGATACATCAGTCTGAACTAACTAAAGGCTATGAACATTCTTCAGAAGCAGCACATGTTGGAGAAATAAATATGTGGCATTGTAACCTCAGCCATACCTGGTAGGTCCAAGTAATTATTGTCAATCTCCTTAAATTTGAAGAACTAAAGAATTCCTGTAACTGGAGTTTTACCTGTTGGATAACTAATGGTTGTGAAGCAGGAAGAGAGAATTTGGAATGAATAAAAAAAGGTGATGGAAAGTGAATGTTCAGAAAAATGAATATGTTTCTCTCCACCTCCATCATTCTCCCACCTAAGATTAGTTGTGCTGCCATTGTTTACTTGAGAGTAAGCCCCAAGGGGAGAAAATGATTCTGCATCATTAGCTCACATTCATCATTTATTCTGAAAATATGAATGCAGTTTTCCTATTTTGCATGGAAATGCAACTGGCAATACCTCTGAAGGGAAATATTGATCAGACACTTAAAATGTTAACAAAACAATGCAGCAGTTTTGCAGAAATTTTAATATATATCATATTATAGCTATCTAATGGCAAAAGCCCCATTCTCTTTATTGAACATTGAGAATCACATTGCCACTTGTAATGGGGCCTTGCCAGAATTAGCTCTGATTTGCAATCCACTGCTTGTGCTATTTTCTCTTTCAACTGAGTTTGTGGCACTGCAGCAGCTGGAATTCTTTCCAAAGGGCTCTCTTACATGCATTAAGCAATCTTCCTGAATCCCTGTTGAGGCACACAAAAGCCTCGTTTTGGTATATGTCACATTAGATAAACTTTTATTTCAAAGCTGAAGATATTTGGATGCAAGGAGGATTGTGCCTGGAGGATAAGTTTTTCTTTTAAAGAGAAGAACAGTTGTGTTACTCTGAAAAAACGTTGCCAAGCTGATAAAATAATGCTGTTCTGTCTTTTCAAAAATCATCTTTATTTCTTTGCTTATAATTTGGAAAGACACAAACTTCCTAAGACTATTTCTTTCATTTTATATTAAATTCTTTCGAGTATTTAAAAATAGGCTGAGTTTTAGGAATCATGAAAATGCTGAATGCGAGGATAATTTGCATGGAAATCTCATTTATAAATTTCCATACCTTATATAGTATTTGCAAATATTGCAAAATTAAATATAAGAAGGTGAACTATAATACCTACATGTTAGGAGTTTTGGACTGTTATTTTTTGAATAACAACAACAACAAAAAAACCACCCGTTTTTTAAAACCGTTTTTTTTTTGTTTAGTGTAGATGATATATAGTGACCTTTTACTCAACTGAAAATTATGAGATCTGATTTATGATTTTGTTTGCTATTCTCTCAGTTGTTCAAACTTTCAACCAAGTTCCATACATTTAATGGTAAGGTCATACTTATTTGTTTCACCAGCAGCTTCATTGTCAATTTTGGCTTTGGTTCACACAGAAATTGCTGTCACTGAGTGTTGTGAGTGTTCCCTGTCAGCCTTTGGAAATATCAGATTCAGAAGATGAAGATGATGTAGAAGCTGTTAATTACCCTGATTTAACAGATGTGGAGGAGGCTAGTGATGATGAAAATGAAATAGAACAGCCATCTGATGAAAGTATGCATAGTAATACTTCTTCAGATAATGGGGGTGTAGAAGGGAGTCCTTGGTTAAGTGCAAAATTCAGAAGGTCAGAGAAAAGAAAAGACAAACTTGGGGGGGGGGAAGAAGTTTTAATATGCTATTTCAGAGTGTGTAAATTAATTAATTACATCACATCCAGGATTGAACGGAAGAGATGAATGCTTTTCTGCAAAGTGCTATAAACAAGATGGATGTGTTTGCAGTTTCTCTGAAGAATTGACTTTTGTTTAATGCATGATAAAACTGTTTGAAATCAGCTTCAATCTGACCCAGAGATAAGGAGATGTTTGAAGTAGATAGCCTGTTCTTTTAGAAAGAATTATAACTTTGTAGGGTTTATAAGATTGGAATTCATTTTGCATGCCGGAGTCGTATATGACGAATTCCAATGTGGAAGAAAAAGAAAGAAAGAAGTGTTGTTTTGAAAATTACAAGCCTATAAAGCTCATCTTCTTGGAGCAGCCAGCCAGATCCCAGTCCAGGTCCAGAACATTGAGCAGTCTATAACATTAAAGAAAACATAAACTATAGAAATCAGTCAAGTTAAACATATTTTAATTCCCAGTCTCTTAAATCCATGCCAAGAATAGGAAATACAATACCTAAACATTTTACTATGTGTTAGCTGCCAGGGTTTGGACCAATTCAGGAGATCCAGATGTTAATTTTACATCTGGTTCACCAAATCGGTAGATGCAAGGACTGGCTGACCCTGTCCACACAGCCCCTCCCTTCCTAGGAGTCTTCAAACGGCCTGTTTTGGATGCCAGGTAAGTGTATGGCCTGCATGGAGGCCCTGGGAGGATGAAAAGCGGGCCTACTGAATTGTACCAGAAGTTCAGAATTGGGCCCATTTCCAGCCTCCAGAGGGCCTCCAGAGCCTGGGGGATGCCATTTTCACCCTCACCTCTGGAGGCTAAGGAGGCTAAGGAGAGAAAAAATGCTCCCTGCCATGGTGCAGGAGGCTTTGTAGGCCATGCCCCCATGGTCACACCAATAGGGGGTTGCTATTGGTACGATAGGGTGCACTGGCCAGATTGTGCAATTTATGTGCAGTCGCTACAGCACCTGTGGGCGCTGCCATCTTTTTCTTAAAATTTTTAAATATTTCTTCTTTGTGCGCAGAAGCAAAATTTCGGGAGGGGACGTGTGTGTGAGATTTTGTTGCTTCCGCTCATACACGGAAGAAAAAAAATAGCTGAAATCTCATGTGCATGCACGTCCCCTAGTGAGATTTCAGCATGTCTTTGCTTCCTACACATGCGCAGAAGCAAAAACATGGGATGTGCAAGCATAGCGTGCACATGCACACAAGAGAAATGAAGCTGCGTGTGCAGCACACTGATAGTGGCAGTAATGGCATTCCGCCCCTGAGCCACACCCACCCAGCCACCAAGCAGAGAACCGGTTGCTAAAATTTTTCAATCCCGTCCTTGGGTATCTGCTAGTACTGTACAGCTAAAGCTTTGGAGTCCTGGGTGCTGTCTGATTTTATTTTATTACTTATTATTTATTAATTGCATTCGTATGCCGCCCCTCTCCACGGACTCGGGGCAGCTCACAGCATATACCAAAAACATAACAATACAGTTTATCCAATTAATATACCAAAAACTTTCTTAAAAATTATACAGTGATCCCCCGGTTATTGCGTTCCTGATCATTGCGAACGGGCTAATTTGCGATTTTGCAACCCGGAAGTAAAAAACACCATCTGCGCATGCGCGCCCTTTTTTCTATGGGCACGCATGCGTAGATGGCGCCGGGCAGATCAGCTGCTGGGCGGCTTCCCTGGGTCTTCCCCCTCTTGCTGGCGGGAGGGCGAAGCCCCCCAGCACCCGCTCGCCCGCCATTCGCCCGGCCACCCGCCGCTCGCCGCTCGCCCGCCCTTCGCCCGGCCACCCGCCGCTCGCCCGCCCTTCGCCCGGCCACCCGCCGTTCGCCCGCCGTTCGCCCGGCTTGCCCGCCCTTCGCCCGGGTTGGGGGCTCGGGGGTTGCTGGAAAGCCCCCCCAGGCCGGCTCCAATCTTTTAAAACAGGCGCGCGGCTTCTCCGCTGACTCCTAAAGCGGGGAAGTTCGCCAGGAGTCAGCGGAGAAGCGGCGCGCCTGTTTTAAAACGATCGGAGCCGGCCTGGGGGATCGGAGCTGGCCTGGGGGGGCTTTCCCTTTCAGTTGGGAAGCCGCGCGGCTGAGTCCCGAAGTCAAAGGCGAACTTCAGGACTCAGTTGGGAAGCCGCGCGGCTGTTTTAAAACGTCGCCGCCGGCATGTCCTGAAGCCAAACGAACCCGGGTGGCCGGGAGAGCAGCGAGTGAACGGCGGGTGGCCGGGCGAAGGGCGGGCGAGCGGCGGGCGCGGCAGCAGCGAGGAGTTTGTGTGGGCGGCGGGGAAACCCCAATCTTCGGCTCCTCGCTGCTGGGAAGTAAAAACACCATCTGCGCATGCGCAGATGGTGTTTTTACTTCCGCAGCGCTACTTCGCGAAAACCCGCTCGTTGCGGGGGGTCCTGGAACAGAACCCTCGCAATGATCGGGGGATCACTGTACTTTAAAACATTCATTTGCATTCATTCAATACTTACACTAATGACATTCGTTGGTCAGAGGGGAAGGTCTAATGTCCTCAGGCCTGGCGGCAAAGATGTATTTTTAAACTCTTTCGGAAGGCAAGGAGGGTGGGCGCAGTGCAAATCTCCAGGGGGAGCTGATTCTAGAGGGCCGGGCCCCCCACAGAGAAGGCTCTTCCCCTAGGCCCCGCCAGCCAACATTGTTTGGTCGATGTGACCCTAAGGAGACCAACTCTGTGGGACCTCACCGGACTCTGAGATTTGTGTGGCAGAAGGGGGTCTCAGAGATAGTCTGGCCCAATGCCATGTAGGGCTTTATAGGTCATAACCAACACTTTGAATTGTGTCCGGAAACCAATCGGCAGCCAATGCAGCCCATAACTGCTCGTGGGCTGCATTTTGGACGATTTGAGGTTTCCGAACACTCTTCAAAGGTAGCCCCATGTAGAGAGCTGATGTTTGCTTGGAGATATGTCATTACCCAGCTCAGCAACATCATCAGTGCACTCTCTGATGACAACTCACACTGATTATGTTGACTAGCTTGCATAAGGAAACATTTGAAAGCTCAGAAAGCACCAAGGATTTCACAGTTCAACCCTCAGCTGCTGATATTCTCTTCTGTTGAGAGATAGGGATTAGGAATTTTAAGGACAATTGTTCCAATTGTTGTAAGGTTGCCTGATTTGGAAGATTTTGTTAATGTAGTCCTACAGTAAAATAGAATTAGCTCAGCTGGTGATGACTCTGGGAAGGCTGACATTAGTCTTGCAAATCTAACTATATTTCCTGCCATCCTTTTTTTACAACCTTAGAAATTAGGGATGTTCCTTTCTGAGTTTTTTTTTGTCTGTTATGCAACTGCAGTCTATGCCTTCTCTTATATGATCATTTCCTAGGCAGCATCTTTTTCTCCTATCTCCCAAGATTGTTCCCACATACAACGGATGTTAAACTTGATCACATCACGTGATGTCATGTGAAGCATTGTGACTTCTTTTTTTGGCTTTGCAAGCCGTGTGGGCATGGCCTGCATGTGATACATCCAGCCCACAGGCCGCCAGTTTAACACCCCTGCCACAGTTTTATCATTTTTGAAATTTTTAATGCAATATTGCTATTTTTAATATTGTTTGCCACTCAAGAGTCACTTGTTGAGATGGGTAGCTACTAAATTGTCAGCCAAATGACAGTCCAATCTCCTCTTGAAAATGTCTAGAGTTGTGACATTCACAACCTCTTCTGACCGGCCATTCCATTGGTTGATTGCTCTGACCATCAGGAAGTTCTTCCTTATTTCCAGGTTGAATCTCTCCTTGGTCAGCTTCCAATCGTCTGGCCCTCTGGTGCCCTGGAAAATAGTGTGATCCCCTCCTCTCTGTGGCAACCCCTCAAGTACCTGTACATTGCTATCATGTCCCCCTCTTTACCAGTAACAAATGAATTCCACAAATGGGGTGCCACAACCAAACATACATAAATTCCAATGTGTTTCCCTTGTCCATTACTAATTTTAATTTAGCAATTCTGTTTCAGGGCTCAGTTTTCCTCTTCAAAGCAATATTATTGTAATTCAATTTGCCCTTTTATAGATTTAAACATCTAATTCTATGTATGTGTTATACACAAGCATTTATATGCACATTCAAAGATCCTGAAGACTTACCATATTGAAAGTTTGTGAGACTGGATTATTTAATTAGGGCCTATGAGCTATGATTTACAATGGTTTGAGGGAAACTTCCTGGAGCATAGGTCAGCTTTTGACCCTGTAATTTTCCTTCAAAACAAAATCAACTCATTGATATATAATTAATGTGATCCTCTCCATTCTTTAATAATTTCTATTGTATCACTCTATTCTACATATCCAGACCTAAAAATACCTTTTTATTATCATCAAGCTTGATTATTCTTATAGTTTAACTTAATAATAGATAATTAAGAAATGAATGGGAAACAGAATACTGAGGCATCTGTGGTCATTGACTCTGATATTAATCTTATGAACCCTTAACATTGGCAAAAAATAGAGAATACAAATTATTAGAATTGTTATGGAAGTGTAGTGTCATAGTCTGCAACATTAGATGGTGCATCTTAAGTTATTGCCTATTGAAATTCTCTGTCATCAGGTCATAATAAACTTAAATTATTGTGTAATCTAGTGATGTATGTCAGGGTACCACTATACATACTGTAACTGGACAAATAAATGTAAATGCTGGCTATAAGATGGTTCACCCAAAGATCACCTCTCCACGTGACAATAACCCAGAATGTTGGGGGTAATGTGCTGAAAATCAGTGAATACTGCATTTACAGTCTTCCCAAATAGCAATAGCATTTAGACTTACTGTATACACTGTTTCATTTATTACCTCCAACAACTTGGGTCCTCTTTTTACTGACCTTGGAAGGATGGAAGGCTGAGTCAACCTTGAGCTGGTGAGATTTGAACTGTCGAACTGCAGTTAACACTCAGCTGAAATAACCTGCATTGCTGCACTCTAACCACTGTGCCACCTTACAAAGAAGGCTAAGAGATTCATTTTTGTTTCTATTGTTTGACATCTTTTCTTATTTAAAATAGATTAAATAAATGTAGGTCATTATACAGACCATACAGAATATACATATTTCTGCCCCTCCCCTTTTTTTACATATTCCTGCAAGGAATATGGGCACAGATATGGGCACAGATATGGCATGCCTAAAAGAGCTATATTTTGTGGGATCTCTCTAGAGCTTCATTTTGATTATTGATCAGGGGAAATTCATTAACCTAATCAGCATTCAAGTGATGGGGCTAATCAATTTAATTCCAAGCAGACAAATATTTTTTAAGGCTAACTCCTTTAGGTTTAATTGACTTGGTCAACTGATTCAGTGTTCTTCACTTCCCATTAACTAGTTAATGTGTTATATAAAATAAAGATCATTCATTCATTCATTCATTCATTCATTCATTCATTCATTCATTCATTCATTCATTCATTCAATTTTTATGCCGCCCTTCTCCTTAGACTCAGGGCGACTTACAACATGTTAGCAATAGCATTTTTTTAACAGAGCTAGGCTCTTGCCCCCACAATCTGGGTCCTCATTTTACCCACCTTGGAAGGATGGAAGGCTGAGTCAACCTTGAGCCAGTTATGAGATTTGAACCGCTGACCTTCAGATCTACAAGTCAGCTTCAGTGGCCTACAGTACAGCACTCTACCTGCTGCGCCACCCCGGCTCATGTAATAGAAACAAGATCTATTCCTCGATGGATGGGATTTGAATCTCTTATGCCACCTGGGTTTTTTGACCACAAAGCTATTGATATTGGCACTATATGAAAACCAACAGTAATATCCATTAGAAGTAAGAGAATAGATCTCTATAAGTTATTTCAGAATAGACCACATGAACAACCACCTGCATCCATTTGGATCTACAATGATGTAGATGTGCAATTTGGCACAACAATTTCATTGCAGTAAAAATAAAGAAGACTCAAAATATTGCACCATTGCATCTCATAATATGATACATGGACTTTCTTTATTAAGTTGTTTCTAAAGTAGGCATATATGTGTGTATTCACCTTCAGAATGCGGATCCGGTTGATGTTATGGAAACAAAAATAATACTAGTAATTCATGTAATCAAGACTTAAATTATAATCATTATTTCCATAGTTCTACAGGGATTTGTGCGGAAATGGTGGAATAAAAAAGGATACTCAATTATTTCAAGTTAGCGATCACTATTTTGTTTGAAAGATTTTGTGTGGGCAAGATAACTAAAATTACCATTGTGCCACGTTAATAAATGTGCTCATCCCAAATCATGCTTCTGAAAAGAGTTTTTGTCTTCAATTAAAGTGTTTAACCACTAAAATGGAAAGGCTAACAATCTGGTATTTTAAAAGATCATTAATCTGTTCCATAAATAGCTCTTAAGCTTAGTTTTCCATATAAAACAGTCTGAGAATTTCTTTTCCTAGCAGTTAGCCCCTGATGTAGTTATTTTGGAATTCTGCCATGGTTCTCTATATTTTAAGACTATTATTAGTATTCAAAATTTATATCTAATTTCCCCCCCCCCCCAAGAGGTTACAACTTCATATCCAACAAAATAATATTAGAAAATGGAGAAAAACTAAGTTTATGTATGATTTGTAATTCTAAATGTACTTTCCTCTTAAAAGAAAAAAAGCATACCTAATTTTTTACTTTTTCTTGTAATAATTGCCTAAACATGGAAGAATTTTAAAATCCAATTTACATCCAATTGTCAATAATCCCTTTCCACTCATGATTATTTCTCTCAATTCACATTATTTCAGATGTTGCCTTATTTATTAATGAACAATCTTTCATGGTTTATAAATGTATACATGACAACCCATGATACTTTACCACAAAGGAGATAGAGCTAAGCATAACCAAGAAAAGAATAAGACGTTTGGAGCAGTACTGTTCTTTCGGTAAAAGGTATCTCTCCCCAGATAGTTAAAATAGTTCCTTGACCATAAGTGATGGATTTTTCTAAGCCCACAAAACATTTTTCTTGCCCTTGTAGAACTTTTTTCTATTTGTTTGGCCGCTGTTTTATCTGTAGGTTTTTAATTAAACGAACACCCAGTCTGACTTTGGTTGCTGGTGATTTGAAAACGCAATAAATGAATGTATGTGCATACTTTTTAAGCGATTGAGGAGTTGGTATTCAGACCTTTTAAAAGTATTGGACAACTCTGCTGTTCATTAAAATGCTCCTTGCTTTTCCATGTGAATCTTAAACAAGGTGGCTGTTTTAAAGAGTCAATTCATTACACTTGAGTCTGAAATATTTCTTTCAGATAATTTTTAAAATGTGCATCAAGCCCTAAAATCCAGCTTTTTTGGCTCCTCTTGCTTAGGTTTGGAGATTTAGTTATAGTGGAGTATGGAGACTTATGTGGTCAATCAGAAGGTAGATCGATGAGAAGTTGAGCTGGTATCATAGAAGTACTGTATGTAAACAGTCCCCAACATACAAGGTAGAGTGGAAAAGAGCAATGTTTTTCTGATAGTACAGGAGGCATTTACATAGACAATACGATACAAAGGCATATTTTGAGGAAAAGTCATTTGTGGCTTTGAAAATACAAGTAAGGGACCTCTACTGATTCTGAAATAGTAGTGGGTTTCACTTACCTTTGCTACTCATTTGGGAATGGGAGCTTCTGCACATGCGCAGAGCATTTTTGATGACATCCAGTGGGTGGAGCCTCCTCCCATCACTACCAGTTCACCTAACTAGGACGAACTAGTAGCAACCCACCACTGGTTTATATGGAGTTTAACTGATCAGACTGAAATCAGGTGAATAGGTTCTGCATTTGAACACTAAATAATTATAACCAGAGCAGGGATGAGTTGCTACCAGTGTGGTAGTGTGGTAGGCAACTGCGTACCGGTAGCAACCGCCTGATTGTGCAATTTGTGCATGACCACTCTGGTGCCAGTCCTTCAGGCACTGCCATCTTTTTTCTTTTGTATTTTTTGCTTCATGTGCATGTGCAGAAGAAAAATCTCATGAGGGGATGCTCTCATGCACAAGATTTTGGCAAAACAATCACTGCTATCTCTCTGTAATGCGTGTCTCCTCGTGAGATTTTGGCACATTTTTGCTTCTTGCACATGTGTGGAAGCAAAATCATGCTGGGGATGTGCACACACATGGGAGATGACTCAAGCTACATGCGCAGCACACCGGTTGTTGTGTTTGGGCCTGGGCCAGCCGTTACTCCCACAGATGGGAGAGACGCGGCACAAAGTGAATGTGAAAGCCTGGCTGACAGCCAGGAAGATGTGGCAGACAGCCAGGAGGACGTGGCAGACAGCCAGGAGGACGAGGCCACTGGTACGCAGGATTCAGCAGACAGCCCAGGGGATTTGGCATGCAGTCCCTCAGGCAGTCTTTCGTCCCTGGGTTCTTCTGAAGATCAATATATTGATCTGAGTAGCCAAAGAGCTATGCAAAGAAGGGATCGATTGAAGGAGTAATACAAGTCATAATAGTAGCACCTGGGCTGGGTGTGGTTCTTATACTGAGGGCTGGGTGTGGTTCCCTTAATGAGGGCTAAAGGGATAAAAGGGAACAAAGGCCCAAGGCAAACTGTGGCTATTGTCTGTGTTATTTTGTGGTTCCTGCTCTGAAGTTTCTGTTCCGTGCCGTTGGAGTTTTTAACCCAGCTTTTTCAGACAAGTGGGAGTTGAAAACTCTGGGACTTGCTGTTTGCTCCAAAGATTCAAAAGGACTCCTGAAACGTCTTTGCTCATTCCAGGTTGTCTTTGTTTGTTTTTTCCTGTGTTTTTGTATGCGGCTGAAGTAAGCCTTGCATTGTTTTTGGACACTACAAACTGTTTTGAGTAACCCTTTTTTGTTTATTTAATACAAGTTTGCTGATTAGCAGAGCATGTGTGCATTTGATTTCTTTTCCTTGGACTGTTACACATTGCCTGAGCCCAGTCAGGCAGAACACCGGTAGGGGTGTTGTTCTGTCTGGGTCCCCCCCAGAAGCCAACACCAACCAAAAAGAGTATCCAGACACACTGATAAAAAGCAAAGGCAGTTTATATAATTCCAAGCAAACACAGGTAACAAAAACTGTTCTTACAGACAGGAACACTCTGAAGCTTCACAGAGGTTTCACAAAGGCCAGGCAATAAAACAGGATTCTTGCTGGCAAAAACAACGCTGGAGATAATAAAACCCACGCCTCCCCCAAGTCTTCCAGACTTCTAGGCCACAAGCCAAGATCAGAGACGCCAAGAATCGAAGCAAGGTCACAGGACTCCCAATTGATAACTCTCCACAAGACTGTAAGGGCGGGCCTGCCTTTTCAACCCTGCTGAGGAGAACCACACCCAAACCCAGCTGTTGCCAATTCAGGGATGTAAATACCTTTCTAATTGGTCCCTTCTTTGAGCTGCACGTCGCTGCCTCATGTCTATTATAGCCTGTGCGTCTTCATCCAATGAATCCAGGCTACTAGCTGGGGAGAGCCCCCCCGGGGGTCTCAGGCTGCTCTCCCTCCTCCTCTTCCTGACGTTCCTCTCCCCCGTCTGCCTGGTCCTCCCCCTCCTGGTCACTGTCCTCCTCCTCTGGGCATGGATCCGGCAGAGATCCAGCCGGTCCCTGAGGAGCCTCAGGCTGAATCACAACAGGTGTTAAACTGTCTTCCCTAGTTGGTGCTCTTCAAACATGTTTGACTATCCTCTAAAGAGGATAAAAAATGAAGATAAGAATGAAGGTATTTAACAGCTTTGTACTTATATAATAATAACAACAACAACAACAACAACAACAATAACAATAACAACAACAACAGATTTGGAAGGGACCTTGGAGGTCTTCTAGTCCAACCTCCTACTTAGGCAAGAAACACAACACTATGTATACTATATATGAATAATATATATGTATATATATAATATGTATATTATATAAGTATATACAAATATATGTATATTCTGGGGAATCCAGAGCATGATACCATGATCTTTCGAGACTGAAGGATGCCAATGCACTTATATGTACAATGTGCGCACATTTCCATAAACAGTTAAGAAATCAGATATGACTGATTCCTAACTTCTCTTGATTGTACGAATGGGTTGAATATTTAGCGAATAATTAGTAGGTTATTCCATTGAGAGATAACCAAACACATGTTTTTCTTTGAGTTTTGCCCATGTAGTATACTCAGCCTATTTTACATAGTTTAGATCAGGGGTCCCCAAACTTGGAAAGTTTAAGACTTGTGGACTTCAACTCCCAGAATTCTGCAGCCAGCTATGCTGGCTGGAGAATTCTGGGAGTTGAAGTCCACAAGTCTTAAAGTTGCCAAGTTTGAAGACCTCTGGTTTAGATCATTACTCCTCTACCTTGAAGACTATAAGAAGGGAGGATTTTCACTCCCAGAATTTCTCAGCCAGCGTGGGGAATTGAAAACCATCCATCTTAAAGTCACCAAAGTCAAGAAAAGCTGGTTATACAATCCAGAAGATTCCAGCTCACAGCTTTTGCTAGGGAGATGGAAACAGGGGTGGCTTAGAAACCTTATTCCACTGTATATACTGTACTTCCTTCTATCTATTACAAATAGGGCATTGGATTAAGATGTCAAAAACCATAATAAGATGGAAGACTGGTTGCCTCAAATTAGTAACTTCAGCTTGTGAAGAAGCCAGTACGATTGGAGTCTGAGAATGTACTAAATAAAATGAATGAATCAGATGTTTATTTCCTGACTGTATATTGAACATTCCTCTGCCAGAAAACACAAAAAACATTAAAAAAACAACAAGAAGTGATAATAGGGGGAGAAATCATAGGCCCGATATCCATATACGAATGTGTCATTGACTTTCTGTGCTATAATTACTGTGATGGAATCAGGATTACTTCATCTGAAAAGCATTATGTGGATTTGTTAATTGCATCAGGGCAAAAACTGGTTTCTTTGCTTTCACTTTAGCATAATATGTGAACTCAACCATGGAGTGGTGGTCTGTGTAAGTTGAATGCAGGCAATTATTTTTACATTCAACAAATCCTGGTTTACAACTTCTGGCTTAGTATTTTATCTATGTTCATTGCTGTGCTTGTGATTACAATAAATGTTTCATTGGAAATCTTGTATATATGCTGTCCTATTCACTTGTTTAAGTTATTCATGTTTAGCCATCGGGCAACAGAAGAATAAATGAGAACTGGCCCATAGCCAATATTCAGCCTATTGTATAACAAATGATATTTTTCTTCTGTGGCTTTAGTTCATTGCCAGGTTCCATGCATTTAGACTTACCCACTCCATACTTGTTTTTTAAAACGAGAAATTTAAATGACCCATACATGCAAAATTAATTACAATTCAAAATGTATTCTTGCGTAAATCTGGCAAACCTAGTTTCCTTGCATGCTGATTGTGAATGATTCATAATTAGCCATAATTTAATCATCATGAAAAGAAATGCTTGCATTATAGTGCATTTGCATTCATAATAAAATCTTTTTCTCAGCCAATTATCTGAGAGATTTGTTAGGACATTTGTTATTGTGAAGTATACCATTCATAAGTTAAACTCTCCTGATTGTATTCTTTACATATACTTGCAGAATTTAACTAGATGTTAACCGGCATCAGGGCTGTTAAGGAGTGTGCAGAACAACTCTTGATTTATCAAGGACATGCACAGACGAAAACATGGGATTCCAGCAAATATCCAGGAGATATGAGTAATTATTCAGTCATACAAGACAGATACATTAAAGTTTATAAAATAGTGTTTACTGTATTAGTACAGTCAAGTTAAACAGTTTGGCCATACACATTCAAAGCACTCGATATTTCTTAATGCAATAATAATATTACAAGCCTGTCTTTGTCTTGTATATTAGACATACATTACACCTTACAAATACAGTGATGCCTCGTCTTACAAACGCCTCGTCATATAAACTTTTCGAGATACAAACCCGGGATTTAAGATTTTTTTGCCTCTTCTTACAAACTATTTTCACCTTACAAACCCACCGCCGCAGCTGGGATGCCCTGCCTCCGGACTTCTGTTGCCAGCGAAGCACCCATTTTTGTGCTGCTGGAATTCCCCTGAGGCTCCCCTCCATGGTAAACCCCACCTCCGGACTTCCGTGTTTTTGTGATGCTGCAGGGGAATCACAGCAGGGGAATCACAGCAGCACAAAAATGGGCGCTTCGCTGGCAATGGAAGTCCGGAGGTGGGGTTTCCCAGCGAGGGGAGCCTCAGTGAAATTGCAGCATCGCAAAAACACGGAAGTCTGGAGGTGGGGTTTCCCATGGAGGGGAGCCTCAGGGGAATCCCAGCAGCACAAAAACGGGCGCTTAGGCTGGCAAAAGGGGTGAATTTTGGGCTTGCACGCATTAATCGCTTTTCCATTGATTCCTATGGGAAACATTGTTTCGTCTTACAAACTTTTCACATTGAGAACCTCATCCTGGAACCAAGTAAGTTTGTAAGACAAGGTATCACTGTACATCAAACTAACATCGAAAACACAGAGCTTACTACATCAGTCAGTGAATCAGCAGAAAGAAAAGAGAGGGCAGAAAGAGAGAATCATGCTTTCTGTCTCCCTCTTATGGCAATTTGCAGCACTACCTCTTAAGCTATAGTACTTCAATACAAGCAAACATTCATTGTTGGCTTGTTTATATATTGCAAACCCAAATGTCTTATACATAGTACTAATAGGTGCTGGTTTTCTTTGCTGCCACTTCACTCCTTGATAAGCTGCACAGACCAAATTTTCTTTTCATATTCGCAGAAGCAAAAAACAGCTTCTGTACATGCAAAGAAGCAAAAAACAAGATGGTGCCGCCCAGGAGTGGGCAGCAGGCAGGCGGCATGGAACACAGTTCTACCGGTGGAAATGAAAATGCGTGCGCAGCTCTAGCTGATCGGTGGCTGGCACTTCCTGGATTACTGGTCTCGGCTTGGCTCTCCTGTTTTTCCCTGCTGCTGCTGCTGCGCTCCTTGCTTTTTTCCTCTTTCCTCTTTCCTGGCCTCAGACGAGTTTCCCTCTCTCCTGTCCGGCTCCCCTCCAGCCTCCTGCGGCCACCTCCCTCCTGAGGTGCAAGCAGAAGGTGTGGGTGGAAGCGGCTCTGGCAGCATTTATGCTTCTGGCAGCACCTGTTCACCTAGCTACCCAGCTTGAAGCGGGGGTTTGACCCAGGAAGGAGAGCACGGAGTAATGTGAAGCAAATTGTCACCCCAGCGAGCGACACTGGTAAAGTTGTAAGTTGAGGACCAAACAGTTCACTTGAACGATGATGATTGTTCAAGCCTCTCCCACCTGATCACATGGCCGACAAGCCACTCCTACCCAGTCACATGAGCATTAAGCCACACACACAAAATAAGCCACACCCACCGAGAGAGCCGATTTGGGGTAATGGCAGGCCTGAGTCACTGCTGCTTCTAGTGACCCAGGTCGCCAAGATACTATCGATTCCATAGAACTGGTCCGAATCAGGAGGAATCTACCTCTGATGGATAAACATATATCTACATACTGTCAAGCAAACAGGTATATACCTTCATTATATGGACTTTCCTCCCCAATCACAATGCGTATTGTATAAGCAGAATAATATGCAATATTATTTTTTTAAAGCAGGAAAAAAATAACTAATATTTTTTGGTTTTTTTATAGACTTTCTCGATTTATTCTTAGAAATCGTTAGGTTTACACATGACATTTTTTAATTAGAAAAATAATGTTCTACATTTGGATATTACTTCCTTTGAAGGCCATTTTGTTTGGTGTACCAATTTTAAAAAGTATAGTATTTTGAATGGTTATTAATAGACATATTTCTACGTGATTCTGTAACAGCTTTGTTCCCTATGGCATCCGTTGGGCAAACTCATAAATTTCATTTTTCTTGCCATGATACATGTATATAATGTATATCCGAACTAGACTCTGTTGTTTCTGTGCCATATATGTGGGTATGTGCATATTTATTTATCTATCTATCTATCTATCTATCTATCTATCTATCTATCTATCTATCTATCTATTTATTTATTTAATTAATTCTGTCATGATTATGTAGTGTGTATTGGGGTGGTGTATATGCAATGTAATTTCATTTTAATGAACACCAATTAGTAGACATTCAAAATGACAATAAAGTTATTTTGAGTACAAAGACTGTTTTTCACATTGGAAAGATATATCAGGCATATAAGCCAGGTATACTCTGATATAAGAATAGTGGTTTTATTGGTAAATTTTTAGAGGGGGAGCACCATTCCTTTCACTTGTAACTGCAAATTTCCATAGTCCAACAAGAACAGCAGAATGAGATTATTACTAAATCAGTTGGCTATGAGAATCTGCATTATAATACTTGTGGATATTGGTGCGATGAATTGAAGATGTGAAGAAAATAGAATTTGTGGCAGCTGCTTTTTAATAAAGCATTTCTCTCTGTGAAAAATAATACAAAAAAGCTGAAATACACAAGATTCTTGGGACAGCTCCTTTGGAAAAGCAAGATGACATTTGTAACAATCTTCTCAATGATTTTGCAATTTTTACCATTTCATTTCCTTAAAAAATATCAGTGGAAAACTCATATGTTGAATTGAGCAGGTACAATGGAGATACTGACCTTTTACTGATAGAATGAAAGTCGGTATCGTGTTTCTCATGGGGTGACCTTTCTTTTTTTCTCTTAATGCTCATAAATGCTTTTATCAGCAGCTAAAATACTTTCATCAAGACATTTCCCCCTTCCTTGCAAATGAAGGATACTTAAAAAAATAAGGAACATTTAGTCCAAATATGAAACATTGGAATAGACACTTAGGAAAATCAGATCTATTGCCCAAGTAATCTTTGTTGAGATGAGTGATCACAAAAATTTGATTAATAAATATTAAAATATGCACTTTCATCATGATGGAAGAAGGTTAAGTAAAACCCACTCCTGCCTGAAATGTTTTCTTAGGCATTTAGCTATTTTGCCCCTTGCTGAGCCAGCTTGTGTCTTTTTCATGCAGTACACGTTATTCAGCATCAAAATAGATAAAACAATGGCAAAAAACTTTGAGTGAGCATTTTTGAGCAAACAAATCATAGAAACGTGACAATTCTCTTGTTAATTTTTTCTGCTTCATTAAATGAAAAAGTTTGTTCTCACTCTGTTTTTAAATACTGTAATTGTTCAACACCTGAAGAATCTTTTTAACAGGGGTCCTTCAAATATAAATAGTAAACTAAACAGATGGCAATGCCCAAACTATTATACTTTTTGTGTGCTTATCATTATTGTCCAAATATCTGATATTTCAATAATGTTAAAAAAAACAGGTAAAATGACGTATCTATTCACTTCCTAGACAATAAGTAGCTAGAAGTGTACAGTACAACAATTCAAGTGATGAACATATCTAATACTTCGCCTTTCTCTTATTTTCCCCAGAACAACAACCTTTTGAGATGAGTAGGGCTGAGAGATAATAATTAGGCTAAAGTCACCCAGATGATTAAAATAAGACTAGAATCCACAGTATCCTGATTTCTAGTGTTGATTTAATCACTAGATTCAAACTGGCTTTAAGATGATCCTGGATGTCTTATATAAAAGAGCCTTTGCCTGGGACAAATACAATACACTGCCCTCAGGTAGCAGGCCAGAATGGTTTGTAACTGTGAATGACTTCAGGAAATTAGTGTAGTTCACAGTGACTAACTTCACAATGAGTATTGAAGCTCAGCAATCACAATATTGTACCATTAGGTACAAATGCTTTTTAGAAGTTGGGCTAAACCTTGCAAAGGCACTGATGATGACTTCATGGTTATCTTTTGGTTCTGTTCATACTACAGCTGAGTTCAACAATAACACAGACACACATACATTTCTGCAATATATATTGCAAATTGAAAGACTATGCTGAGGAAATCCTGTAGACCAGGGGTGTCAAACTAGATAGGAGGGGGGCCAGGCTGTTTTCCAAGGCACCAGAATGCCAGACAAGGACTAACAGATGGAAACTGACCAAGGAGAGGTTCAACTTGGAAATAAGGAGAAACCTTTTGACAGTGAGAGCAATCAGTCAGTGGAACAGCTTGCCTGCGGAGATTGTGAGAGCTCCAACACTTAAGACCTTCAAGAGGAAATTGGACTGCCATTTGTCTGAAGTGGTGTAGGGACTCCTGCTTGAGCGGGGGAGTTGGACTAGATGACTGACAAGGTCCCTTCCAAATCTAGTAATCTTTAAATCTGATTTCATTTAGGGCTGCATCAGGGTTGTGTTTGACTTTGGAGGAAGGGGGAGGCGTGATCAGGGTGGGCCTGGGCAGCTTTACATCATTCGTGTTGGGGGGTGGCTGTGGTGGCCTAATCACTCTGCCAGTGAAAACAGGCTCCCAAGCTCTGTTTTCACTGGCAGAGGTACTGTAGGCTGGTCCTTTGCTGTTTTCAGGCCAGTCCCGTGGGCCAAAACTATGCACCCGTTGGCCCTCAGTGCTTGAATTTGACCCCCCCTGCTGTGGACTCAGTATGCTGCTGAGATTGAATCATTTAAATTGTCCCTATCTTTTATTTAAGCACCCTATTGCATACAGAATAGTAGTGGGTTCATACCGGAATGGTAAAGGATGCCACACTGGTAGCGAAACTTGAGCTCCGCGCACAGCTTTAGGTGTCTTGTGTGTGTGCATGTCCCAGCATGTTTTTGCTTCTACACATACGCAGGAAGCAAAATCTCATGAGAGAGTGCATGCACAGAAGCAAAAAAAAAATCACTGAAATCTCACACATTGCACATGCACAGAAGCAAAACCACTCTGGGACATGCACGCACACAAGACACCCAAAGCTGTGCGTATTGGGACTCCGGAGGCAGAGAACAGATGGGGGTGGAGTCAGTCAGAGGTAGTATTTACCGGTTCTCTCAACTACTCAAAATTTCCGCTATCGGTTCTGCAGAACTGGTCAGAACCTGCTGAAACCCACCTCTGGCTGTAATGACACATATTCATATCTGTGATTTGATAAATTTAAGGACAACTAAACCTTATTTGAAGGTAATGTTTATTAGTTAACTATAACATGAAGAAACTGACACAATTCTTCCAAACAACCCTACTCAGTTCTGCTTTTATATTTGAAATGAACACTTTTGGTAATTCTTCGAACAGGGACAATAGGCACAAAGGACAAATAAGCACAAAGCAACACAGCTCGTCTTCCCTGAAACTTGTTTTATAAATACAGCATTTCATTTTTAGGTCCTTTTTTCCTTTTTCTATCTTACAGGAGACATCAGCTTTTGTAGTTAAATTACAGTCCAGAATTCCAGGAAAAGAAATAGAATGACTTTTTATCTTATAGCCTTATGAGCTGCTTTCCTTTGCTGAGTGCTTTCAGTTCCCAGCATTAGTCAAAGTATAAGAATACACTTTGATGTCTTCTTAATGCCCTGTATCTATTTTTGGCCTCTTTGGAGAAAAAGTAATACACTGAATTACATTATATAGCGTTTGGTGCCAAAATCTGCCTTTGAAAACTAGCAGTTTCCAGTTACAAGAGTGGAGGAAGTTGGATT
The DNA here is from genome assembly GCF_031021105.1 of Erythrolamprus reginae. Taxonomy (NCBI): domain Eukaryota; kingdom Metazoa; phylum Chordata; class Lepidosauria; order Squamata; family Dipsadidae; genus Erythrolamprus; species Erythrolamprus reginae. The sequence continues at coordinate 339,629,202 of NC_091950.1, read as the reverse complement.
AATAGATATTGACAATATCATACATCCTAATTTAGGAATATTTAGACAACTATGCAAAGTACAGAGAAGAGCAAGGAGAAGACCAAGTGATTTTAATATTGGATTATTAATCAATGTTTTGTGTTGTTTTTTAATTCGAAGAGAGCTTTCAGAAATGTTTGTATTATTTTTTCTAAGCAGGCTGCAGGAAAGCTTAGTAAAAAAAAAGTGGTACAATGCATTACTATTTTCTTTGATATTACAATTGTGTACTTCTTAATTTCTAATTCATTATTTTATTTATTTAATTATTTATACTTTTTCAGAGGCATGAAAGTGATCAAAAGTGAAAAATCTGCAAGGGAAAAGGCCACCTTTTCAGCATGTGCCATTTAAAAAAATAAAAAATAAAAGTCAGAATGGTGGCCAAAATAAATAAAAATTTGCAAAAAAATAAACAGGATGGTGATCGCTCTGTGGTATCATAAACACTCTGGTCATATAGAACTGCATAAGGTCAGATTGTTAATAGTTGAAAATATTGCGAAGCTGAGCATGGACCTGTAATTCTGTATGGTTTTTTTCCCCATCATCTGGTTATTGTCAGATTTCTGAATCCCAGGCATCGTAGCTCTCTGAAGGATGGCAGGTCAAGTACTTTTCAAGTGTACTAAAGGAGAATCTCATTTTCTTCTACAATTGTTACCTGTAGACAAATACAAATGACAAATCAAATTAAAGCTGGCTTCCTGTAGTAGCCAATGCTGTTAAGAGACGGCAGATGGAGTTAGATATAGTGATTCTGCTAACCGACTGCTTTATATTTGTGGAGTTGTTTTGACACAGAACTGAAAATGTTTACTGAGTGACAATTGAAGGAATTAAGGGCACTATGCACAAGCATGGGAATCAGTGCTGGCTCCATGAGTTCCCTGAAATACTTTCCTCATGGCAGAGTAGGAAGAAGGCAGTAGTAAAATGTGAAGCAGGTTTTTTTTAATTTCACATTAAATTGAATATTCATCAATTCTTTCAGATCCCTTGATCTGTAAGGGAAAAAAAACCCTTGAATTCCTAATTGGATATTGAAATAAACCCAGAGGCAGGGTTAGGTGAAAACGGTACCTTTATTCAGCTCAGAAAAGGTAAGTGACTTTCAGCTAGTACCGTCTGCTTTACCTGGGAGAAACCGCTCCTTTTATACATTTGCGGTTCCCGCCAAAGCAAGAGCAGCCGCGTCTGAGCCAATCAGGAGCGACTTCCTGATTCTAGCTCAGACAGCGCTTTAACAAGGAACAAACTATTTACAGAGATACAAGGTAGCCATTACAGGATACAACAGATATGTTACTATATTTTTAAGATATCCACTAATTAATAATCATTCCCTAAAACGTGAAATTTTGATGCTGTGTTATGAAATAAGAGCAGGAAACCCATTGGTACTCATTTGCAGTTTTGAGGATCTGCTGTTGTTTCCTCTAATAGCTGCTTTGGAGGGGATAGGTTCAGAAGTGGGATTCAGCAGGTTCTGATCAGTTCTGTAGTGGAAATTTTGAGTAGTTCAGAGAACTGGTAAATACCACCTCTGACTGGCCCCACCCTCATCTATTGTCTGCCTCCCAAATTCCAGCTGATTGGGAGGAATGGGGATTTTGCAGTAACTTTCCCCTGGAGTGGGGAGAGAATGGACATTTTATAGTATCCTTCCCTTTCTTCTCCCTACCCTTTCTTTTCTTTCTCTTAGTTACATGTTTATAATAGTCATTTACTATTCTTTTTGAATTGTATTGTTTTTCTATTTGTGAATAAAAACTATTTTTTTAAAAAAAGGAAATTTTATAGTATCCTCCCCATGCCATGTCCATCAAGCCATGTCCACCAATCCAGTGATGGGCTTCTGCCACCACGGGGGGGGGGGGACGCAGCGAGGGTAGTAAGTTTATGCACTATTTATTGAGTACTTAATAGTTTTCTTAGAAACATAGAAGATTGATGGCAGAAAAAGACCTCATGGTCCATCTAGTCTGCCCTTATACTATTTCCTGTATTTTATCTTAGGATGGATATATGTTTATCCCAGTAAATTCAGTTACTGTGGATTTACCAAACATGTCTGCTGGACGTTTGTTCCAAGCATCTACTACTCTTTCAGTAAAATAATATTTTCTCATGTGGCTTCTCATCTTTCCCCCAAGAAAGATGAGAAGCAACATGAGAAGCAACATGACATTCTTATTGTCCTTCCTTCTCTAGTACCTTAGTATAATCCTTAATTACTTTTAAAATAGAAAATAATTAAATAGTATGTTTTTACCTACAAACGCTTTTAATCATTTTAATCATTATTCAGAAATGAACTTTTATAGCAATTAAAGAAAATTGAGCTACTTGCCTAATCTGTTATCATACTGAACCTTGTGGTTCAGTACAAAACCTTAAAATGTTACTGTCGATCATTTGTCCTTTTAGTGGCTATTCAAATAATGTGACTTAATCAATTGAAAAAGAGCCCAAGTACCTATTTGAACACTTATCTTGGTCAGTAAGCCACTGTCACCCAGTCACATGACCTCTAAGCCGACCTGAGTCACATGATTGTCCAGCCACTCCTACCCGGCCACATAACCATCAAGCCACACCCACACAATAAGCCACGCCCACAGTGTGGTAGTAAAATATTTTGCAGCCCTTTTACTGCACTAAGCACAGAACTGGTAGTAATACCACCACTGGCAGGTTCTTTTGTGGGAAGAATCCTTCACTAATATTAACAAATATTTTAGCTTTAGAGGAGGGATTCTTCACAGTAGGAGAGAAAAGGATTACATTATTTTAATAATGTGGCACAGTGGTTAGAATACAATATTGCAGGCTAATTTATTTCATTGCCAGGAGTTCGATCCTCACTGGCTTAAGATTGACTCAGCCTTCCATCCTTCCAAGGTTGGTAAAATGAAGACCCAGATTGCTGGGGGGGGGGTATGACTCTGTAAACTGTTTAGAGAGGATTGTAAACCGCTGTGAAGCAGTATATGTCTGCTATTGCTATTCTTTCCATATGCCTGCTCTGAGATCAGTTTGTTATCAATACTGCCCTGCAATTTACTTTTGAAAACATCTGCAAGAAGAATTTAATCTCATCTATAGTTTTACCTTTCGTCCCTAAGTGCCTCCTTCAACCTACAACATAGAATTGTTTGAGCAGTAAAGATAAGAACCCAGAAGTGAAAGAGCAGAGAGGGCAAAGTAAATAGATAGGGATTGTCTTGTCATTAATATAGGGCCATCATATCTGGGTTACAATAATCTGGACACCCACAAGATGGTAGCGAAGAGATTCCAAAACACCTTTGCCATCTAGTGGTCATCTATATTTTTGCAACACACCGTCAAAAAGGCAGATGGAATAGTTCAGTTAGTTAGCTAAGTACCACTAATATAGCATTCAAAAATGGAAACAAAAATCTGGATAATTCCTCCCCACACCCCTAGAAAGCTCAAGAGCTTTGTATTTACATAGCTCCTGAGAGAAAAAGTGCTATTATAACCAGCCTTTTCCTTTAACAATTTTTTTTGTAGTCATCATTCTGAATGATGTTAAAATGTAGACTTAATTGATTAATAGAAAAGGCCATTTCTTTGGATGATTATAATTCTTTTCTTCTTGATACTGTCTGCCCACGTTCCTATTAACATTGCAGTAGAATCTCATCTGGTTAAGCAAGAGGAAGCTCCATAAGGCTCCAGGGAAACCGAAGGCTTTGGCAGTCTTCAGTATGCAGCTGCTACTCTCGATGGAAGCTGGCAGGAGATTCCTTCTCAATTTGGGGAAAAGACAGGAACTTGGAATTGCATATCTAAGAATGTATATCGTATATAAGGTTGAGTAGTGATGGGAACAAGCTTAATTATTATACATCATAGCTATAGGCAAGCATGAACACTACCCTATGAGCTTGGCATCTGTTTATTGTAGGAAGTGAGTTTCAGTAGCTAGCATAGAAACACCCCTCTCCACAACAAACCCTTCCCCAAAAAGGCCCTATGTTCACTTTTGCAGTACATTCAGTGTCAATATGATTTAATCTCATATAGTGGAGAATTACAATGGAAGTCAATCCAAATAGATATTGCTACTCACAATGTCCTGCTGTATATCGATTCATTAAGAGACAAAATGGCGCAGTGGTTAGAGTTCAGTACTGCAGGCTATTATAGCTGACTGCTAGCTGCAGTTCAGCAGTTCGAAACTCACTGACTCAGGGTTGACTCAGCCTTCCATCCTTCTGAAGTGGGTAAAATAGAAACATAGAAACATAGAAACATGGAAGACTGACGGCAGAAAAAGACCTCATGGTCCATCTAGTCTGCCCTTATACTATTTCCTGTATTTTATCTTACAATGGATATATGTTTATCCCAGGCATGTTTAAATTCAGTTACTGTGGATTTACCAACCATGTCTGCTGGAAGTTTGTTCCAAGGATCTACTACTCTTTCAGTAAAATAATATTTTCTCATGTTGCCTTTGATCATTCCCCCAACTAACTTCAGATTGTGTCCCCTTGTTCTTGTGTTCACTTTCCTATTAAAAACACTTCCCTCCTGGACCTTATTTAACCCTTTAACATATTTAAATGTTTCGATCATGTCCCCCCTTTTCCTTCTGTCCTCCAGACTATACAGATTGAGTTCATTAAGTCTTTCCTGATACGTTTTATGCTTAAGACCTTCCACCATTCTTGTAGCCCAGATTGGATTTCCGGTTCCTCCTACAGCGAGATCAGAAGCTGGGACCACGATCTCCACAGCAGGCTAAGAACACTTCACTCTTGAGGGGCCGAATTTTGACCTAAGCCCCCCTGAAGAGGAGGTGAAGCAAAGGGGACCACCAGGAGGGTAGAGGGGAGCAGCATCTCCCTTCCCCAATCTGGCAAGCCCCTAGCTGATATTGTGAAGCTGCATCAGCAGCAAATATGGCTGCCACAAAGCCGAAGGAGGATCAGAATCAACAAGGGCGAGCAGGAGGAAAAGTGAGAAATTTGTAATCTCTGACAAAAAGACAAAGCATTTGAAAACAACCTTCCCTCCCAAGATAGGGGGGAGAAATAAGGAAGCTAAGAATTAGTGGCGGGTCATGCATGTCAAAATTGTGTGTGTGAGAAATGTTTGGGGAAAGGCTATTTTTGGAAGATTTAAAAGGAGATGTGGTTTTGGAATAAAGAGGAATTTCTGATTTGAAGCAGGAGCACCATTTGGGAGGGGAAAGAGAGGGTGTAACTCTTGGATTTTTTCCTTTTTGTTGGACAAATAACATGGATTAGACTTTGGTGCAAAAATGATACCAAGTGGAAATAAAGATGTGGAAAACATAACCCAGGATACTAAGACTATTGCAAACAAGCAGTGTGTGGGAATGGAAGAAATATACTGCTCAAAAATAAAGGGAACACTCAACACATCCTGGATCTGAATGAATGAAATATTCTCATTGAATATTTCATTTGCACAACTATTCCATTTGCACAACAGCATGTGAAATTGATGTCAATCAGTGTTACTTCCTAAGTGGACAGTTTGATTTCACAGAAGTTTGATTTACTTGAAGTTATATTCTGTTTTTTAAGTGTTCCCTTTATTTTTTTGAGCAGTGTAGTTCAAGTTATGGGTCATATAGAATTGAGACTGGAAAATATAATGCAAAAAATAACAAACACAGTTCAGACAAATGAGGGAAAGGTGGAGAAGTTTGGAAGAGTGAAAGAAACAGAAGAACCAAGAAATAAGCAACAAGAAAGAAAATATAACAAAGAGATGATTGAAATACAGAGAGTGAAAGCAGAAGTGGAAGATCTCTGATATGAGAAAGATAAGGAAGAAAAAGAAAACTAGAATGGGAAAGAAAGGAAAAACTAGAAAAAATGAAGGCAATATCAGACAACAAAAAGGGAGAATGAGAAGAGAAAAAGATAGAGACCATAGCAAAAAAAAGGAGTTAAAGATAGAAAAGAGAGAACTAAAAGAAATATTGGGGGTGCAATCAAAACTTGGAAGCAGGGTAAAAGAGAAGGGATATAAGGGAAAAAGGTGTAAATTTGTAGAATGTAAGCCTGATAATAGAAAATATGAAGACTGAAAAAATGTAAGTTTTCAATATGTTTCGTATGGGGGGAAAAAAGTAATATTTTTGAATATAGGTTGGATGATAGAAGATTTTAATTTATTTAGTATTAAGTATGAAATTTTTTTTCATTGAAATAAGGATAAAATATATGTATGAATAACATGTTGAAAAGATGTTATACAATAATATCAGAAAAGATGAAGATCGAAAAATAGAAAAATATAGATTGAAATATGCATATATGTTGGGATATTAGAGATAAAATTAATGTTAATGTGTATGTTTAATCAATTTACTAGTATTATATAACCTTGAATAAAATTTTTCATTGTAATAAGGACAACAAATATGTACGAATTAAGTCAGATATTAAGAGAAAAGAAATGTGAGAGATAATGGATTGTTTTTTGTTTTTGTTTTTAAATCAAGAAATATTGTTAAGAATATTGTATGGGTATATGAAACTCAGAAAGCAAATGAGCATGGTATGAGATGCTGAAAGACTAAAAACAAATAAAATTTATTGGGGGGAAAAATGAGGACCCAGATTGTTGGGGGCAATATATTGACTCTGTAAGCCGCTTAGAGAGGCTTGTAAAACCAGTATGAAGCAGCCTAAGTGCTATTCCTATTATATGTTATAGACATATTATATAGAATAGGAAACCAATGAGATAAATATTAGACCACAGAAATGGATAAGCATAAGAAGTTTGATTACGATAACATGTATATATCGATTATTTTAAAAAAAATCATTTTCACCATCCCTTTTCCCATCATCATTCAATATGTTCTGGCTTGCTGTCAATTTTGGAATATAATATCTTTTGGATGAAAAGACTTTTGTTATCCACACTGTATTTGTGCATCTGTGTTCTGAGGTTTTTTTTTTTTTTTTGGCCTTCTGTACCAAGGAGCAATTTCTCATTTTTATTTTTAGTTCTGTTCTGTTTGATCTAAAAGTGAAACATAATTGGGGGAAAAAGGAGAGAGAATGGAATGAAAATAGATTAGAAATAAAATGTTACCTGTATATAACTGACACCATTGTGTTATATATGGGTTAATAGCACAAAATGTTGCTTTACAACTTCTGTTGAGTTTTTGACAGCAGTATTAATTAGATCCCTGCACTTCGTTCTTATGGATGATTGAAGTGGTGTGGAATCTCTTTTTCTATATAGCAAATGTGATTTTCTAGAAAAATGAGATTTTCAGTGTTGTTTGTTGCTTTTCTTAGCTTTTGTCCTGTAGGACTGCATAACTCATTTAGTTTTGCAGAGCATTTGTCTACTTCTTACAATGAAGTAGACAAATGGGGGAGAGTCTGTTTGAGCTGGCCTGTTCCAGAGTCTGATGCTGCCATGCTGGCGCTCAAAATAAAATCAAAATTGTTCTGTCGAGCTCTCTGGCAGAATCCTCCCGAAAATTCAGATACAAATTTCAGACAAAACACGTTTGAAAATTCAAAACAATGTTCTTTATAACGAAAATTCACTTAAACTAAGCCCTCTTTTTGCACTTGTCTCCAAACAAACTGGTAATTGGTACAAGTCCCTTATCAGTTCTGAGATACTTAGTTTGCAGCTGTGAGGCAATTCACAGTCCTTCTTCTTTCACAAAGTGAAACACCCTTTGCTCTGCTTTAGTTTCAAAGCGGGGGGAAAAGCAACACACCAGGGTCGAAGTCAGCAAGGCAGGCATGAAACACAATGATCAGATAATCCTCCACAATGGCCAAACCCACATGCTGCTCTTTATAGCAGCCTCACTAATTACCACAGCCCCACCCAACCACAGGTGGCCTCATTTTCTTTGATAATAATCTCTCAGTTGTTGCTGGCTATGCATCACTCTCCGCATGCGTGCCTGTATCATTAACTCTTGTTCTGAATCCAAGGAGGAGAGAGATAATTGATCTCCTTCTGAGCTGTCTGCCACACTCTCCTCCTCCCTGTCACTGATGTCTTCTTGGTCAGAGGAGCCTTCATCAGCAGATTCCACCGGGAGCAAAACAGGCGTGTGGCATGTGGATGTCTCCCCCACATCCACAGTCCTTGGGGCAGGAGCTGGGACAGAGCTAACCACAACACAAAATAAAGGTATAATTTCTTGTGAATGACATCATGCTTAAAAATGTATCCATTGGCAATTTTTTTACAAACTTACCAATAATAAAAATTCTACACAGAATATGACCGAATGTCCATTCCGAAATGTTTATTCCTTTGAAGAAAAAGTTGTTTGAAACAAACAAAAAAAGAAATAAATTATTTTTTCAGTTGCATAATCCTGAGAAAAGATGCAGCTGATCTAAAGAGTTATAGAGAGGTGCTACATATATGCTCACATATACTTTGACGCATCTTTTTGAAACTGAATCCAGAATGCTGTATAATTTTATTATATCTATTCTGAAGCTTTTCTTGTTTCATCTAAGTACTTCATACAGCCATTGACAGTCATCTTGATTTTTTAAAAAAGAACTATTAAAATTGAATAATGTGAATATGAGATGTTGCTTTGGACTCTTTGTATGGAAGTAAGCTATCTATAGGTAAGCTTAAACGGAAAATAATTCACTTAAGAAAGTTCATAGAAGGAAAATTTCAGTCTCTGTACAGTAACTCAGTCATATTTATAACAAACCCATTAAATAACTTGGTATGTATAGCCAAAAGTGTAGTTCAATTAGTAATGTGTAATGTCAGAAGATGATAATATTGAAATTATTTGCTTTTACATTTGCTTTTACATTGATTCCTATGGGAAAAATTGCTTCTTCTTTTTATAATGTAACATGTTATGTTAAATGATGTTGTTGCAAAAGGAAGCCATAGTGGAAGATTGCCAAAACAAGTTGAAATATTTTTTTTAAATTTAGAATAACCAGTAAGAAGTAAGAACAGTTTGAAATATAATATTTTCTTTTATAAGAGAATATTTTATGCAATATAACCGTGAATTTAACAAGAAAAGGCAAAAGAGAATATATGTGATAATTGTTTGAGATATAAAAAAGGGAAGAGTTAAAAAGTCCCCAAAAAGGGGCTGTGGGTAATTTCCTCCTAAGGACTATTCAATCTGTCCGACCATCATTCTTGGGGGGAAAAATTTAACCCCCTCAGATAGAGTTCGCAACCTGGGTGTCCTCCTGGACCCACAGCTGAATCTTGAACACCATTTCTTGCCTGTGGCCAGAGGGACCTTTGCCCAGGTTTGCCTGGTGTACCAGTTGCGATCCTATTTGGACCTGAGGCTCTACGCACAGTCGCTCAGGCCCTCATCACCTCCTGTCTTGATTATTGCAATGCGCTCTACATCCTGCCTGCCTCAATAACCACTGATACACTTGGCATCCATGAATCTGCCTAATCCTGCCTTGAAGCTATCAAGGCTGACAGCTATCACAACCTCTTCTGGAAGTGAATTCCATAAACCAACGACCTTCTGGGTGAAGAAATATTTCCCTTGATTTGTCCTCACTTTCTTACCTATGAACTTTAGGTATCCAATGCATGATTTTATACACTTCTATGAAGTCACCTTTTAAACGCTGTCTTTCAAGGCTGAAGAGACCAATGCGTTGCAACCTGGTACCATAAGGGAGGTGCGCCATTTCCTTTATCCTAATATGAAATAGGAAGTTAGTTAATTATTCTTAAATAAATGTTTTCTGTTAACTAAATTCCCAGGTACTTGAGCTTATTAATAGCGATATGAAAGGCTGTTATTTGTTACAGATGTTCTTTTCTTCAGGTGAATTCCTCTGATAGAGAATAATTGCTGTAGCATTTACAAGGCAAATGACAAGCATCCCAAAAGACTATTTAGCTGGATTCTTCCATCCCTCCCCTTCCCTTTTTGGCTTGTTATCCTCAATAGACTCTTGGGAAGAATCTCTATGGGAAAGTTCAGAATACAGGTGACAATTACTACCCTTTTAGAAATGTGTTCAGCTGGCTATTCTGTTCTCTCCTTACATTTTTCCGACTTCACTATGGGCTGAACTGTAAAGCTTTACTTGTTTCCCTATAGTAGCTAATGGCTTTTTCTTGCAATTTTCTGTATACTGATCTACTTTGCTAGAATTATCATCCTGAAAAGTGAGATGTAAGTAATAAATAAACAAACAAATAGTTGGGTGAATGGATGGATGGATGTCTAAAACAGGTAGTCCTTGATTTATGATTATAGTTGAGCCCAAGTGAATTTTGACCCATTTTACGACTTTTATTGCCACATTTGTTAAGTGAATCACTGCAGTTGTTAAGTTAGTAACACCATTGTTAAGTGAATCTGACTTTGCTTATCAGGAGTTCACAATAGGTGTTCACATGACCCCGGGACACTGCAATGGTCATATATATGAGCCAATTGCCAAGTGTCTGGATTTTGATCATATGACCATGGGGGTAAATGGTCATAAGTCACTTTTTTCAGTGCCAGTGTAATTTTGAATGGTCACTAAATGAACTGTTGTGAATCAAGGACTACCTGTATAAACTAATTACTGTGGCATGAGCTTTCAGATACAGATAGCTCCTGAGCAGAATACCTGTGTGGGGGAGAGATTGGTTCTGTATTTATGGATTCCTTCTATAGGATTGACCAAAATAATATATTCTGCATGTATATCTATTGCAAGATGATACTCCTATTCCATATATAAACACCAGAGATGGGTTGCTCCTGGTTGAGCCCTGTTCTGAAAACCAGTAATGGTGGTTGTGGTGGGACGCTCCGCCTACCGACCTGGGATGCTTCTGCACATGTGCAGAAGTGCATTTGCAAACCAGTAGTGACAGGATTTAGAACCCATTACTGCTACCACGATAGAGTGTACCCAGGAGATTCGGCGGGGACGTGAAGGGAAAATTTTCTTACATATTGAAGATCTGCAGCTGCCGATGTCACTCCAGCCGCTATGCTGGCTTACAGCTCTGCAGTAATGATGCGCGTGGAGAGAAGGAACTATTGGAGCTCCTATCTCTGGGACAATCTGAACTGAGGGAATAAAATTATAAGAACTTTAAGAACTTTAAGAACAATGTCCAGGGTTTGGCTTGTAATATCTTGCATGGACATTATCCGTGTTTCCATCTTTATACTAAGCCTGCAACTGGAACTTATCACATCAGCTGTTCTGCCCTCCCTTCTTGTGAAACTGTCTATTTCTATCTGCTCAGGTCCTGTATTGACTCTGCTGACCCTATTTAGACTTTTCCTTTCAGTGAAGGAATGATGTTATGTCTTACATGATTTTTTTTAATGTAACCCTTTGCTATATTGTGGGAATTACGGGATGTAGGGAATTGTGGGATGTGGGGGAGTGAGGGGATATTTGTTAACCTAATAAGTGTTATAATCTGTCCTCATAAACTGTATATGGCTTGTTGTTATGCCCTTTTCTGTGAGCCGCCCCGAGTCTACAGAGAGGGGCGGCATACAAATCTAATAAATAAATAAATAAATAAATAAATAAATAAATAAATAAATAAATAAATAAATAAATAAATAAATAAATAGGTACTACAAATAAACATTGTTATTGTTATTGTTGTTGTTGTTATCGTCATCACTATCGCTATCACTATCGCTATTGTTTTATTTATTAAACACCAATCAAAATGTATTTTAAATGGGTTTTAAATTGTTTTTAACTATTGGATTTGTATTGTTTTGCTGTTGTGAGCTGCCCCGAGTCTTCAGAGAGGGGCGGCATACAAATCTAATAAATAATAATAATAAAATAACTTCTATTTAGTGGTACTACATGCAATATTCTATTGCATTGGAGTAGTGCAAATTTTACTTTTCATTTGTTTGCAGGTTCCAGGCACCTGCTACCTCGTGATACCTGTCTCACTCTTATATTTTAACAGGACTGGTTCATCTGAGCTCAAAATCCTTAAAAATCCTATGTATCTGTGCTGCATCTCTCTTTCTCTCCCTGAATATTGTTTGAGAGACATTGATGCTTCTTAAGACTGATACTATATCTGGATGAAATATCTATTTTAATTAATATTATATATTTTAGGCCTTTGACTTCTATATTAACCCCATCCTTTGTTTGATGACAGATGGAAGCCATCATTTTGTCTAACTCTGGCAAAATCAGTTTCCTTTCCATCTTTGGATAGAAGGGCAGATATTGAACCAAACAGTGCTGCCTGAGCATGCGAGGTCTTTCTCTGTGTTACAGCATTATGTGTAAATGATGCACATTATTTCATTTGTGTCATTTGCACAATTACATTATGGCACGCAAGATGTCATTTGCCTGGTTCATGGATACTCATGAGAATTCCTTTTCCAAATGGGTTTGTAACAACAGACAACCCCAAGTCACTCAAAACTCTGTAAGTTCATTTCTTCTTAAAATAGATGCTAGATAATATATTAAAATATATGCAAGCATATAACAGGCAATATTTGACCACAGTGAATAAGAATTGTAATTAGAAACACTGCTTGATGCAGTCTGAATAATTATACTATTCTGCCCTTCTTGCCTCTTAAGAAGTAAATTGTGATGAGACTTTTATGATATTATGGCTAATATCATATTACAGTTTGTGCCAGCCAGATGAAATTTGGCTATGCAAACTTGGCCTAGTAAATGCATTTTACGTGGGGCAAAATGACCTCAAACTGCACATAAAGGCTGAGAGTATAAATCCATTATATAGATAAATCTAATTATAAATCTATTAAATAAATAAAATAAATAAAGTAACATTCATTTTAAGGGGCCAATCTCAAAGTCAGACTAACCAAATATGCTTTCCATGGACAAAACACTACTTCTGTCCCTGATCAGACTGAGGCCTAGTGATTGGGATCTCTAGGAATGTGTGAAGCAGTGCTGCAATCAAGCTTGCTGGAGTGCAAAATAGCACCATGACCTAGAAAATCAAGGCACTCCTTGATTCAACCAGTTGCAAAGCTAAGATGAAGTGTTTCTGCCTGATAAATATTTGTTTTGTTCTTCCCGGCAAAGCATTGGCTTTGATGTCCTAAAGTGTTGTGGTTAGCTCTGGCCCAGCCCCTGCCCCAAGGACTGTGGATGTGGGGGAGACAACCACATGCTGCAGGCCTGTTTTGCTCCCGGTGGAATCTGCTGATGAAGGCTCCTCTGACCAAGAAGACATGAGTGACAGGGAGGAGGAGAGTGTGGCAGACAGCTCAGAAGGAGATCAATTATCTAGCTCCTCCTTGGATTCGGAACAAGAGTTAATGATACAGCCATGCATGCAGAGAGCGATGCATAGGCAACAACAACTGAGAGATTATTATCAAAGAATATGAGGCCACCTGTGGTTGGGTGGGGCTGTGGTAATTAGTGAGGCAGCTATAAATAGCAGCCTGTGGGTTTGGCCATTGTGGAGGATTATCTGATCGTTGTGTTTCGTGCCTGCTTTGCTGACTTTGACCTTTGTGTGCTGATTTTTCCCCACTTTGAAACTAAACCAGAGCAAAGGGTGTTTCACTTTGTGAAAGAAGAAGGACTGTGAATTGCCTCACAGCTGCAAGCTAAGTATCACAGAACTGATAAGGGACTTGTACAAATTACCAGTTTGTTTGGAGACAAGTGCTCTTTGCTATACAAAAAGAGTGCTTCGTTTATTTGCATTTTCGGTATAAAGAACATTGTTTTGAATTTTCAAACGTGTGTGTGTCTGAAATTGTATCAGTGCATTTTCGGGAAGATTCTACCAGAGAGCTCGACAGAACATAAAGGGGCTTTTTTCAAGAGGCGAATGCACTTTCTTGTTTTTCTTTGAAGACATTTCGCTTCTCATCCAAGAAGCTTTTTCTGCTCTGACTGAATGGTGGGGAATGGAAGGATTTATATTAAAAAGCTAGTCATTTACATTCTGTTAGAGTGTCGTTGAAGCCCTCTGGAGATTTATCTGTATCCTCAGGGTCAGCTGAGCAGTTCAAATTGGGCATGGAGCCTTCTTGGGACTGTTGAAAGGACTGTGTTACATAGAAACATAGAAGACTGATGGCAGAAAAAGACCTCATGGTCCATCTAGTCTGCCCTTATACTACTTTCCCATACTTTATCTTAGGATGGATATATGTTTATCCCAGACATGTTTAAATTCAGTTATCGTGGATTTACCAACCACGTCTGCTGGAAGTTTGTTCCAAGCATCTACTACTCTTTCAGTAAAACAATATCTTCTCACGTTGCTTCTGATCTTTCCCCCAACTAACCTCAGATTGTGCCCCCTTGTTCTTGTGTTCACTTTCCTATTAAAAACACTTCCCTCCTGAACCTTATTTAACCCTTTAACATATTTAAATGTTTTGATCATGTCCCCGGTTTCCTTTCTGTCCTCCAGACTATACAGATTGAGTTCATTAAATTTTATGCTTAAGACCTTCCACCATTTTTGTAGCCCATTGTAAATTGGAGATAGATGATGTTGTATCCATCCACCTCTGTTAAAGAAGGCTGTTCAATTTTGACATATATGGCCTCTTTGACCACTCTTTCAAACCAGCAGCCCTCTCTGTCCAAAATGTGCAGTTTGCTGTCTTCAAAAGAGTGGCCTTTGTGTTTTAAATACAGATGGACTTGAAAGAAAAATAAGGAAGTCCAGTGCCTCTTGAAAAAGCACCTTTGGGACAATTATGGCCTGGATGACTGAGACTCTCCATAGACATTGACTTTGATGTTTTGTAGTAGTTCCACTCAGCACCTGGAAGAGAGCAACAAACAGAAGGGTCTGTTTGTTTAAAATTAAATCGGTAAAACATCCCTTTGAGTTTAGCACAGGCAAATGATTGTTTGTGACCATTTACTTGTACTGAAGTAGTCAGTGGAGTTGTGATTACAGGTCTGGATGCAAATCAATGTGAGAACAATGGGAGGGGCGAGTACAAGTGCACTAGAGTGCCTTCCGTCCCCTGTCCTATTGCTCTCCTATATCTCCTATACCTTTCTTCTATTCCTATATCTCTTCTTCTATTCTTTCATTGATATGTTCTATTACTATATCTTCTTTTCTATTCTTTCAGAGATATATTTTACTATGAGTATCTCCTCTATAACCTTCACTAACTAAAACTCTCATTTTGTATCGGACAAAATAAATAAATAAATAAATAAATAAACTTTTTTTGGGGGGGGGGGAACTATTCCTCCCAAAATGTAAATATAATATACTATCTGTCCCACACAAATTCGCCCATTTGTCCTCCCGGTTTATGCATATCTTAAGAACATTATCAAATCTAAGAAACAGTATTTTAATAATGCCTTTTTAAACAAAGGGTCTGCAGCAGGTGAACAAACATTGATATGGTTGCAACAACATTCTCCAGGTTCAGTGCCCTTTTGATGAATGTTATCTTCTAATGGTTGATGTGCACATCAGAGTTAACCATTTAAACATAAATTACATGGAAGCTTGATTTTTTTAATGTTTATATAACTTTTCCTCTCCCTTTCCTTTTCCCAGTTTTTCTGCTAGCTTCTTCTCATAGTAATTACTATTATCTTGTAAAGTAAAAACTGTGGGAGAAAGATTGAAGGTGGGATTTGAAACAATCCAAAAGAGACTATCAAATGGCAGGTGGGCAAATGTTGTTTTGACTCAAGGGGGTCCCAGCCTAAGAGATATTGGACACCCCCATTCCATCCACATACCATATGTTTCGGAGTATAAGATACACCGGAGTATAAGACACACCTTAGTTTTGGGGAAGGGAAATAGGGAAAAGAATCTGCTTACTAGGTATTAATCTGGCTAGCGTTCTTAGTCTGGTCAGCTTCAGCATATTATTTTATCCCCTTCTTAACAGAGAGTAACAATGAAAGAGCTTGCAAGCTAGTAAGAGCTGGGAACATCGTTAGCATCTGGTTAGGGCTGGAAAGAAACATTTGGAGCAAGTTAGACCAATGGGAAAAAAACCTGTAAAGACGTAGGGCTTGGAAAATATTCTTTGCAGAGAATAACAATGAAAGAGTTTGCAAGACGGTAAAACCTGGGAACATTGTTAGCACCTGATTAGGGCTGGAAAGAAACTTATTCAGAACAAATTAGAGTAATGAAAAAGACTTAGGGCTTGGAAAACATTATTTGCAGAGAGTAAAGAGCCTGCAAGGTAAGGGTTAGGAAGACTGTTAGCAGCTAGTTAGGGCTGAAAAAAAAGCTACATTCAGAGTATAAGATGCACCCAAATTATCAGCCTCTTTTAGGGAGGAAAAAGGTATGTCTTCTACTCCGAAAAATACAGTAAATCCCAGCCACCTCCACTCTCTTCTTTGTTATATTACATAAGTGTTTTTCACTTGGGAACTTTAAGATGTTTGGATTTCAATTTCCAGAGTTCACCGGCCAGCATGACTCTCCTTGGTCAGATATCAGTAATTCCAGCTTTACAATGATGATAAAGTTTTAAGTCATCTCCACATGATCCCAGTTCTAAAACATCATGCATCTGCCAATATAGATAAAATGGTTAATGGTGTGAAAATAATTCTTTTTGAGTGTTGGATATTTTAAGTTGATCTAGAGTTAAAATGTATCACAATTGGTTTGTGTTACTCCTTTACACTCCTTAGTGATCTAAATCAGAAGTCACCAAGTGGCGACTCGCGAGAAAATTTTGCTGGTCCAATGCATAAAAATTATTTGCATTTTTTATATTGCACTAAATCAGGGGTCCTCAAACCACCTTGGGACAGATACATGCAATGAATGTTAATGTTGCTGCAGAGAGTCTCCCCCTTTGGGGTCTTTTTATGTGGGTCAGAGGGGGGCAGCAATTCCAACTTGGTGTCTGCTTCAACCTCCTGGTATGGGACTTTGGGTGAAGGCTGGAGGGAAGTACCACTGGTGGTAAAGAGCCGGAGGGCCTCGTTCCAGTGGGATTGCATCATGGCCTTCACCCGCTGAACCTTCAGGGGCCAGTACCTGGCTTTGCACTCCCACTCTCTGCTTGGAAAGCCTATGTTTGTAGTCCTCAATGAGGTGCTTCCACTGAGCTTTCTTCTCAGTCAGGTCCAATTTGAACCAAGCCGGCTCTTTTGCCAACCCTTTCTTGTGATGACTGTTTAACTCCAACAATTGCTTCCTGTTGGGACCCTAAGGAACCTGGGCGGGCAGGTGGAGAGGGGCTGGGAGGGAAGGGGCAAGTAGAGGCTGGTAAGGTACCCCCCCCCCCGATGTGAGTGACAACAACTTGGCCACACTCATCTAGTCACATAACCACCTAGCCACGCCTATCCAGCTGGTCATTAGGCAGATCATATTAATAGTTTGTTGGATTTTAAATTATGAATGTAATGGTCCCTGAGATCCGAAAAGTTGGTGAGCTCTGATCAAAATCACAGCTTCCAGCAATAACACTTAGACTTATATGCTGGTTCACAATGCTCTATTTAGCCCTCTCTAAGTGGTTTACAGAGCCTGCATATTGCCCCCAATAATTTGGGTCCTCATTTTATTGACCTCAGAAGGATGGAAGGTGGAATGAACCTTGCGCCGATGAACAGCAGAGTCAGCAGAATTAATATGGAATACTGCATTCTAACCACTATATCACCACAGTATCTTGTATTATTCTGAATGTGCATAAAGCAGGCCACATATTGTATATATTTAAAACTGACTCCAACATTGTGTAGCGTAGTTGAAATGTGATGAAAATAGTACATGAGAAGGAATAAATGTAACAGTTATGTCTAAATAATAATGAAAGTTTAATTCCACAGACACAGGTAGAATGAAGCAGTATAGGGTAAATAGCTGCTTCTAGATAAGCGTCTGAGATGGCCAGTGGTTAACAACGCTGATCTTGTCAGCTGAAAAGCCGACAGTCTGAGTTCGAGACCCAAGTGCTACACAATGGGGTGAGCTCCCATTACTTGCCCTCAGCTCCTGCCACTTTGGAGTTTGAAAGCATGCAAATGCAGGTAGATAAATAAGTACCACTTTGGTGGGAAGGTGTTGTGGTTAGCTCTGGCCCAGCTCCTGCCCCAAGGAATATGGAGGTGGA